>NC_084561.2:19903823-19913823 GCF_033978685.3 Nerophis lumbriciformis | reverse complement strand
AAGGTTGTCAAGTTTTTTTAAATCACATTAATTACACTCAAATTTTGTGACTAATAATGATTAATCACAGATTATTATTTGCTGGCATACATTTTCTTAAAAAAAATACCCTATTGTTTGGATACTATTGCAATTTTGTAGTCAGAATGTCATACTGGAATGTTTTCTAATTGTTTTAATGAACTGCAAGTCCATGATTTACTCAAACCTTGATGACAGTACAGTAAGAATTAAGTGCACATTTTTTTGTTTTAAATAGAATGTGAGTGTGAATGTTGTCTGTTTATCTGTGTTGGCCCTGCGATGAGGTGGCGACTTGTCCAGGGTGTACCCCGCCTTCCGCCCGATTGTAGCTGAGATAGGCTCCAGCGCCCCCCGCGACCCTGAAGGGATTAAGCGGTAGAAAATGGATGGATGGATGGATTTCCTGTTTAACTTAGTGAAAATAAACATGGTTTCTTTACCAGGGGTATGTCCTGCTTAACTTAAAACAGAATACATTCAGTGTGCAGCTTTATGATAGACCAGGTGTCCAACTTTCATCACTATGAAAACTACTGTGACAAAAGGAGAGGTGAGGTATTTGCTTCACTCAAGCGACTGGCAACATTTCAATTGTACTTTATTTATGAAGGCGATCTCCTCTCAGTGAGTGTATTGTCTTTATGCTATTGTGTCATTCGTCATTAAATAAAAGCATCACATACACACTTATAGCTCATTAAAGTGGAATAAATGACACGCCACTTACCTCTCTTTTCAAAATGGATGTGTAATATCTTCATTGAATTATAACATGTGATCAAACTCGGGCCAACTGCACTCAGTAACCAAACAAACACGCTCACATAAATATTGCGCTTATTGCAACCATAGACAGCAAAACACTATTTTGACTTTTATACACTTTAGTTTTCTGCTGCTCTGACAAGATTCCTGCTCCGTGCGTGTTGGCGACTGCGGCGAAACTGCCGAGTCAAAACTGGCGTGTGACGTCACGATTGACCTTTCTCCTTTTACATAGCGCACCAATCCAGGAACATGAAAACAAAACAAAAATCGGCTCTGTTGGCCACTTACCTCATCAAAATACTGGACAAAGTGCGTCCCTTGACAGCTCAAGACGGAACGCATGCTTTTGTTTTTAAATATGGGATGATTTCTTTTTCAAGGGACGTTTGGCAACCCAATTTAAGGAGCATTCCTGCTCGCGGCGCCACCCTCACCCTCATGCTCATGTTTTGTTTTAAGATGCTTGTGGAAGTCGCTTCCTAGCGGTCCCACTGTCAGACACGGCAAAGGAGCCAAGCTTGCAGGTTTTAACAAGGTTTTAATAATCAATTGTTTTAATCAAAGTTCTCTCTCTGACTTTCCAGCCACGTCCGTATCCTCTCTCCCTCTCTGCTCCCGGCCGCTTACTGTTAAAGACAACAGATGATTAGATTACCACCTGTGAAATCTAATCACCTGCCAGCTGTGTCTCGCCGTCAGCACTGCCACGCCCCCGTTTGATGGTGCTCTGTCCTCAGCACCATGGACAGAGGCGGTGACCTTTGCTCCTGCAGGCAGCGCTGACCACTTCTGCCTCCACAATGCTATTTTAAACTAGATGTGCGTCGATGATAAGAAAGTTTGTCGCTGCAATACTAACTTATTACCTCGGTTTTATCTAAAGTTCCATCGAAGGTTTATTTTGAAGCGAAAGTGGGCGCAGAGCACATCGCTCTAACTATCACTGATGTGTGACATGATCGCTGCCTGTGCAATTTGCGCTGCCTTCAGGCGCGGTCAAAACATACACTTTGATTAATCATCATTAATTTATGGTAACACAATATTTCTTTTAATTAATCACATGCGTTTACGCATTTACATTGACAGCAACATTGATGCATAGCCCCCGCACAGTCCACGTTGCGCAAGGAGTTATTGCTATTATTCTTGGCTGTTTGATGTGGTTGTCATTAGAGATGTCCGATAATATCGGACTGCCGATATTATCGGCCGATAAATGCTTTAAAATGTGATATCGGAAATTATCGGTATCGGTTTCAAAAAGTAAAATGTATGACTTTTTAAAACGCCGCTGTGTACACGGACGTAGGGAGAAGTACAGAGCGCCAATAAACCTTAAAGGCACTGCCTTTGCGTGCCGGCCCAGTCACATAATATGTACGGCTTTTCACACACACAAGTGAATGCACGCATACTTGGTCAACAGCCATACAGGTCACACTGAGGGTGGCCATATAAACAACTTTAACACAGTTACAAATATGCACCACACTGTGAACCCACACCAAACAAGAATGACAAACACATTTCGGGAGAACATCCGCACCGTAACACAACATAAACACAACAGAACAAATACCCAAAACCCCTTGCAGCACTAACTCCTCCAACCCCGCCCGCCTCAACCTCCTCATGCTCTCTCAGGGAGAGCATGTCCCAAATTCCAAGCTGCTGTTTTGAGGCATGTTAAAAAAAATAATGCACTTTGTGACTTCAATAATAAATATGGCAGTGCCATGATGGCATTTTTTTCCATAATTTGAGTTAATTTATTTTGGAAAACCTTGTTACATTGTTTAATGCATCCAGCGGGCATCACAACAAAATTAGGCATAATAATGTGTAATTACACAACTGTATATATCGGTATCGGTTTATATCGGAATCTGTAATTAAGAGTTGGACAATATCGGAATATCGGATATCGGCAAAAAAGCCATTATCGGACATCTCTATTAGTCATCAATAAGATTCAATGTAATTGGCTCAAGCAACGTACATTCAAAGAGGGGCTGATTTTTTTTTTTAAACGCACAAAAGTTGATTGACCATAGTCCCACAACAGGCGTTGTCTCTTTAGTCGAGAGATGTGTCGGTCAAAAGTTCAGAGTTCAGAGTTCATTACGTAACCAAATTTACATCAATGATATGAAAAAACTATGCACGTCTGACAAAAATGGACACGGGTGATCATTTCGAGTCTACAATTAATCCAATGCACCGTACTCTCGCACAGCAACTCCAGCTGCAATCCGTTTGGATAGCATGCATGTTTTCCGTATGTGGGAGGGGTAGACCGAAAATAATTCGTAAGCCGCAGTTATATACCGGTATGAAAATATTTTGTAAAAGTTTATTTACATACCGTTATTGTTTCCAAACAGTGCCTGTCACAAGGCAGTAAAACGGCTGGTCAAACAAAACAGAAGTCATTGTCATAGACCCACTAGCTGCAAAGGCTAGCTCTCCAATCAGATAAACAGACTCAATAACTCCACGGTGACGTTTTGGTGAATTGGCAAAACTGGAACAACACAAAAAAAATGCCACTATAAATTAATAATACGGACACAGACACTCGTACACGTGTTAGAATATTAGCTAGTGCTAATTACGCTAGCATGATTGCATTACGATAGCACGTACTGTACAAATATGCATGAAAACCCTCCTACAGACATCACACATGGGACGGTTTAGTAAGTATGAATTGTTTTAGTTATATTGTAAAACTTACAAACGTTGCTTGGAGCGATGAATGAAGAATTCCAGAAACGTGTTGGTCGAATACTTGCGGTTCAAGGAACAAAAAAAGGAAGTAGTAGAGCAAATTCGTCCAAAAGATAGCGCCACAGCACAAACAATAACACACCTTTTCAGTGTCTGTGTCGGTGTAACATGAAAACTATTTGTTGAATACAGAACATTATGGCCGTTAACGAAGAAAAATCCATAATTCAGCTGCACCGTTTAATAAGCCACAGGTTTCAAAGCGTTAGGAAAAGTAGCTGCTTATGGTCCGGAAAATACAGTAATAATTGTATCATTTCAGACAGTTTCATATTGTTAATACGTATTGTTTCAGTTCATTTCCACTTTAGTCTGACAATGCACATTTAAATCAGTCAAGCCAGAATTACGTCCTTGATAGAATAAACCAAATGTTTTTGGGGCGGTATAGCTCGGTTGGTAGAGTGGCCGTGCCAGCAACTTGAGGGTTCCATGTTTGATCCCCGCTTCCGCCATCCTAGTCACTGCCGTTGTGTCCTTGGGCAAGACAGTTTACCCACCTGCTCCCGTTGCCACCCACACTGGTTTAAATGTAACTTAGATATGGGGTTTCACTATGTAAAAGTGCTTTGAGTCACTAGAGAAAAGCGCTATATAAATATAATTCACTTCACTTTTTGATTTCCCGTTTTGTGAAAACTCGAAAAAATATTTTTATTTGTTGCTTGTGTGTTTCAGAGTTAGCGTTTCTGTGCTGTCAGATCCGAGAGCACATTTGTTTCCTCAGACTATTTGGGATAATTGTGTCTTGAAAACAAATCCAAGGCGAGCACATTGAGTCATCTTAGCGGAACGTGTTTGTGCCTTTCTAACAGACGGCTTGCTCAACCGGTTTTAAAAGATCAAAAACAACTCGTCGTGCTCCTTGTGACCGGGCGATGCACCTTGTGTTTTTCTGAAAGAGGTACTCCCGGTTGGCCTTTAAAGGCGGGCACTCTGCCAGGAGAAGGGAGAAAAACAGAGCCATCAAGTTTCCTCTCTTAGGAGAAAGGAGGCGATGCAGAGAAGAATCAGCAGCTGAGGGGAAAAAAGCCTGTTTTGTTGCCCTCTGACATGCCAGCAGCAGGAGCTCCTCTGAAGTAGCACTGAGCTGTGAGCCCGTGGGTGGAGGTCCGGGATGGATGTGACGAGCCCGATTCCACCGAGTCACATCCACACACCAAAGGTCTGATCTCGGAATCAACAAGTCTGCACGTGCACATGCGGAAAAACACCTTAGGCATTATTATTAATATTGTTATTTTTAGCAACACTGAACTGGTTTCCTTCCTTATCCAGTGGAGATTCTAGCTTCAATGGCGCCCCGTGCCTTATACTGTACCTCCTTTTTTTACACCCCACCGTTCCTTTGATCCTAAACCTCAGTCAAACTAAACTAAACTCTGCGTTTTTTATGTTTGTTTTTTTTGACTAAGTACGACTGCAAAATGGGGCCAAAGAAAGTTGCGAGTGCCAGCACTTTGATAAAGAAGGTGAGAAACACGAAATAACTCATATTTAGTACAGCAAAGTATGATGCCCCCTATCGCCAACAAGAGTCTTCAATAAAGGTAACAGTGATGTTATTTGTTAGTCATTTATAAGTATGCTTTCTGCAAGTAAACATTAATTATGCTCTTTAAAATCTGTTTTGTCTTCATATTTAATTAAACTAAAGTACAAACCCCATTACCATATGAGTTGGGAAATTGTGTTAGATGTAAATATAAACGGAATACAATGATTTGCAAATCCTTTTCAACCCATATTCAATTGAATGCACTACAAAGACAAGATATTTGATGTTCAAACTCATAAATTTTTATTTTTTTTTGCAAATAATAATTAACTTAGAATTTTATGGCTGCAACATGTGCCAAAGTAATTGGGAAAGGGCATGTTCACCACTGTGTTGCATCACTTTTTCTTTTAACAACACTCAATAAACGATTGGGAACCGAGGAAACTAATTGTTGAAGCTTTGAAAGTGGAATTCTTTTACATTCTTGTTTTATGTAGAGCTTCAGTCGTTCAACTGTCCGGGGTCTCCGCTGTCATATTTTACGCTTCATAATGCGCCACACATTTTCGATGGGAGACAGGTCTGGACTGCAGACGGGGCCAGGAAAGTACCCACACTCTTTTCTTACAAAGCCACGCTGTTGTAACACGTGCTGAATGTGGCTTGGCATTGTCTTGCTGAAATAAGCAGGGGCGTCCATGAAAAAGACGGCGCTTAGATGGCAGCATATGTTGTTCCAAAACCTGTATGTACCTTTCAGCATTAATGGTGCCTTCACAGATGTGTAAGTTACCCATGCCTTGGGCACTAATGCACCCCCATACCATCACAGATGCTGGCTTTTGAACTTTGCGTCGATAACAGCCTTTGGTCCGGATGACACGATGTCAAATATTTTCAAAAACAATTTGAAATGTGGACTCGTCAGACCACTGAACACTTTTCCACTTTGCATGAGTCCATCTTAGATGAGCTCGGGCCCAGAGAAGCCGGCGGCGTTTCGGGATGTTGTTGATTTTGCTTTGCATAGTAGAGCTTTAACTTGCACTTACAGATGTAGCGACGAACTGTATTTAGTGACAGTGGTTTTCTGAAGTGTTCCTGAGCCCATGTGGTGATATCCTTTAGAGATTGATGTCGGTTTTTGATACAGTGCCGTCTGAGGGATCGAAGGTCACGGCCATTCAATGTTGGTTTCCGGCCATTCCGCTTACGTGGAGTGATTTCTCCAGATTCTCTGAACCTTTTGATGATATTATGGACCATAGATGTTGAAATCCCTAAATTTCTTGCAATTGCATTTTGAGAAATGTTGTTCTTAATCACGCAGTTGTGGACAAAGGGGTGTACCTCTCCCCATCCTTTCTTGTGAAAGACTGAGCATTTTTTGGGAAGCTGTTTTTATCCCCAATCATGGCACCCACCTGTTCCCAATTAGCCTGCACACCTGTGGGATGTTCCAAATAAGTGTTTGATGAGCATTCCTCAACTTTATCAGTATTTATTGCCACCTTTCCCAACTTCTTTGTCACGTGTTGCTGGCATCAAATTCTAAAGTTGGGGACGGCGTGGCGAAGTTGGTAGAGTGGCCGTGCCAGCAATCGGAGGGTTGCTGGTTACTGGGGTTCAATCCCCACCTTCTACCATCCTAGTCACATCCGTTGTGTCCTTGGGCAAGACACTTCAACCCTTGCTCCTGATGGCTGCTGGTTAGCGCCTTGCATGGCAGCTCCCGCCATCAGTGTGTATGGGTGAATGTGGAAATACTGTCAAAGCGCTTTGAGTACCTTGAAGGTAGAAAAGCGCTATACAAGTATAATCATTTATTTAAAGTTAATGATTATTTGCAAAAAAAAAAATGTTTATCAGTTTGAACATCAAATATGTTGTCTTTGTAGCATATTCAACTGAATATGGGTTGAAAATGATTTGCAAGTCATTGTATTCCGTTTATATTTACATCTAACACAATTTCCCAACTCATATGGAAATGATTGTCACACACACACGGTGTGGCAAAATTATTCTCTGCATTTGACCCATCACTTTGACACATAATTTTTGGTGATTTAACCCCCAATTCCAACCCTTGATACTGAGTGCCAAGCAGGGAGGTAATGGGTCCCATTTTTTATGCGTGCGTGCGTGTGTGTTACGGACAGCAACGCCCTGTCTGTCGGAGAGAAAGACAAGCATTATTGACCTACAGTTAACAACTAAGTTATTTCACTTTACCTTTTTCTGTGTTGAAGCAGCAAAAAAGGACATTATGTCAAATGAAGAGTTTCTGTCTCTGATAGTTGATATAATAATGTAACTGCATCATAAAGCCTACATGAACTCCATAATGTTCAGGGATTAATAGTCTCTCCTATTGTACAATTTTTTAAACTATAGTTAAAAGTTAAAGTTAAAGTACCAATGATTGTCACACACACACACACGAGGTGTGGCGAAATTATTCTCTGCATTTGACCCATCACCCTTGATCACCCCCTGGGAGGTGAGACGAGCAGTGAGCAGCAGCAGTGGCCGCGTCCGGGAATAATTTTTGGTGATTTAACCCCCAATTCCAACCCTTGATGCTGAGTGCCAAGCAGAGAGGTAATGGGTCCCATTTTTTTATAGTCTTTGGTATGACTCGGCCGGGGTTTGAACTCATGACCTACCAATCTCAGGGCGGACACTCTAACCACTAGGCCACTAAGTAGTATTTGTGGGTGTCTGAAACGGTTGAATTGGATTTACAGTGGAATCTCCTCGTTCTACAAACTTTTAGATTTACGAAGCACAGACCGAATAGAAAATATGATTCTTTGTCTGAGCCTTGTCTCAGTTTACGAACGTTTCATCCACCCATCGTGTGCCTCGCAGGGCAGCCATTTTGTGCCAGGCAGCACATCCATTGTGGGTGGGCTGATCGATCCTCAGCGGTCATTCAGTCAACAGAACCGCTACTGTGCTAATTGCAACTTTGAGTGCTTTTTAAGTGTGTTTTTAGCCTTTTCATAGTATTTTTCTAGTTTTGCTAGCGCAATATGAGTCCAAAGAAAGCAATAGACAAGCGTTGTGTGGTTTGAAACATTCCGGATGTATCCACTGCGTTGTCAAAACTGCTTTTCCCCTCTATTTCTCTTTTCCGCTGCATGCAAGGACAAGATAAAATGGATGTATCTTTTATTCCTGATCATTGTAGCGTCCTGGCTGTTAAAGTTGAGGAGTTTTGTAATTCTAGACTGTGAGTGCACAACAGTGCTAGTGACTGTGTGTGTACGTGTCGGCAGGGCGGCTGAAATGAGGACAGATCTGGTCGTTGTTGTCTTGACTGTCAACTAACAGAAAGTTGATCCATCCCACCCTTGTTATGTTTGTTGATATATTGTGCTCAAAGTGTACAACCTTTTACTTAAGTATGGACTTTGTCGAGGCTGTAACCATTATTCATATTTACATTATTTCTAATGAAGAAATGTGCTACAATATACTTATATATTGTATAATATAATATACTTGCTACACATATCACATATCCTGAATAAGTGAGTAAATGAGCGCTGAACACACATAAAAAATATGTATTTTTTTTAACCCACTTATCATTGTGGTGCCCACTAGATAATGCCACAGTGGGCAATTGTCCTCGTGGGTCGTATCAAAGCAGCCACTGATCCGGAGTCTCACTCTAGGTCAGTTCACCCGCAACCCTAATAAGGACAAGCGCTATAGAACAGGGGTTCTTAACCTTTTTGACCTCGGGACCCGACTTTTTCACTACAGAGGGGGCTGGGGCTCACTCAAATATTAACACTGAATTAGTAATCTTACTATTGATTTTAATCATATTCAATAATGATATCTAACCTTTTTACAGTTTGAAGAGGTTAGCCTTGTCAAACGATAGGAAACCATGTGTTAGTCACAAAGTTTATTATCAAGGCTTAGGTCAGGCTTATTATAAAAATAAATACTAATGACTTCAAAAGAAGGGACTCTTAAAAACTGACGAAAAATAGGTTTACATACATGCAGTGCTAAAATATATATATATATATATATATATATATATATATATATATATATATATATATATATATATGTATATATATATATATATATATATATATATATGTATATATATATATATATATATATATATATGGGAAAAATTCGATTCGAATTTGAATCGCAATTCTCATGTTGTGCGATTCAGAATCAATTCTCATTTTTTAAAAACGTTTTTTATTTTTTTATTTATTTATTTTAAAAAAAGAAATGTAATTAATCAATCCAACAAAACAATACACAGCAATATCATAACAATGCAATCCAATTCCAAAACCAAACCCGACCCAGCAACACTCAGAATTGCAATAAACAGAGCAATTGAGAGGAGACACAAACACGACACAGAACAAACCAAAAGTAGTGAAACAAAAATGAATATTATCAACAACAGTATCAATATTAGTTACAATTTCAATTTAAAAATCCCTCATTGACATTATCATTAGACATTTATAAAAAAAAATTAAAAAATTAAGAACAATAGTGTCACAGTGGCTTACACTCGCATCGCATCTCATCAAAATAAGTCATATTTTTGGTTAATTTAATAGTTAAAACAAATTTACATTATTGCAATCAGTTGATAAAACATTGTCCTTTACAATTAGAAAAGCTTTTTACAAAAATCTACTACTCTGCTTGCATGGCAGCAGACTGGGATAGATCCTGCTGAAATCCTATGTATTGAATGAATAGAGAATCGTTTTGAATCGGGAAAAAATCGTTTTTGAATCGAGAATCGTGTTGAATAAAAAAAAAAATCGATTTTGAATCGAATCGTGACCCCAAGAATCGATATTGAATCAAATCGTGGGACACCCAAAGATGTATTTTTTTTTACAAACATAT
>NC_084561.2:19883823-19901323 GCF_033978685.3 Nerophis lumbriciformis | reverse complement strand
CCGTTGTGGTGAAGAAGGAGCTGAGCCGGAAGGCAAAGCTCTCGATTTACCGGTCGATCTACGTTCCCATCCTCACCTATGGTCATGAGCTTTGGGTCATGACCGAAAGGACAAGATCACGGGTACAAGCGGCCGAAATTAGTTTCCTCCGCCGGGTGGCAGGGCTCTCCCTTAGAGATAGGGTGAGAAGCTCTGTCATCCGGGGGGAGCTCAAAGTAAAGCCGCTGCTCCTCCACATCGAGAGGAGCCAGATGAGGTGGTTCGGGCATCTGGTCAGGATGCTACCCGAACGCCTCCCTAGGGAGGTGTTTCGGGCACGTCCGACCGGTAGGAGGCCACGGGGAAGACCCAGGACACGCTGGGAAGACTATCTCTCCCGGCTGGCCTGGGAACGCCTCGGGATCCCCCGGGAGGAGCTGGACGAAGTGGCTGGGGAGAGGGAAGTCTGGGCTTCCCTGCTTAAGCTGCTGCCCCCGCGACCCGACCTCGGATAAGCGGAAGAAGATGGATGGATGGATGGATAATTATAATCTGCAAATAATGTGCCGTTGTCTAGTGTCTGTGCTGTGTAGAGCTCGGCAGGTTAACCATGTAATACTCCATATCAGTAGGTGGCAGCAGGTAGTTCATTGCTTTGTGGAAGTTGGAATGTGTTGAGTATGGTTTTGTCGTGATCCCGATACGCAGAGCACAGCGGGAGACAGCGTGCAGGTAAAATGGTATGTAAGAATTAAAACAAAAATGAACAAAAGGGAAAGGAAAAGGCACTGTAGCATAGGGATGGCTATGCAAAACGAAAGTAAAACTAAACTTGCTACGAAGTAAACAAAAACAGAATGCTGGACGATAGCAAAGACTTACAGCATGTGGAGCAGAGATGGCGTCCACAAAGTACATGCGTACATGACATGAAAATTAACAATGTCTCCACAAAGAAGGATATACGCACAACTTAAATAATCTTGATTGCCATACTTGCCAACCTTGAGACCTTCGAATTCGGGAGATGGGGGGCGGGGTTGAGGTGGACGGGGTTTGGGGGGGCGGGGTTTGGTGGTAGCGGGGGTGTATATTGTAGCGTCCTGGAAGAGTTAGTGCTGCAAGGGGTTCTGGGTATTTGTTCTGTTGTGTTTATGTTGTGTTACGGTGCGGATGTTCTCCCGAAATGTGTTTGTCATTCTTGTTTGGTGTGGATTCACAGTGTGGCGCATATTTGTAACAGTGTTAAAGTTGTTTATACGGCCACCCTCAGTGGGACCTGCATTCACTTGCTTGTGTTTAAAAGCCGCATATATTATGAGTCTGAGCCGCCACACTGTTTGTATGCGGACGTGACGACAGGTTGTATAGGACACTAAAGGCAATGCCTTCAAGGCACGCCCCCAATGTTGTTGTTCGAGTGGAAGTCGGGAGAATGGTTGCCCCGGGAGATTTTCGGGAGGGGCACTGAAATTCGGGAGTCTCCCGGGAAAATCGGGAGGGTTGGCAAGTATGTTGATTGCTAACACAAATCAGGTCAGGCAATAGCACTCAAAGGAAGGCGTGAAGCTGCTACAGGAAAACACCAACATAACAGGAAGGAAGGGTCACCAAAATAACAGCGCAAGACAGGAACTAAAGCACTGCACACAGGGAAGCAACAACAAACTCAAAATAAGACACGACAAACTGGTAGAGTTTCAAATTTGAACCTTTTCTGCTGGTGGTGTGCCTCCGTATTTTCTTTATTTAAAAAAATGTGCCTTGGCTCAAAAAAGGTTGAGAAACACTTCTCTAACCAGTGCATTTTGTTTGTTTCTGTTGGAGAATCCAGGTTAAAAGTGCTATGCTTTTATTTTGAAGATTATTTGTGCACAAATTAATGCTTTGTAACTCAACAGTAGTTTCATGTAGCTTAGCGGTAATGAGGAAGTAGGGTTGTACGGTTTACCGGTACTGGTGTAGTATCGCGGTACTAATGAATCCAAAACGGTACTATACTTTGTTTGAAAAGTACCGGTTCCCGGGCATGACGGCGCGTCGTCACGTCGTGACATTGCTGGTTTTGCGAGCAGAGGAGCACAGAGGTGGGACCAAGTCATTGTTTTGCAAGTCACAAGTAAGTCTCAAGTCTTTGCCCTCAAGTTCGAGTCAAGTCCCGAGTCAAGACAGGCAAGCCCCGAGTCAAGTCCAAAGTCAAGACTGGAAAGTCTCAAGTCAAGTCCTAAGTCCTGCATTTTGAGTTTCGAGTCCTTTCAAGTCCTTTTAACCACAGACTAATATATTAACACAGATTGTGTATGCTTTTCAAACGCTGTATTTATTTATTAAAACAAGTGCATTTTAAATTGCAGGAAAGAAAATTGTGCTGACATTGCACTTTATAATAGCACTATTAACCAGTCATTTTAAACATTAACTCATTCCTTTACAGAACAAACACATTGAAAAATAAAGTGCAAATGTACTTATTCGTACAAAAGTGTTAACATTGAAAAAACATGACATATACGTGAACATAACAAAAAAGTTGTACTTTTTATATGTCAGGGCCCTATGCTGCATTGCATTTGCAAAATACCAAATTAGCCAAGAGTCTGTCAGTCATTTGTGCACGATGGGGGCGTAGTATGATGCCACTATGGCTGAAAACTCGCTCCACTGGAGCACTGGAGGCAGGCACTGCCAAGACTCTCATCTAACAGTGAAGGAAGAGTCTTCATGTTCAATGCCCAGAACAAAAGGGGGGAGAGAGTTGTTTTGGGTTGGTGCACTACTTGTAAGTGTATCTTGTGTTTTTTATGTTGATTTAATTAAAAAAAGAAAAGAAAAAAAAAATTATTTCTTGTGCGGCCCGATACCAATCGATCCACGGACCAGTACCGGGCCGCGGCCCGGTGGTTGGGGACCACTGAGGTAAACAACCAACAGTATGTCAGAAAGCTAGCTAAAACGGTACACATATTCATAATATAGTATACATTTTAACTGACCTTTATTTTACTATTTTTGTCTTTTTTTAGGTGGCTAAAATACGCGGTGCTGCTGACCGCCGTCTAACGTTACGTGTGATATATTGACTAACGTAACCCTGCTTAAAAAAAAATCACTGAACAAAAAGTATGAATAAGGTAGTGAACTGCAACAGATTCCCGTGTTTGCAATAACGTTATAACGTTAGCAGTGAGTTTACAGCCTCACTGATTTAACTACACAGCAAATAAAAGTCACGTTACTTAGCCAATAAACGTTATCTTACATTCAAAACTTACCGTTCTTTGTGCAACTTCAAATGCCGGACGAAGTTGGAAGTTGTTGCCTCTCTGTCAGTAATTTTCGAACCGCATGTGTTGCATACTGCAAACCGTTTTGTGTTGACCACCTCGTAATTTTTATACCCAAACGAAATTATTTTAGGTATCATTTTTTGTTCACTGGCGTGTGGTTTGGACATGTCTTCTTCGTTGGTTGTCCTGCAATTTGATTGGATGAATGCTGTGTGATGAAAACAAAGTAGATCTAATTTGATTGGCTGTTGTACTGACAGCACACCAGCTGACACACGCAACGCTGATAGACAAGTACACAATGAAAAATACGGAGCGCTCCCGAATAACTTTTTCATCTTTGGGTTTTGGGGAAAGTAGCAAGTCATGTCAAGTCATGTCAATTCAAAAGGCTCAAGTCCAAGTGAAGTCACAAGTCATTGATGTTAAAGTCTAAGTCGAGTTGCAAGTCTTTTTACATTTTGTCAAGTCGAGTCTAAAGTCATCAAATTCATGACTCGAGTCTGACTCGAGTCCAAGTCATGTGACTCGAGTCCACACCTCTGGAGGAGCATGTTCGGCAGCACACAATCACGGAGTACTTACAAGCAGACACAGTGTGTAGACAGAAAAGGGAGAACGGATGCATTTTGGCTTAAAAACTAACGATAAAGGTGAAGTTATAAAACTGAAACGCCCTCAGAAAGAGGTGCTTTAAGACATGGCTAGCTAGCTAGCGACAAACGTTCATTCGCAGTCGGCAGTGTTTTAGCTACTTCTAAATCACTAATCCTCGCCTCCATGGCGACAAATAAAGTACGTTTCTTATAAGTATCATCCCTGCAGGACGAGGAATAGCTAAACATGCTTCACTACACACCGTAGGAGGATACGATAGCTCACCGCTGACAGCTAACAGCAGGCTAGCACCCTGAATGTAAACAAATGCCACCTGACATCCACTGTAATGATACCAAGTACAACAGCAGATCTAGTCGATACTACTATGATTACATCGATAATTTTTATCGTCACAAAATCTTTTTTCCTTTTTGTAAAATTCATATTATGTTTATAAACTCAGGAAATATGTCCCTGGACACATGAGGACTTTGAATATGGCCAATGATCCTGTAACTACTTGGTATCGGATCGATACCTAAATTTGTGGTATCATCCAATACTAATGTAAAGTATCCAAACAACAGAAGAATAAGTGATTATTACATTTGAACAGAAGTGTAGATAGAACATGTTAAAAGAGAAAGTAAGCAGATTAATAATCATTTTTTACAGTTTGTCCCTCATGATTTTGACTAATTAGAATGAGAAATGATACAATATGTTACTGCATACGTCAGCAGACAAATTAGGAGCCTTTGTTTGCTTACTTACTACTATATTTCCCTTGTGGATCAATAAAGTTTGTCTAAGTCTAAAAGACAAATTGTGTAGTATGTTCACTATTTTATTTAAGAACAAAATTGTTCTTCAATTGCAATAAGAAACATATGTTTAATGTACCGTATGATTTTTTGTTAAAATAAAGCCAATAATGCCATTTTTTGTGGTTTCAGTTGCTCAACGTCAGGACCTAATTCAACAATGTTTTAATGTCTTGTGCCTGCTGGAAACTGTATGTTTCACTAGAAATAATGCATTTTTTGTTTGTATTCAAATATCTAACTAAGTGGTTCTTAAACTTTTTTCACCAAGTACCACCTAAGGAAAAAACTTGGTTCCCCAAGTACCACCATAATGACCAACATTAAAACACAGTTGCATAGTAGGCCTAAGTATTCATTAAAAACAAAGCAGGTTTTATTTAACAAGTATATTGAACATTTTTAGCAACTGTAATATTGCACAGTTTGAAGAGTAACACCGAGTTTGAATATAGGAAAATAAAACACTGTACTTTAATCAGGTGATTTTCTTTTTTTTTTTGGCGTACCACTAGATGGAGTTTGCATACCACTAGTGGTACACGTACCTCAGTTTTAAAATCACTGATCTAACTGATATAGTATGCATGTTGGTACACTTGGGATTGTATTGTTACGTTTGGACCTTGGGATGCAGAGACGGCAGGCAAAGTGCAGGTAAAATGTATTTATTAACTAAATTAAAGAAATAGTGCATCAGAGAAGTGCATAGGGAAAGCTATGGAACAAGGAAAAGCATAAAGCACAATGACAAAAACATTCATTCCGCACTCCATCTAGCTGCATAATCACTCGCCATACAGCAATAGATGATATCTGCCTATTACCTGACACCTTCTATGTCTGCTACTTCTCTTTGTTTTTAATGTCTATTTTCTGCTGGATCTACTCTCTATTTGATGCTGCTGCTGTCACATATACTGTAATATTGTACATGGTAATTGTTATATATTGTATATATGTTATAGACATAATATAATATATCTGTATATATAATATACTGTACACATATTATGTATATATTCGTATATATGTTATATTTTATATCGCTATATTTAGTCTATTTATACCTGCATTGTCTTTTCCATCCTTACACTTTCCATCATTGTAACTGAGCTACTGTGTTGAACAATTTCCCTTGTGGATCATTAAAGTTTGTCTAAGTTTAAGTCTAAAAAAAAACATCTTGTCTGGCAACCAGAAACAGGAGTTTTCTGATTGCCAATCAGTAACAGGTGAGGTAGCCAGCAATCAAACAGGAGAAGTAGTGGCAAAAAGGATATAGAAACAAAGCGCTGGACATGCAATGGAGCAAAATACCAGAGAGTAATACAAATTGTCAGGACATGTATTTGGAAGATAGCTAAAAATATCATAAACTCTGCACAAGGTCTGCTGCCCACACAGTCCAGCGTCACGTGTCGGCAAGATGGACTGTTGGCCTTCTCACAAACATTCCGCCAAGGCGTGAACAGATCTCTCATCAGACATTTTGTGTTTGCAGACTTCACCTCCTACAGCGTGTGTCGGCTCTAGGAGCGTCTCTGGTGAGTTTCACAGTGAGACTGCAAAGTCGGCTGGACTGGACCCTCGCAAGCCCGCGCACCGCTCCCCGTGCACCGCTCCACGTGCGCTCTAAACAACTGAGTCATGAGCGAGGGAGTCTCCCACCTCCACTGCTTGACTCAACATGAGCCAGCAGAAGAGGCATAAACACTCGTGTGTTGCTTTCTCTGGTTCCCACACATGCCACGATTGTACGTGGGACTGACTTCCTAGCGAGAGGCTATTAGAGAGACGCTAAGCAGGAATTTGTTTCGCTAGAATAAAATGGGGAGGCCAAGAATGTCCCCAGCACTTTTCCCAAAGGCAGTTTTTGTCCCCAGCACTTTTTAGCATCTATAAATAATGTGACGGTATTGAATAGAGACAAGTCAAACACTAGCACCAGGCGTAAAACAGACCAATTGTCATGATCCGTGGCCCGGATCATGTTTTGTTATGTTCTGTTAGTTTTGGACTCCCTTAGTTCCTGTTTGTGCACCTCTGGGTTTGTTTTAGTTTCCATAGGGAATAATTGGGTTCACCTGCCTCTGGTTAGTAGTGACAGAAACATGTTTTGATAATGTCTTATCATGGAATTAGAGTCTTTGCTGGCTTCCTTCTGTCACGTCGGGGTCGCATCTTTATGCGGGGTCGTTCTCCCAGGAATGCAGACGGAAAACTCTGGACGAAAGCGTGACGGTAGGAATGATTTATTGTCCATAAATCCTGCAAAACACAAGAATACCGAAAAGCGTTCCAATAGCATGGGAGCTATGGCGAAGCTTAGCGCATGAACTAGAAACAAGAAACATAGAAGTACTCAACGTAACTGTTGCTTGCAGCAAACAAGGAAGCCAGACAGGTTAATAAAAAGCTCTCTGATTAGTGGTTGACAGCAGCTGAGCGTGCCGACCACTAACCAGAGGCAGGTGAACCCAATTAATCCCCATGGAAACTAAAACACTGCACAAACAGGAACTAAGGGAGTCCAAAACTAACAGAACATAACAAAACATGATCCGGGCCACGGATCATGACACCAATCAGCGGTCAGATGCGAGATAACAGCAAGTTGGCCTCTACACGATAAAATAAATCACGGACAAGTTGGACAAAAACTCCAAACAAGACGACTAAAACTTACCGCCAAGGGAACTAGAACGCAAATTGCAGCTTAAAGAGGAACTGTTTTTTTATTTTTTTTTATTTTGCATATCATTCACAATCATTATGAAAAACATGACAGATGGATTTTTTTTATACGTTCTAACTCGTGGGAGCTCCTATATTCCGCCCGTAAAATCCAATAAATACCCATTCAAAAAGCGCCAACAATACTCCATTTACATGTTTTGATTTGAATATTAACCAAGTATTAGTGATATTCTTATTATAAGCACAGACAAACTATTTATAGCGACGCCGTGATCACAAGTTTGTGTACAATCTAGAGCAGTGTTTTTCAACCTTTTCTGAGCCATGGCACATTTTTTTCATTGAAAAAATCCTGAGGCACACCTCCAGTACAAAACATTAAAATGTTTTGACTCAGCAGCCGTTATTGACAGTAAAAAGTCGTTCTCGCAATTGTTGGATATGAATTTAAACTATAACCAAGCATGCATCAATATAGCTCTTGTCTCAAAGAAGGTGTACTGTCACCACCTGTCACATCACGCCATGACTTATTTTGAGTTTTTTGCTGTTTTCCTGTGTGTAGTGTTTTACTTCTTGTCTTGCGCTCCTATTTTATTGTTAATTGTCATCGTCACTTTGTGGACGCCGTCTGCTCCACACGCTGTAAGTCTTTGCTGTCGTCCAGCATTCTGTTTTTGTTTACTTTACAGCCAGTTCAGTTTTAGTTTTGTTCTGCATAGCCATCCCAAAGCTTCAATGGCTTTTCTTAGCGTCAGTCATCTTTTGTTTATTTTTGGTTTAAGCATTAGATACCTTTTTTACCTGCACGCTGCCTGCCGCTGTCGCCTGTATATTGTGATCACGACAAACCATGTTACCGACATCTACAAAGCACTTAGCTACCTGCTGCCACCTACTGATATGGAAGAGTACTACGCGGTTACTCTGCCGAGCTCTAGACAGCACAAACACTGAACAACGGCACATTATTTGCGGATTATAATTACCAAAAATATTTTTAACCCAATTAGGTGAAATTACATAATCTCCCACGGCCCACCAGACAATATTTTACGGTACACTAGTGTGCTGCGGCACAGTGGTTGAAAAACACTGATCTAGACAATCGACTGGCGAAGTGTTTCCTCGCTTCCCTGCTCTCTGTAAGTTTATTCTATCTAGATCATAAAGCATGCCTCTCACCTGGAAAGTAGATGGCTGATGATATAATCCAACAAGTTGGCCCACTTTGACAGTCATTTACGACCTAGAAATGGTGAGAACGACATGAAAAGACTTTTGATCGCATTTATTTAATATTTAGAATGCAAAAAAATATGATTGTGATCAATAGGAAACATTCCAAAAAAAGTAAGTATGTAAGTCAGTAAGTATGATTCTTATGTTATAGCGAACATGGTTTGATTCCCAGCCAGGACGTACAAGGTAAACATTAAACTAAATCATGATGCAATCCTAAAAAAGTGAAGTGAAGTTATTAATTTGATTCTGTGAATTTTGCTAATTCATACAAAAAATAAATCATCAAACAATTTGTGTATCATTAATATCCGAAATCCAAATTTCATTCCTGGGCGCAGTTTAGAGGGTTTTGTTTTTTTTTCGAAAAAATGAAGCGGATGTATCCAAGTGGAGTGGAGAATAGAAGAAGGCGAGAAGAAACATTCAGTGTTTTTATGAAAACTGCCAAAGGTGACAACCTTTTTAACAGTGGAGGTTGAAGACAGTGATGTGTAGAGTGGCGCATTTCATCACAATTCTGTGAGTATTAAAAGGCTTGAAATAAGAAACAATTTTAATATTGATTAATGTTACTATCAATTACAGTAAAAGTGTTGAGATAAGTGATAATCATTGTGTGGTACAGCATGCATGGTAGTTTCTAACAACATGTTAAATTACTTTTTTGTAATGTGGCGATCAAGCCCCAATGACTAGGTTTACCTTTCTGAGAGCTTTGTCCTCCCTAAAAATCTCATCTGCGCACCTGATGTAATAGCAAGTAGCAAGCAGCGCAAACATAAATAACAATGGAGTGCGGAGAGAGATGGGTATTTATTTTAATTAGTTTTTGTCAGCTGAAGATAACAATGCTAAGGTTTGTTTAACACTCTGTGCTGTCGCAAAATGTGACTAATAAAGTAACTTGTAATTTAACTTAGTTACTTTTAAAATGTATCACTACATTAACTAATGTACTCTTTAAAGGAGTGATCAGTAATCGGATCACTTTTTCAAAGTAATGTGTTTTTCTTTGTTTTATACAAAACCCAAAACCAGTGAAGTTGGCATGTTGTGTAAATCGTAAATAAAAACAGAATACAATGATTTGCAAATCCTTTTCAACTTATATTCAATTGAATACACTGCAAAAACAAGATATTTAACGTTCAAACTGAGAAATTTTATTTATTTTTTGCAGATAATCATTAACTTAGACTTTAATGGCAGCAACACATTGCAAAAAGTTGGCACAGGGACATTTTTACCACTGTGTTACATGGCCTTTCCTTTTAACAACACTCAGTAAGCGTTTGGGAACTGAGGAGACACATTTTGGAACCTTATTAGGTGGAATTATTTCCCATTCTTGCTTGATGTACAGCTTAAGTTGTTCAACAGTCCGGGGTCTTTGTTGTGGTATTTTAGGCTTCATAATGCGCCACACATTTTCAATGGGAGACAGGTCTGGACTACAGGCAGGCCAGTCTAGTACCCGCACTCTTTTACTATGAAGCCACACTGTTGCAACACGTGGCTTGCTTGGCATTGTCTTACTGAAATAAGCAGGGACGTCCATGATAAAGTTGCTTGGATGGCAACATATGTTGCTCCAAAACCTTTCAGCATTAATGGTGCCTTCACAGATGTGTAAGTTACCCATGTCTTGGGCACTAATACACCCCCATACCATCACAGATGCTGGCTTTTCAATTTTGCGCCTATAACAATCCGGATAGTTATTTTCCTCTTTGGTCCGGAGGACACGACGTCCACAGTTTCCAAAAACAATTCGAAATATGGACTCGTCAGACCGCAGAACACTTTTCCACTTTGTATCAGTCCATCTTAGATGAGCTCGGGCCCAGCGAAGCCAGCGGCGTTTCTGGGTGTTGTTGATAAATGGCTTTCGCTTTGCATAGTAGAGTTTTAACTTGCACTTACATATGTAGCGGTGAACTATGATTACTGTCAGTGTTTTTCAGAAGTGTTCCTGAGCCCATGTGGTGACATCCTTTACACACATGTCGCTTTTTGATGCAGTACCGCCTGAGGGTTCGAATGTCCGTAATATTATCGCTTACGTGCAGTGATTTCTCCAGATTCTCTGAACCTTTTGATGATATTACAGACCGTAGATGGTGAAATCCCTAAATTCCTTGCAATAGCTGGTTGAGAAATGTTGTTCTTAAACAATTTGCTCAGGCATTTGTTCACAAAGTGGTGACCCTAGCCCCATCCTTGTTTGTGAATGACTGAGCATTTCATGGAAGCTGCTTTTTTATACCCAATCATGGCACCCACTTGTTCCCAATTAACCTGTTCACCTGTGGGATGTTCCAAATAAGTGATGAGTATTCCTCAACTTTCTCAATCTTTTTTGCCACTTGTGCCAGCTTTTTAGAAACATGTTGAAAACATTCCAAATGAGCTAATCTTTGTAAAAAAAACAAAGTTTTCCAGTTCGCACGTTAAGTATCTTGTCTTTGCAGTCTATTTAATTGAATATAGGTTGAAAAGGATTTGCAAATCATTGTATTTAGTTTTTATTTACGATTGACCCAAAGTGCCAACTTCACTGGTTTTGGGGTTTGTACATGGGTAAAAGACGGTCTCAGTAGACTACTATAGGGGTGGGTGATACTGCTAAAGTAATCGATCTGATACAGCGTAAATATTGCTATGAAATAAAGTCATAATATCCACTAAGTTACTTTTTAAATGAGTAAACAGTAATCGGATTATTTTTTCAAAGTAATGTTGTGTTTTTCTTTGTTTTATACATCGGTAAAAGACAGTGTCACTAGATTACGATAGCGGTGGGTGATACTGCCAATGTTATCGATCTGATACAGCTTAAATATTGCTGATACTTATATGTATCTTCACACGTAATTTTATTTTTATTTTTGTATTATTATTTTTTTATTGACATCCAGCATCAGACATTCCTATCCATTACATCGTATATACATACATATTATATTATATTTACATCTGTTGTCAAAATATATTTTTTTGTTTGTATTCCAACCATACCACCCCCCCTCCCCTCCCAAAAAGAAAGAAACAGCAGGAAAACAAACACATCAATTAAATAAAGAAAAAATAAATAATAATACAATATTAATAATAATAATCAGAAATAAAAACATATATATATATATATATATATATATATATACATATATATATATATATATATATATATATATACATACACATATATATATATATATATATATACAAATATATATATACACATACACATATATATATACAAATATATATATATATATTTGTGTATATATATATATATATATATATATATATATATATATATATATATATATATATGTATGTATGTATATATATATATATATACACATATAGGGAGTAATCTTTTTTTTTAAACAGTACACGTCATTTTTCAAGCTTTTTGAGTGATTATGTGGTGACTTTGCCTTTAACTTGTTGATCAGGACCACATCCATCCTGCTTTTCTCTGCAACAAAACACTGTTAACTTTGAAAACAGCTCTGTTTACATGAGGGCTCTTCGCTCAGTTAGTCTTTGTTTACTTACCCATAAAATCTGACGTCAGAATCCAGCCCCATCTCCTTGGGGAAACATCATAAAGCGGATGAGGTCTGCGAGGTGAAGTTCATTGAAAATTGTGCACATGTTCCATACAGGACTTTAAAGTGTAGATACATAGATACAAACCCCGTTTCCATATGAGTTGGGAAATTGTGTTAGATGTAAATATAAACGGAATACAATGATTTGCAAATATCCTTTTCAACCCATATTCAATTGAATGTACTACAAAGACAACATATTTGATGTTTAAACTCAAAAACTTTATTTTTTTTTGCAAATAATAATTAACTTAGAATTTCATGGCTGCAACATGTGCCAAAGTAGTTGGGAAAGGGCATGTTCACCACTGTGTTACATCACCTTTTCTTTTAACAACACTCAATAAACGATTGGGACTGAGGAAACTAATTGTTGAAGCTTTGAAAGTGGAATTCATTCCCATTCTTGTTTTATGTAGAGCTTCAGTCGTTCAACAGTCCGGGGTCTCCGCTGTCATATTTTACACTTCATAATGCGCCACACATTTTCGATGAGAGACAGGTCTGGACTGCAGGCGGGCCAGGAAAGTACCTGCACTCTTTTTTTACGAAGCCACGCTGTTGTAACACGTGCTGAATGTGGTTTGGCATTGTCTTGCTGAAATAAGCAGGGGACGTCCATGAAAAAGACGGCGCTTAGATGGCAGCATATGTTGTTCCAAAACCTGTATGTACCTTTCAGCATTAATGGTGCCTTCACAGATGTGTAAGTTACCCATGCCTTGGGCACTAATGCACCCCCATACCATCACAGATGCTGGCTTTTCAACTTTGCGTCGATAACAGTCTGGATGGTTCGCTTCCCCTTTGGTCCGGATAACACGATGTCGAATATTTCCAAAAGCAATTTGAAATGTGGACTCGTCAGACCACAGAACACTTTTCTACTTTGCATGAGTCCATCTTAGATGATCTTGGGCCCAGATAAGCCGGCGGCGTTTCTGGATGTTGTTGATAATTGGCTTTCACTTTCCATAGTAGAGCTTTAACTTGCACTTACAGATGTAGCGACAAACTGTATTTAGTGACTGTGGTTTTCTGAAGTGTTCCTGAGCCCATGTGGTGATATCCTTTAGAGATTGATGTCGGTTTTTGATACAGTGCCGTCTGAGGGATCGAAGGTCACGGTCATTCAATGTTGGTTTCCGGCCATGCCGCTTACGTGGAGTGATTTCTCCAGATTCTCTGAACCTTTTGATGATATTATGGACCGTAGATGTTGAAATCCCTAAATTTCTTGCAATTGCACTTTGAGAAATGTTGTTCTTAAACTGTTTGACTATTTGCTCACGCAGTTGTGGACAAAGGAGTGTACCTCGCCCCATCCTTTCTTGTGAAAGACTGAGCATTTTTTGGGAATCTGTTTTTATACCCAATCATGGCACCCACCAGTTCCTAATTAGCCTGCACACCTGTGGGATGTTCCAAACAAGTGTTTGATGAGCATTCCTCAACTTTATCAGTATTTATTGCCACCTTTCCCAACTTCTTTGTCACGTGTTGCTGGCATCAAATTCTACAGTTAATGATTATTTGCAAAAAAAAAAATGTTTATCAGTTTGAACATCAAATATGTTGTCTTTGTAGCAAATTCAACTGAATATGGGTTGAAAATGATTTGCAAGTCATTGTATTCCGTTTATATTTACATCTAACACAATTTCCCAACTCATATGGAAACGGGGTTTGTACAAGAGAGATAGATCTTGTTATCATGCACCCCTCATGTCTGAGCCACCAACAGTCTATCATGTTTCCCTTTAGGGAGCTCCAACCCCCTCAGCAGATCAGATCACGCCAACAAGAAAGCTCCTATAGCAGGCAATAACAAGTCCCAGAGAGCCTGCTTCAAATAACATTTATGTTTTTGGCATTCGGCTCCAAACTTCTTGAGAGTCACATTCTTTAAGGCCGCGGCAGAATTAAACAGGAAGTAAGTCAAACTGACGGCAGTTTTTTTTTTTGTAGTTGTTGTTGTCTACTTTAAGAAGCGAGGATATGTGGCCTCCAAGCCATATTTCCACCATGTGGTAGAGTTCCCCACGGTGCAGTTTATGAGTGTAAACCCTTATCGGCATAACAGTGTCTGTATGTCAGGCTGTATGATGTATTTTTCAATTGACGTTGTAGGATAATACAGTATAATGAGGGGGGAAATAATGATAATTTCAGAAAAATAGGTAAAACAGCTTTTTAAGGGGCTCCACACTGTGATTGTTCATCATGGGGCCCAGAATTCTTGGCTGCGTTACCATCCCAAAATGATAAATCTCTCTTTAGCGGTCATAAAACCGCATTGTGTTGAACTGCAACCTATCAGTTGTCTTGTAATCCTTTACATTGTAAAGGCTGTTAGAGAGACGCGAAACCGGAATTTGTTTCGCTAGAATAAAATGGGGAGGCCAAGAACGTCTCCAGCACTTTTCCAAAAGGCAGTTTTTGTCCCCGGCACTTTTTAACATCTAAAAATAATGTGACGGCATTGAATAGAGACAAGTCAAACACTAGCACCAGGCGGGGAAAAAAACGGACCAATCAGCGGTCAGATGCGAGATAAGAGCAAGTTGGCCTCTACACGATAAAATAAATCACGGACAAGTTGGACAAAAACTCCAAACAAGACGAGTGAAGTGCGCAACTCAAAGGTAGTTATTAGAGATGTCCGATAATATCGGACTGCCGATATTATCGGCCAATAAATGCTTTAAAATGTAATATCGGAAATTATCGGTATCGGTTTCAAAAAGAAACATTTATGACTTTTTAAAACGCCGCTGTACGGAGTGGTAAACGGACGTAGGGAGAAGTACAGAGCAGTTGCGTCTCCCAGTCATACTTGCCAACCCTCCCGATTTTCCCGGGAGACTCACGAATTTCAGTGCCCCTCCCGAAAATCTCCCGGGTCAACCATTCTCCCGAAGTTCAGTTCGATGAGATGACAAAACATTTTAGCTAGTTCTGGTGTTATTTGAACACTGATACAGTTTGCAGTTAAATAAAGGACGAGTAAACATCCCAGTAAACAAACGAAAGACTTTATAAACAAGTTGTGACAACGTTCACGACACATCGCCTGCTGCATGTTTCCTCACCTCATTAACTCTCAGTCACAGCAGCTGATGGGCGCTGTATTGAAAAAATAAAAGAAACATCAAATAGTTTTTCTCCTTCGCTGTATACTTTTAGTGTGGGGACAAGTGCGTCCGTCTCCAATGTTGTCCACACCTGTCTCCATCGAAACACAGCAGTATTCTCTTAAACGCACGGCGGGAAGAGCGGTAAAATAACGTTAAACCAGGCACTTGGCTCCGTTTACTCCGAGGGTAAATCTCCCGAGCAAAGTCCGTGGAGCTAGTCCGCCATGATTATCAAGCCAAACGACGCTAGTGCGCATGCGCCTGACTTCGTGTTGCCTAAAATGCATTAATAAATGACGAGGTTTCAGTAATAAAAAAAATTAGACGTATCACTAAACGTCAGGAATTTTATCGCAAATTATCATTATACCATTTATTGTTACATCCCTTGTCCATTAACAAGTAAAAAGTCAAGGGTGGTCACGGCATGTATTTGCCGCTAATGTTGGTACATTTTTTAGGGCATAACAGCAAATGACGAGGGCGGTCGTGGCTTTTGCCGCAGTTGCCGTGGTTAAATTCGAGCCCTGCATCTTCTGATAGAAAACAATTTTACACCAATGAGAGCATTTTAAAACTCTGCCAAACTCACACCTATTTGACTGATGAACATTCTCACATCATTTATTCAGAAATGATAAATCACGACAAATGAAGATAGACTACTATGAACAGCAACATGTAAGTGTAAAAAAAACAACATTATGATTTGTATGTTTTCAGATTGTGCTTGTTTTATTTTTAAACAAATAAAACAATCTGAAGTTGTCTTTATTTATAAGTTATCATGGCATCATTTTACCAGTCCGGCCCACTTGGGAATAGATGTTCCTCTATGTGGCCCCTAAGCAAAAATGAGTTTGACACCCTTGCTTTACAACAAGAACACATGTGCCAGTCAATGCAAACTAATTAGGTGCCTTGGGAAAAAGCAAAAGCTCCTAACGGTTTGTTGCATACAAGATGGTAATTAGAACAGAGTCATCTTATCTCTGCAGGCCCTCTGGAGTATGTTCATTTCGTCCAAACAGTGTCGGCCACTGTTAGGAGGATAAGAATGTGTGCTTTAAAGCGAATGGCGGCCATTGCATTAAGCATTCAGCCATTAAACAACTATTTTTATTGAGGGCCACATGGCACATATGAGGGCCGCTTGGAACAGTTACTTTATACTGTATGTGAATAAAGACGTAAAATAGGCTTATTACTAGAGATGTCCGATATATTATCGGCCGATAAATGCGTTAAAATGTAATATCGGAAATTATCGGTATCGTTTTTTTTATTATCGGTATCGGTTAATTTTTTTTAATTTTTTTTTTTTTTAATTAAATCAACATAAAAAACACAAGATACACTTACAATTAGTGCACCAACCCAAAAAACCTCCCTCCCCCATTTACACTCATTCACACAAAAGGGTTGTTTCTTTCTGTTATTAATATTCTGGTTCCTACATTATATATCAATATATATCAACACAGTCTGCAGGGATACAGTCTGTAAGCACACATGATTGTGCGTGCTGCTGGTCCACTAATAGTACTAACCTTTAACAGTTCATTTTACTAATTTTCATTAATTACTAGTTTCTATGTAACTGTTTTTATATTGTTTTACTTTCTTTTTTATTCAAGAAAACGTTTTTAATTTATTTATCTTATTTTATTAATTTTTTTTTAAAAGTACCTTATCTTCACTATACCTGGTTGTCCAAATTAGGCATAATAATGTTTTATCTCCACGACTGTATATATCGGTTGCTATCGGTATCGGTTGATATCGGTATCGGTAATTAATGAGTTGGACAATATCGGAATATCGGATATCGGCAAAAAGCCATTATCGGACATCCCTAATAAAAAATATCGATGTTGTCATAGTAGTATCGACTAGATACGCTATTGTACTTGGTATCATTACAGTGGATGTCAGGTGTAGATCCACCCATGGCATTTGTTCACAGAGAAAATAAAGACATGTTTGTTTTTGATTGATTGATTGAGACTTTTATTAGTAGATTGTACAGTACAGTACATATTTCGTACAATTGACCACTAAATGGTAACACCCGAATACGTTTTTCAACTTATTTAAAGGCCTACTGA
>NC_084561.2:19851323-19878823 GCF_033978685.3 Nerophis lumbriciformis | reverse complement strand
TGAATCTTCTATTCGGCACATACTGAGTACAGACACTCAAAGGCTCCCAGTGTGGAGTTGAATATTTTTCCTGTGATGTGAACAAAATGTGCTTATTTTAGTCGACTTATCAGTCAGTGATTGCAAACAAAATACAACACATTATTTTGTGGCTGCTTTGTTTACATGGACACAAATAATTAGTAATTAAAACGTGCTTCGGAAGATTTTGATCCGATATTTGGAAAGATATGTTATTTATTGTTTTTTCTGATCGTTGCTCTGAACGGCGTCCATCTACACACCCATTGGGATCCTGTCTTCGTGATTGGGGTGAACTCACCTTCACTTGGTAAAAAGTACTTGATCAACCATTGCCGACTAACGCCTTTTAATGTGCTAATCCCCTCTAGTTAATATTGTATTTGTTTTAATTCCCCTGGCAAACAAGCAGCTAGCAGCTAATTATATGTCTCTAATTATTATGCCACACCTCTAAACTAATAAGAATCACCTACATTATAGCAAATAACCTGCATTTGCTAGTATCTTGAATATCATTATCACTGGAGGACAAGGCTCAACAATTTACACACCGGAAGCATGCTAAAAGCCAAGCTAACCGCTAAACTAGCTTTAAACAACACCAAGAAATAAGTGCTTAGTAAAGTTTAAGGATACAGATGGAACCACGTTACAGCAGAATGTCAGCAGCTATTAACAGGAAATTAACAAGTAGATTAATAAGATTGGAGAGCGCAGGTGTCAAACTCAAGGCCCGGGGGCCACATCTGGTCTGCCACTTTGTTTTATGTGGCCCGTGAATGCCTGGAAATAATGTCTGTCAATAAGGCATTTCATCTTTCTTGATTATGCACCCATTTTCTACTGCTTGTCCCTTAATGTACCTGGTGGAAGTCTTGCGCCTCCGGGTTCTTCGGACCACCAATGACCGACATACCAGGCTCTTCCATGTTCACAATGACATTTTATTTTACAATAAATTGTCTTTTCAGCAATTGTCGTTCTCGTCAGCCATCAACTTCAACTCTCCTTCCCAGCTGCTGCCTTTAACAGAGCGATAGGTGATTAGATAAACGCGCCCAGGTGGGCCATCTACGCACCTGTCGCTGATCTCGAAGCCGGTCCTGGCACACCCCGCTTCGCTGCAGGTCCGCAGGTCACGCCCCTCCACCCCCACACATACCTGTATATCAATTTTGACAGAAGAAATGTAATACATGCAATTCAGTTATTTACCCGATATTATTTATAGTGTAAACTATCCCAAGTTTTCTTTTGTCAGGGAAACCCTTTTCAAATTCTACCCTAGCCGAACAAAAATATCGGCTTGTCACTTTGACCTGTGATTCCCAAAGCAGGTTTTCCATCAGTTTGTTGATAAACAATGACAATAATCAAATGAAGGTAGAGTTGTGTAACGAATCAGTCCCTCCGCGGCTTTGCAGGATAGTGTTGTAATTGTTGTGGCCTAAAATACCGCAACAAGGATTTTGCTGTAGCATTTTCAAAAAGTTGCGGCAAAATCGGAGGGACATTTGATTGGTTAGACCAGGAATCGGGAACCCAAAATGTTGAAAGAGCCATATTGGACCAAAAATAAATCAAAATTAAAGCTGCAAGCAGCGATGGACGGGACCGACTTTGACAGCACATAAAATCCAAACCGGAGCAGTAATTAAAACTCTTTGGTCAACTTTTAATCAGAAGCGTTCAATCTCTCTCCTGTGCTAGTTTGAAGCCGACACGACAAACGTGCTCAGAGGACATAATGTTTGAAAAAAGGTGACCGGTTTTTACAAAACTTTTGTTTTGAAGGGGGAATTGCAAACTTCCTGTTGATTTTTGCTGGGGGTTGTCAATTTATGAAATGTAGGTCTAAGTGAGACCTACATAGAGGTTTTTTTTTCATGTCCCTAAGACATTCCTACTGGAAGTTACAGGCAGTTTTGTCTGAGTTTTCTTCCTAGAAGCAGTTGTGTCTGTATTTTCTTCCTAGGGGGCGCTAGAGCGCAATTTTGAGTTTTGGGGTTGGGTTTTTTATTAGATCGCAACTTTTGTCAGTCCTGATGTGTGTGTCCAGTTTGGTGAGTTTTGAAGCATGTTAAGGGGGTCAAATTACAGCTCAAAGAGGCAAAAGTGACTGTTTTTACTAAACTTTTGTTTTGAAGGGGGAATTTCAAACTTCCTGTTGATTTTTGCTGAAAGATGTTAGTGTATGAAATGTAGGTCTAAGTGAGACCTACATAGAGGTGTTTGTTTCATGTCTCTACGACATTCCTACTGGGAGTTAGAGGCAGTTTTGTCTGTGTTTTCTTCCTAGGGGGCGCTAGAGCGCAATTCTGAGTTTTGGGGCTAGGTGTTTTTGATTAGATCACAATTTTCGCCGATCCTGATGTGTGTGTCGAATTTGATGAGTTTTGAAGCATGTTAAGAGGGTCAAATTACAGCTCAAAGAGGCGGCGGAATAATAATAATAAAACCTTACAATTACAATAGGGTCCTCTGTCCCAAAGGGACATTACGGTACCTAATGACTTCAAATATACCTAAAATACGAGGCATAATGATGCAATATGTACATACAGCTCGCATAAATAGTATGTTAGCATCGATTAGCTTGCAGTCATGCAGTGACCAAATTTGTCTGATTAGTCAATAACATCAACAAAGCTCACCTTTGTGGATTCACGCACAGCATACAACGTTTGATGGACAAATAGAGACAAAGAAGGAGTGGCATAAAACATGTATTTCTGTGGCAGCATCACAAACCATGTTAAAACAAAAAAACACATTTTTTCCTCATCTTTCTCCATTTTCATACATTTTTGAAAAAGCTCCAGGGAGCCATTAGGGCGGCGCTAAAGAGCCGCTTGTGGCGATTAATTCGATTAGCAAAAAGTTTTGATTCATATTTTGTTGCTTCGAATAATTATTTAATGATTGATGATAACTCCTGGTAAAAGTTTGGATGTGCCCGGAACTTTATAACTTCCACAGAAACGTTGCAAAAAAGCACACATTGATGTGGACATTTGTGGACTCTGCAGTGAACATACAGGACATGCACACTAGTGTCCTCTGCAGTGGACATATGCGGACATGCATACTACCGTCCTCTGCAGTGGACATTCTTGGACATGCATACCAGCGTCCTCTGCAGTGGACATTGGTGGAAATGCATTTCAGCGTCGTCTACAGTGGACATACAGTATGTGGACACGGATATTAGAGTCTTCTGGAGTGGACAATTGAAGGTATGCATACTCACATCCTCTGCAGTGGACGCATACTCATCTGCAGTATGCATGATATACTGGTCTGCATGTGGACATGTAGACCAGTATCTTCTGCAGTGGACATTTGTGGGCAGTATCTTCTGCAGTGGACTTTTGTGGGCTCTGCAGTGGGCATACAGTATGTGGACATGCATACCAGCGTTCTCTGCAGTGGACATTTGTGGAAATGCATTTTAGCGTCTTCTGCAGTGGACATACAGTATGTGGACACGGATACTAGCGTCCTCTGGAGTGGACAATTAAAGGCATGCATACTTGCGTCCTCTGCAGTGGACATACATACTAGCGTCGTCTGGAGTTGACATTTGTGGGTATGCAGACCAGTATCTTCTGCAGTGGACATTTGTGGGCAGTATCTTCTGCAGTGGACATTTGTGGGCTCTGCAGTGGGCATACAGTATGTGGACATGCATACTAGTGTCCTCTGCAGTGGACATACTTGGACATGCATACTACCATCCTCTGCAGTGGACATTCTTGGACATGCATACTAGTGTCGTCTGCAGTGGACATTTGTGGAAATGCATTTCAGCGTCGTCTGCAGGGGAAATACAATATGTGGACACGCATACTCGCATCCTCTGCAGTGGACATATGTGGACATGCATACTAGCGTTGTCTGCAGTTGACATTTGTGGGAATGCAGACCAGTATCTTCTGCAGTGGACATTTGTGGGCAGTATCTTCTGCAGTGGACATTTGTGGGCAGTGTCGTCTGCAGTGTACATACAGTATGTGGACACGGATACTAGCGTCCTCTGGAGTGGACAATTAAAGGCATGCATCCTCGGGACATTTGTGGGCTCTGCAGTGGACATATGCGGACATGCATACCAGCGTCCTCTGCAGTGGACATTCTTGGACATGCATACCAGCGTTCTCTGTAGTGGACATTTGTGGAAATGCATTTCAGCATTGTCTGCAGTGGACATACAGTATGTGGACACGGATATTAGCGTCCTCTGGAGTGGACAATTAACGGCATGCATGCTCGCGTCCTCTGCAGTGGACATGCATACTAGCGTCCTCTGGAGTGGACAATTAAAGGCATGCATACTCGCGTCCTCTGCAGTGGACATACATACTAGCGTTGTCTGGAGTTGACATTTGTAGGTATGCATACCAGAATCTTCTGCAGTGGACATTTGTGGGCAGTATCTTCTGCAGTGGACCTTTGTGGGCTCTGCAGTGGACATACAGTATGTGGACATGCATACTAGTGTCCTCTGCAGTGGACATATGCGGACATGCATACTACCGTCCTCTGCAGTGGACATTCTTGGACATGCATACCAGCGTCCTCTGCAGTGGACATTTGTGGAAATGCATTTCAGCGTCGTCTGCAGTGGACATACAGTATGTGGACACGGATACTAGCGTCCTCTGCAGTGGACATTTGTGGGCAGTATCTTCTGCAGCGGACATTTGTGGGCAGTGTCCTCTGCAGTGGACATGCATACCAGTGTTTCCTACAGTGGGCATGCATACCAGCATCCTTTGCAGTGGACATGCATAACAGCTATTTTTTTTCTGAAATGTGCAATAGACCACAAACAAATGTCTACTGTAGTGGACACTGGTTCTCAGGAGGATTTATACCACTTGTACTCACTGGTGGAGCCTATCCCACCTTCTGGGGTATATTCTAGCCAGGACAGACATTTGAATACATTGACTTCACTGTGTTTAAAAGCCCTTAAAAAGACATTAAAACTTGCATTGCTGCCCAAACTAGGAGCAGTAAAAAGCCTTGTAAAATCTTCCACGACGACACTGTGACATCACTCTGATATCTCCAAGGAGGAAAAGCAAATGAGGTTTGTTTTGGTTTGTCTGACGCCGTGCCCTCCAGCAACGTTTTGATCTGCTTGGAATGCACAATGAGACAACACGCGATGGAATAAAACAAAAACAGCGTCGTCTGACTTCCAACTTCCCGACAACCTTGAAACAATATTTGCACGCTGACATTTTGGGTTCAATTTTGGTGATAGTGCGCTCCAACAGTGACACCACATTTGCTCTACGTATTTACTTAATGGTGGTCGCCATGGTGTAGCCAATATTGGTGGGCGTTTCTTCACTCTAAGCTAATTATGGTTTTCTTTTTCTTTGGCGCACTGCCACCAGAAAAGCCAGGAGAATAATGAGATTTAAAAACTTAACTAATAAGCCATCTTATCCTTCCTTTGTGCAGCTGCATGCTGCGCCATACATACAAACTGTATTCTGTAAATAATTTTCAAGCAAGTTTCATATTTATAGACCAAAATTAAGTTTTTAATTAATTTACGGAAGCGCGTTCAGAACCAGAGAATGCATTACTCTGCCTACACAGACGTTATATTACAATGTAAATGTAACATAATACTCATTCAACAAAGCACAATTGTTGCCACTTTGACATACTGTTGGACATAGTAGATAGGGCAGGGTGATACTTCAAATTTTAATGTTGATCCAATATCAAGTACATACATGGCCAGTATCGCCTAATCTGATACTTTTTTACCTGAAAATGTTCAAGATCTTTGAATGATATTGTGGGTTTGCCTTTAATTTATTGGTCATAATAATATCAGAATAAAACACAGGAGAGTTGATTTCTGAGCAATTCAAAATATACATTTAATACAACAATAAGGAGTTATATATTTGTTTTAAATAAATAAATAGCCGCACAATATACTTTCTTGGCAGAAGAAATGTATTTTGTAATGGTATCGCATTGTATTATAAGTATTCATTTCGGACATGTTTAATAAAAAAGAAAGTGTAAGACAATGGAAGAATTTCAACAAAATAATACATATACATATATATATATAATACATATCTATTCATACAATTTTGTGATCAAATAAAATCAATAGTGTGAAATCCATCCATCTTCTTCCGCTTATCGGAAGTTGGGTCGTGGGGGCAGCAGCCTAAGCAGGGAAGCCCGGACTTCCCTCTCCCCAGCCACTTCGTCCAGCCCCTCCCCGGGGGATCCCGAGGCGTTTCCAGGCCAGCCGGGAGACATAGTCTCCGCAACGTGTCTTGGGTCTTCCCCGTGGCCTCCTACCGGTCGAACGCACCCTAAACACCTCCCCGGGGAGGCGTTCGGGGACATTCTGACCAGATGCCTGAACCACCTCATCTGGCTCCTCTCGATGTAGAAGATTCAGTGTGTTACTCTGAGTTCCTCCAGATTGACAGAGCTTCTCACCCTATCTCCAAAGGAGAGCCCCGCCACCCGATGGAGGAAACACATTTCGGCCGCTTGTACCCGAGATCTTGTCCTTTCGGTCATAACCCAAAGCTCATGACCATAGGTGAGGAAAGGGATGTAGATCGACCGGTAAATTGAGAGCTTTGCCTTCCGGCTTAGCTCCTTCTTCACCACGACGGACCGATACAGGGTCTGCATTACTGAAGACGCTGCACCAATCCGCCTGTCGATCTCACGTTCCACTTTTCCCTCACTCGTGAACAAAAACCCGAGGTATTTGAGCTCCTCCACTTGAGGCAGTATCTCCTCCCCAACCCGGTGATGGCACTCCACCCTCTTCCGGGTCAGAACCATTGACTAGGAAGTGAAAGTACTTATAATCATCCCAGTCGCTTCACACTCATCTGCGAACCAATCCAGTGAGCGCTGGAGATCCTGGCCAGATGAAGCTTGTAGGACCCCATCATCCGCAAAAAGCAGAGACCTAATCCTATAGCTACCAAACCGGATCCCCTCAACGCCTAGAAATTCTGTCCATAAAAGTTGTAAACAGAATCAGTGACAAAGGTCAGGCCTGGCAAAGTCCAACTCTCACTGGAAACCAGTCCGACTTACTGCTGGCAATGCAGACCAAGCTCTGATACGGATCATACAGGGAGCGGACCTGATACCCCATACTCTCTTAGCACTCTCCACAGGACTTCCCGAGGGACACGGTCGAATGCCTTCTCCAAGTCCACAAAACACACGTAGACTGGTTGGGCAAACTCCCATGCACCCTCAAGGATCCAGTCGAGAGTATAGAGTTGGTCCACAGTTCCACGACCAGGACAAAAACCACACTGCTCCTCCTGAATCCGAGGTTTGACTATCTGACATAGCCTCCTCTCTAGTACACCTAAATAGACCTTACCAGGAAGGCTGAGGAGTGTGATCCCACGATAATTGGAACACACCCTCCAGTTCCCCTTTTTAAATAGAGGCACCACCAATCCAATCCAGAGGCACCGCCCCTGATGTCCACGGAATGCTGCGGAGTCTTGTCAACCACAACCGCCCCAGAGCATCCAGAGCCTTAAAAAACTCCGGGCGAATCTCATCCACCCCCGAGGCTCTGCCACCGAGGAGCTTCTTAACTATGGACAATCTGTGAGGAGCACAAAAGTCCAATAACAAAACATCACCTCTCCAGGTCTCACTGTCGTTGCCAACGTGAGCGTTGAAGTCCCCCAGTAGAAGAACTAGAGGCTCTGAGCGGGGCAACAAGAATTTCCACCCCCACCCATCGCCTCTCACTGCTGGCAACGCCAAACTAGAAGAGAGTCCGGCCTCTATCGAGAGGACTGGTTCCAGAGCCCTTGCTGTGCGTCCAAGTGAGAATGGCTAGATCCAGCCGGAACTTCTCTACCTCCCGTACCTGCTCAGGCTCCTTCCTCCCCAGCGAAGTGATGTTCCACGTCCCAAGAGCTAGCTTCTGTAGCCAAGGATTGGACCACCATTGGCCCTGCCTTTGGCTTCCGCCCAGTTCACAGAGCACCCGACTTCTATGCCCCCTCCTATGGGTGGTAAGCCCATTGGAGGAGGGATACACATTGCCTCTTTGGGGGCCGGCCACCAGGCGCTCGCCATCAAGCCCCACCTCCAGGCCGGCATCCGGGCGAGGGAAACTTTGGTTCTCGATTTTGTGTATTCATACAAGTCTTTGAGCTGCTGTTTGTCTGGTCTATCACCTGGGAGATTCTACCAGGGGCGTAGAAGCCATCGCTCCTAGGATCCAAACTCCTCCACCACGGTAAGGTAGCAGCTCAGGGAGGAGATAGTGTGAAATAAGTAAACAAAAAGAAAAGCTACTATTGGCTCACTTTTAAATCCTTTGGCTTTTTACCCACAAAGCCCTCCTGTGTCCAAGAACTAAGTCAAGCTCGCCGAGCGAGTACTAAGTACCAAAAATATTAAGGCAGTTCTATAATGTTCCTGTTACATCCCATGTATTAATATGCATTAGGAAACTACCTAAAATGATAACAATTAGCATTTATTTACATGACAAGATTGGACTGATTGATTGATTGATTGAGACTTTTATTAGTAGGTTGCACAGTGAAGTACATATTCCGTACAATTGACCACTAAATGGTAACACCCAAATAAGTTTTTGAACTTGTTTAAGTCGGGGTCCATGTAAATCAATTCATGGACAAAGTACTAAAAGTCAATACTACAAATATGATTGATTATAATGCCTTTGGGAAGAGTTTGACACTAAAACGGGGTCTAAAATGCCATCAAAATTGGCAGCGGATACTCTTTCTGTTCTGTTTTGTACCTTGGATTCTTGGAAAGTTCCCATCAGGAGCACAGTAGTTCAGTCCCAGGACAAATCCATTGTGTTCAAGTTCCCACGTTCTTCCTTTGCTTCCTCCCACAGTGAAAAAAACATGTATGTTAGGTTCATTAAATACTAAATGGCCCATTGGTATTATTGTAAGTAAGTTGTTGAACAGGTTGGTGGCCTATATGGCCTACTTAGATTGATAGAATCTGTACACAAGTATCTCTACATTCTTAAAATCCAAAAAAACTAATCTTGACAGAACTCGCTTTTGGATTCCAAGCCTGACTCTATTCACCCACAGACAAGTGACTTAATGCCCTTCATAATAACCATGTTTATACACCTTAAATGGCCCCTATGGAGGTTAATTTGTGTTTTTATTTTGAAAACTTTTTTGGACACTGAATTAATGTAACTGAATTATTTGTGTTTGAATTTTGTGAACTGATTTTTTTCGATCAAATTATGCTGACAATTTCATCGAATACAATTTTTTTTAGCAAAATTAGTTTTATTTTAAACTCAGTTAATTAAAATACGGTGTTTTAAGATTCGGTGTGTAAAAACATCAGTATATATACACACACACAAACATTTGTTTATTGGATTTTTGACATACACAGTCCAGAAATACATCCATCCATCCATCCATCTTCTTCCGCTTATCCGAGTTCGGGTCGCGGGGGCAGCAGCCTAAGCAGGGAAGCCCAGACTTCCCTCTCCCCAGCCACTTCGTCCAGCTCTTCCTGTGGGACCCCGAGGCGTTCCCAGGCCAGCCGGGAGACATTGTCTTCCCAACGTGTCCTGGGTCTTCCCCGCGGCCTCCTACCGGTCGGACGTGCCCTAAACACCTCCCTAGGGAGGCGTTTGGGTGGCATCCTGACCAGATGCCCGAACCACCTCATCTGGCTCCTCTCGATGTGGAGGAGCAGCGGCTTTACTTTGAGCTCCCCCCGGATGGCAGAGCTTCTCACCCTATCTCTAAGGGAGAGCCCCGCCACCCGGCGGAGGAAACTCATTTCGGCCGCTTGTACCCGTGATCTTGTCCTTTCGGTCATAACCCAAAGCTCATGACCAAAGGTGAGGATGGGAACGTAGATCAACCGGTAAATTGAGAGCTTTGCCTTCCGGCTCAGCTCCTTCTTCACCACAACGAATCGATACAGCGTCCGCATTACTGAAGACGCCGCACCGATCCGCCTGTCGATCTCACGATCCACTCTTCCCCCACTCGTGAACAAGACTCCGAGGTACTTAAACTCTTTCACTTGGGGCAAGATCTCCTCCCCAACCCGGAGATGGCACTCCACCCTTTTCCGGGCGAGAACCATGGACTCGAACTTGGAGGTGCTGATTCTCATCCCAGTCCCTTCACACTCGGCTGCGAACCGATCCAGTGAGAGCTGAAGATCCTGGCCAGATGAAGCCATCAGGACCACATCATCTGCAAAAAGCAGAGACCTAATCCTGCAGCCACCAAACCAGATCCCCTCAACGCCTTGACTGCGCCTAGAAATTCTGTCCATAAAAGTTATGGACAGAATCGGTGACAAAGGGCAGCCTTGGCGGAGTCCAACCCTCACTGGAAACGTGTCCGACTTACTGCCGGCAATGCGGACCAAGCTCTGGCACTGAGCATACAGGGAGCGGACTGCCACAATCAGACAGTCCGATACCCCATACTCTCTGAGCACTCCCCACAGGACTTCTCGAGGGACACGGTCGAATGCCTTCTCCAAGTCCACAAAACACATGTAGACTGGTTGGGCAAAATCCCATGCACCCTCAAGGACCCTGCCGAGAGTATAGAGCTGGTCCACAGTTCCACGACCAGGACGAAAACCACACTGTTCCTCCTGAATCCGAGGTTCGACTATCCGACGTAGCCTCCTCTCCAGTACACCTGAATAGACCTTACCGGAAAGGCTGAGGAGTGTGATCCCACGATAGTTAGAGCACACCCTCCGGTTCCCCTTCTTAAAGAGAGGAACCACCACCCCGGTCTGCCAATCCAGAGGTACCGCCCCCGATGTCCACGCGATGCTGCAGAGTCTTGTCAACCAAGACAGCCCCACAGCATCCAGAGCCTTAAGGAACTCTGGGCGGATCTCATCCACCCCTGGGGCCTTGCCACCAAGGAGCTTTTTAACTACCTCAGCAACCTCAGCCCCAGAAATAGGAGAGCCCACCACAGACTCCCCAGGCACTGCTTCCTCATAGGAAGACGTGTTGGTGGGATTGAGGAGGTCTTCGAAGTATTCCCTCCACCGATCCACAACATCCGCAGTCGAGGTCAGCAGAACACCATCCTCGCCATACACGGTGTTGACAGTGCACTGCTTCCCCTTCCTGAGGCGGCGGATGGTGGTCCAGAATTGCTTCGAAGCCGTCCGGAAGTCGTTTTCCATGGCTTCCCCGAACTCCTCCCATGTCCGAGTTTTTGCCTCTGCGACCGCTGAAGCCGCACACCGCTTGGCCTGTTGGTACCTGTCCGCTGCCTCAGGAGTCCTATGAGCCAAAAGAACCCGATAGGACTCCTTCTTCAGCTTGACGGCATCCCTCACCGCAGGTGTCCACCAACGGGTTCTAGGATTACCGCCACGACAAGCACCAACTACCTTGCGGCCACAGCTCCAATCAGCCGCCTCGACAATAGAGGCGCGGAACATGGTCCATTCGGACTCAATGTCCAGCACCTCCCTCGTGACATGTTCAAAGTTCTTCCGGAGGTGGGAATTGAAACTCTCTCTGACAGGAGACTCTGCCAGATGTTCCCAGCAAACCCTCACAATGCGTTTGGGCCTGCCAGGTCTGTCCGGCATCCTCCCCCACCATAGCAGCCAACTCACCACCAGGTGGTGATCGGTTGAAAGCTCCGCCCCTCTCTTTACCCGAGTGTCCAAAACATGAGGCCGCAAATCCGATGACACAACTACAAAGTCGATCATGGAACTGCGGCCTAGGGTGTCCTGGTGCCAAGTGCACATATGGACACCCTTATGTTTGAACATGGTGTTCGTTATGGACACTCTGTGACGGGCACAAAAGTCCAATAACAAAACACAATTAAATTTTATTAAAATTATATGCAAAATGAAATAGAAATAAACTACAAAATTGTGAAATAGCCACAGACAACTGCCCTCCTGTATGTCCCCAACACGGTGCAGCAGTATGCAAAAGCAGACAAAAGGCTCATCAGTTATTTACCTTTCAATTACTTTTAAATCAGATGAGATCAGTCTCTTTCACATACAGTACAGGCCAAAAGTTTGGACACACCTTCTCCTCATTCAATGTGTTTTCTTTATTTTCATGACTATTTACATTGCAGATTGTCACTGAAGGCATCAAAACTATGAATGAACACATGTGGAGTTATGCACTTAACAAAAAAAAGGTGAAATAACTGAAAACATGTTTTTATATTCTAGTTTCTTCAAAATAGCCACCCTTTGCTCTGATTTCTACTTTGCACACTCTTGGCATTCTCTCGATGGGCTTCAAGCACACCTGTGAAGTGAAAACCATTTCAGGTGACTACCTCTTGAAGCTCATCGAGAGAATTCCAAGAGTGTGCGAAAAAGTTATCAGAGCAAAGGGTGGCAATTTTGAAGAAACTAAAATATAAAACATGTTTTCAGTTATTTCACCATTTTTTTCTTTATTAAGTACATAACTCCACATGTGTTCATTCATAGTTTTGATCTTTAATCCACAACAAGGCTTCCAACGATCGGCGAGGGAACAGCCAGGACACACTGGGAATTTTCAGTTCTCAACCTCTGGGGAGGAGAACAAAAAATAAAGATTAAAATTGACCTGCAGCAGAAGCATGGAAGCTCAGTACAAGTTGTGGACGGCACAGGAAGCAATACACCAGCGAAGGTAAACTGCTTAAATATCCCAGTGACAAATTAAGACCAGGTGTGTCCAATTAGGCCATCCCCCGACGAGGAAGGAAACACAGAGGAGGAGAAACCAAAGGCAACGACAGGAACAAAATGATAGGGAAGGCAGGCCAGCAAACAGAAGCATAAAAATTTTAGAAAAGCACCCCATGCTTCCTGAAACTTCCCAGAACAACCGTTCAATGTCAGTCTAATTTTTTCCAGTTTGAGGAAATACAGAACATCTTTAATTCAGTGGCCCTCCAATTTAGGACAATGAGTCCTCAAGCCGACAAAGCAGTGAATTAGGAATGTCCGATAATGGCTTTTTGCTGATATCCGATATTACGATATTGTCTCTTTAATTACCGATACCGATATCAACCGATACCGATATCAACCGATATATACAGTCGTGGAATTAACACATTATTATGCCTAATTTGGACAACCAGGTATGGTGAAGATAAGGTACTTTTAAAAAAAAATAATAATAATAACATAAGATAAATAAATTAAAAACATTTTCTTGAATAAAAAAGAAAGTAAAACAATATAAAAATCAGTTACATAGAAACTAGTAATTAATGAAAATGAGTAAAATTAACTGTTAAAGGTTAGTAGTATTAGTGGACCAGCAGCACGCACAATCATGTGTGCTTACGGACTGTATCCCTTGCAGACTGTATTGATATATATTGATATATAATGTAGGAACCAGAATATTAATAACAGAAAGAAACAACCCTTTTGTGTGAAAGAGTGTGAATGAGTGTAAATGGGAGAGGGAGGTTTTTTGGGTTGGTGCACTAATTGTAAGTGTATCTTGTGTTTTTTATGTTGATTTAATTAAAAAAAAAATAAAATTAACCGATACCGATAATTAAAAAAACGATACCGATAATTTCCGATATTACATTTTAACGCATTTATCGGACATCTCTACAGTGAATGCATGATTCTGTTTGACTTTGCTAAGGGCAGATAACGGAGGTGCCGGCCCAAATAGTTCACTCAGAGGATTCGGTTCCATCATTTCGCCAATTACAGAAAACAAAGTATCAAACATTTCCGTCCAAAAGCTGTAGCCTGTTGACACCCATCACATAATACTGATTTTCCGTCATTGCAAGGCATTATGGTAAATGTAGTGAGAGTAATGCAGAAAAAGTGACTGATTAAATACGGATTGTTCTTAATCATGAATGTGTTTGCATGTCACATTCTACAGTACATGTTTATGTATGTTGTAAAACAGAAAATACAAGTGTGTCATATAGAAGAGCATATATGGTATGCCTTGTGTGGATGTTTGAAAAACAGTAATCCCTCGTTTATTGCCGTTAATTGGTTCCGGCGTCTGGCCAGGGCAAATGTATATACACAAAGTACAAATTGATAATTATAAATTTAATATTTTTCATAGCTAGAGCATTAAAATATATTTACGAACTACTAGATATTGTTTGAACATTATGAGAGCCATCTAAACATTAAATAACACCCACATAGTCACCCTTAGTCTTGTTTAATCCAATAAAGAGGCTAAACCGATCAGTCTTCGCCCATCCCTTACCCCACATACTGCTGCCATACTAGTCCATAGCCTGTCACCTCTCGCCTGGATTACTGCAACTCTCTCCTGTTTGGTCTCCCTCACAAGTCACTTCACAAACTTCAGCTTCTCCAGAACTCACCAGAACCCCTTCAATCTAGCACATCATCCCTGTTCTGCAGCAACTCCACTGGCTACCCATCAAACATCGTACCCACTTTCAAATAATTCTCCTCACTTTCAAAGCCATCCATAACCTCTCTCCATCATATCTCTCTGACCTGATCCATGTCGCCACGCCCTCACGTTCCCTAAGATCCTCTTCATCCATCCATCTCACTGTCCCTTTATTTAAACTGTCCACCATGGGTGCCCGAGCTTTCAGCCGCTCTGCCCCACATCTTTGGAACTCTTTACCACCAGAACTTCGTAACTTGGATTCAATATCCTTCTTCAAATCAAGACTCAAAACACACATATTCCTGACTGCTTATTCATTGTAATCATCTTTTCTTCTCGATCTTTGTTGTTGTTGTTGTTTTTTATCCAATTTGATTTTATTGTTTTGATTTTGTACGGTGTCCTTGAATGCCCAGAAAGGCGCCTTATAAATAAAGTGTATTATTATTTATTATTATAGTGTCCACGATACTGAACAGCCTGCTTTGGTTGGTTTGGGCTCATCTAGTGCCTAATACAACTAGTATTGATATTTGTAGTCCATTAAGACTACAAAATGTAGTCTTAATGGACTATGGCCCCGGCCACCCCAGCCGGGGATGGCCTCGCCGCGCTCTCCGGGGGTGGGGGGTGGGCTCGTGGGGGCCCGGTTGCCGGTGGGGCGGGGGCGGTCTTCCCGTCCGGTTGCTGGGAGTCTCTGGGTCCCTCGGGCGGGGCGTCTCGCCTTTCTGCCCGTGTGGGGTGTGGTCTCTCGCTGGCTTGGGGTCTGGCTGACCCCTGCTTTTCTCGTGCCCTGTCCTCTGCCGGGTGCGTCTGTCTGCGGCCTGCTGCTGGCCCTTGTGGGCGGTGCGGTGGGCCGGGCTCTGGGGTTCCTGTCGCTGGCCGGCTTGGCTGCGTGGGGGCGGTGGTCCCTGGTTCCCTGGGCACCATGCCTACTGTTTGTGGGTTGGGCTCTCGGGGGGGACTGGGGCCGTGCTCTGGCTCCCACGCACTCTGGGAGTCGAATATATTGTACATACAAATTCACATATGCTCACATACATACATACATACATATATAGGTACCTACGCTCCCACATACATACACAAATACAGTACATATTTACATACTTAAAGTTTGTACACCCACACGCACATTCAATATACAAACATACACATACACATACTGTACATATACACTCACTGTACAAACACATATACACATTCTGTACATATACATTCACTGTACAAACACATTCACATTCTGTACATATACAAGTACATATGCATACTTACACTCATGCACATAATCACGTTTCATCAAACATATATTAACGTTGTTGCCCTAGGGTAAACTGGGTACAACACATGGCACACGGACAAATCTTAACCTATTGTTACTATAACAATCTACAAGGTTAATGTAGGTTGCTTCTCTTTCTCCCCCTCCATTTTTCTGCATTCTTTCGTATCTCAAGTTATCATTACATATATGTATTGTTGCATTTGAACAACTGTATTGTTGATAATAAAGGTAAAGTATTGGTATTGTTCATTATCAATAGTGCTATTTCTATTGGTATTTGAATTGCTTCATTTGTAGTGTAATAATGTTCATTGTCTTTTCTGTATTATTTTGTATTTTCGCTAACTGCTTATTTGCTATCACTTTTACCATCATATTTGTACATGTCGTATTTGCTGATGTTGCTCTATTGTTGTTGTTGTTGTTGTTGTTGTTTGCTGTTGTTGTTTTTGTCTCTCTGTCTAATACCCCTCTTGTCCCCACAATTTCCCCCTCTGTCTTCTTTTTTCCTCTTTCTATCCCCTCCTGCTCCGGCCCGGCTGCACTAAATGATAATACAAATACATTTAATAAAGTCAAATACAAATAAGGCAACAAGAGAAGTATCCTGCACTTCTCTTTTGTAAAGTAAATCTGAACAGCCGACATGGGCATCTACATCAACAATATGATTTGCCTGAGAAGCTGGAAAGGACAAAAAAAAATGTAGTCCATTAAGACATTGTTGTGCTTGAAAATGCTTAATTTAGTACAAAAATTCATGAAATATGCAAAAAAAAAAAAAAAGGAGGAACTCAGTGGTACAGGGGTTTGTGCATGTACCTCACAATTCAAGGGTCCTGGGTTCGATCCTCAAGCTCGGTGTCTTTCTGTGTGGAGTTTGCATGTTCTCCCCGTGACTGCGTGGGTTCCCTCCGGGTACTCCGGCTTCCTCCCACCTCCAAAAACATGCACCTAGGGATAGGTTGATTGACAACACTAAATTGGCCCTAGTGTGTGAATGAATCTGTGTTGGCCCTGTGATGAGGTGGCGACTTGTCCAGGGTGTACCCCGCCTTCCGCCCGAATGCAGCTGAAATAGGCTCCAGTAACCCCAAAAGGGACAAGCGGTAGAAAATGGATGGATGGACGCCGTAGCCAGCCGGACCTTGGTATAATAAGTACAATGTACAAATTGATACTTTTATGTGCCTCCATCCACTCTGTCTAAGTGGGGAAATGGGCTCTAGTTCACACCAAGAAGTATTTTATGTGTTCTAATAGTGCGTATCTCACTTGGCTATGCAACAAACACACTGCAAAAAAGAGCTAAAAAAATATAAGGTAGAAAGAGTAGATTTTAGGAAAAAATATTAAAAACAAGTTAAATCTATGCAGCTAGTGAATTTTACTTGATAGGAGATCCAAAATGAAGATTTGTAAGTCTGCAAATTAGCAGGACTTTTAGATTAGAAATAAGTATTAGATTATGAAAACAAGCATCATTGAATTTGCAATTCTTAAATTAAGCATCTTTGGGATGTTGCAGAACATTTAAACAAGATGTTCTGTGTGGGGGAAACAAAAATATCTTATTTGAACACCGTAGTTATTCTCTCAAAATTAAGATTTTAAACTACAATAGACAAAATATAATTATTCATGCTAAAATGAAGATTACAGTGGAAGAGGGGTTAGTGCATCTGCCTCACAATACGAAGGTCCTGAGTAGTCTTGGGTTCAATCCCGGGCTCGGGATCTTTCTGTGTGGAGTTTGCATGTTCTCCCCGTGACTGCGTGGGTTCCCTCCGGGTACTCCGGCTTCCTCCCACTTCCAAAGACATGCACCTGGGGATAAATTGATTGGCAACACTAAATTGGCCCTAGTGTGTGGATGTGAGTGTGAATGTTGTCTGTCTATCTGTGTTGGCCCTGCGATGAAGTGGCGACTTGTCCAGGGTGTACCCCGCCTTCCGCCCGATTGTAGCTGAGATAGGCTCCAGCGCCCCCCCCCGCGACCCCAAAGGGAATAAGCGGTAGAAAATGGATGGATGGATGGATGTTTAAAGTCCCATCCATCCATCCATCCATCCATTTTCTACCGCTTGTCCCTTTCGGGGTGACGGGGGGTGCTGGAGCCTATCTCAGCTGCATTCGAGCAGAAGGCGGTGTACACCCTGGACAAGTCGCCACCTCATCACACACTAGGGCCAATTTAGTGTTACCAATCAACCTATACCCAGGTGCAGGTCTTTGGAGGTGGGAGGAAGCCGGAGTACCCGGAGGGAACCCACGCAGGGCGAACATGCAAACTCCACACAGAAAGATCCCGAGCGCAGGATTGAACCCAGGACCTTCGTATTGTGAGGCCGTGCTGCCCCCATATTTAAAGTCAATGACTAAAAACAAGTAAATAGCTCCTAAAACTAGGCACATTTCTAGAAATACAAATTGCAATCTTGGTAAGTGGCAAATACATTTTCAATGTAGATAACTCCATAACACTTTTTAATTATCACCAAATGTTTGATACATTTCATATCAATTAAAACCTATCAAACACTGTGAGGGCAACTGGGCAACAGCTGCTTGAACTGCTTAAAGCTAATCTAATATTCTTAGCTAACTTGTTTCCTAACTACGTCCAACACAACACACATACATAACCGATATGCTACAAAGAAAATCCTTGTCCCATTCATGTGACAACCTCAACTGAATTCAACACTGGACCATCGGTTGGGGTTGAAGAGTTTCTTTATGTGTGTTTTGTTGAGGGGAAAAAAACATTAAAGTAGAGCAGGGGTGTTTTTAGCTCAAGAGTCTCATTGGAGGAAAATATATTACCTCGTGGGCCGGATGAGTAAAATCATGGTATGATAACTTAAAAATACAACTGCTACACTGGTGTTCAAAAACAAGAAAAAAAATACAAAAATGAGGGGTATTTTATTTGAACCAAGCAAAATTATCTGCCAATAGAACAAGAAAATTTGGCTTGTCAAGACTTTCCAAAACAAGTAAAATTAGCTAACCTCAATGAACCCAAAAATACCTTAAAATAAGTATATTCTTACTAATAACAAGTGCACTTTTCTTGGTAGAAAAAAAAGAGGCCTTTTTGCTCAATATGTTGAAACAAATTCTTTAATGAAGTAAATGCTAATGCCATTATCTTGACATAATGATATGCGATCGGCATTACATTTCTTGAAACCAGCAAACTTATACTAAAAACTAATTTATTGTTCTTAATGGAAAAGCAACAAGGCAACCGCTTGTTACTCTCGGGGTTTCCTACCCCCTCAGGCAAATCATATGCTGTATTTTTCGGAGTATAAGTCGCACCGGCCAAAAATGCATAATAAAGAAGAAAAAAAACATATAAGTTGCACTGGAGTAAAAGTCGCATTTTTGGGGGAAATGTATTTGATAAAACCCAACACCAAGAATAGACATTTGAAAGGCAATTTAAAATAAATAAAGAATAGTGAACAACAGGCTGAATAAGTGTACGTTATATGAGGCATAAATAACCAACTGAGAACGTGACTGGTATGTTAACGTAACATATTATGGTAAGAGTCATTCAAATAACTATAACATATAGAACATGCTATACGTTTACCAAACAATCTGTCACTCCTAATCGCTAAATCCCATGAAATCTTATACGTCTAGTCTCTTACGTGAATGAGCTAAATAATATTATTTGATATTTTACGGTAATGTGTTAATAATTTCACACATAAGTCACTCCTGAGTATAAGTCGCACCCCCGACCAAACTATGAAAAAAACTGTGACTTATAGTCCGAAAAATACTGTGGTCTAAAAATGCATTTTTCCATCGATAACATGACATCATCGCGCCAAGTGCGTGCTCTTTCAGTCAATTAGTGCGCATATATACAGCCAAAAAAAATTTAATTGTAATTTTGAGGAATTTAACTGAATGTGCATGAACTATTTCTGTTCAAAATTGTTTGAAATGTCAAATGTTTAAATATTTAAATATTAACTGTCAATTTATTGTGCCAACTGTACTACTATATGAGTACGTATTTTCTATTGTTTCATTGAAAATAAAACAGCAAATTCCATTTGGCTGCCATCTGTTTTAATTATGAGACACAATTGTGTCAAAATCATGATTTTTTTTTTCATGCTTGATATAAGAAATTATTACTTTAAAAAAGTAGTTTTATACTTGTGAGTGTTGATGACACAGCTTTGCAACAGTTGATATTCTAATTTCAAGCATGTTTTACTCAACATAGGTCATCCAATCTCAGCAACAAGCTGTAATATCTTACTGAGATCATTTAGGACCAAAACCCTTAAAACAAGTAAAACACTCTAACATAAAATCTGCTTAGTGAGAAGAATTATCTTAATAGACAGAAAATAAGTAAATATCACCCTTATTTGAGATATTTAATCTTACTTAGATTTCAGTTTTTGCAGTGTACAACTTCAGATTGTTTTCTTTGTTTTACTTCGGCCCAAAATAGGACAAGCAAATTCTGAAAATGTTCATACCACAAATAATCCTCTTGACAAAACACTTCAAGTTAGTTGAAAATTCTAAGAAAAAGAATTGGCACAGTTTGAAAAACACCATGAAGAACACAATGAACTTAGACTTAATCTCAGTGTATCTACAAAGCAATTCAACTTTAGGTCAGAGACTCACAGCCCATTTAGGAGTGAACAAAAAAAACAAAATAAAGTATAAATAAAAACTCTTCTATGTATCAACTACCTAATTTGTCATTTCCACATATTAATCCTATGCTCACTCAACAAACCACACAAACTGAGATAGAAACTATTCAAGAGGGTGGAGTTACTCCCTGCCTTCGAGGCATCACTGTGTATCGATAGAAAAATAAAAGCTGTGCACTGTGTATAAAACTTCAACAAACCAAAAATAAAAACGTAAAAGACTGACAGTATTGCAGTAAATCACACACTGTTCACTTTCTTTTAAGTTGCACAGAAGACAATCATTTTGAAGTGAATGAAATATGAAATGAAATGAAATAAGTTTATTTCGGTCATATAATCAACCATCGACCATTTTGTGTGATCAGTTGAACAGTACAGATTATACATATTTAACAATCATACACATTTACACACAAAAAGAAAAGAAAAAGAATGACCGAAAAAGGAATAGGCTGAAGCCAAAGCTTATATTTGCCTATTCTATACCTTCGCTGAAAATAAGATTACCTGGAACATCAACGTTCAAAAAAATCAAGGGGATGAAAGTAATTGTTACTATATTTTAATAATTTTAAGTAAGCAACACATAAACTTTAAATGTTCCATTGAGAATATAAAACGTTACACACAGCGCTAAAAAATTTGTCAATTTTTTTTTTTTTTGTCCTGTCCAGCTTCTCAGGCAAATCATATAGTTGATGTAGATGCCCATATCGGCTGTTCAGATTTACTTTACAAAAGAGAAGTGAATTTTTTTATTTTTTTAATACGACTTCGGTAAGCTATGAATCCGCACCGCTTGATGGATTGTCAGGGCATTAAACATACGAGTATTATTATGGTGGGTGCATAAGGACCGCAAAATGGCACCTATTAGCAGACATATTACCTGCCATATGCAAAACCAACTTTTCTTACCTTCTGGTACCTGCTGACGTGTATTTGGGATCTGCATAAGTCCTGAAATTGCACGCGCGTCAGCGATTGTAGTCCGTGCCGACACCGCAGTCATAAGCTTCTTCTTTTTCTCTGCCATCTTATGTGGCACTCATCCTCCGCTGTTGCCATTTCTAATATAAAGTAGCGTAAAGTTCTTACTTATAGACTAGCTATCAAAGTGCTAAAAACTGTAGTTGGGTTTATATAATTCACCCACAGAACTTTAGTTATTAGATCAGGGGTGTCAAACTCAAATACAGAGTGGGCCAAAATTTAAAACTGAACAAAGCCGTGGGCCAAGGTTGAACAAATTAACCTTTTAATAGGGACCCAAACAAGTTTTGCATTGAATATTGAAAAAGCAAGGCTTATATAACTTTATAGTGACATGCAAAATCGAGTTTAAAATAATAATAATAATAATTAAAAAATATCAATGGCATATCAAATGAAATGTAAATAAAAATTTAATGCCTCTTTTCTATTTGCAGCCTTCTGAGATAAATATCAAAATACACTTTTTCCACAGGCTAATAAGTTTGAAAATAAAATAACAATAATGAATGAATCAAACATTCAAGCCTTGAAGTAACAAGAGAAAGTGCATGAATAAAACGTTAATTATTGCTCAGTTTGCTACACTGATTTGCTTTAACACTGAATATGGAACAAGCAACGCTTATATAACTTAATAGTGCAAAATCAACTTTCAAAGAACAAACGAAAAAACATCAATGGTATATTAAATACAATTTTAATAAAAAATTGAATGCCTCTTTTCTATTTGCAGCCTTCTGAGGTAAATATCAACATTAACTTTTTCCACAGGCTGATAAATTTGAAAATAAAATAACAATGAATAAATCAACCATTCAGGCCTTTTTACTGCTCAGTTTGCGACACACTGATCTAATCTGATGTGCCCAAGCCAGCTACCTGGCATCTTTTCTGGGATTTTAGTTCATTAATGTCGGGGCTCAGGTGGGGGGGGGGGGGGGGGTGGGGGGGGGGGTTGGTGGTAGCGGGGGGTGTATATTGTAGCGTCCCGGAAGAGTTAGGGCTGCAAGGTGTTCTGGGTATTTGTTCTGTTGTGTTTATGTTGTGTTACGGTGCGGATGTTCTCCCAAAATGTGTTTGTCATTCTTGTTTGGTGTGGGCTCACAGTGTGGCGCATATTTGTAACAGTGTTAAAGTTGTTCATGCGGCCACCCTCAGTGTGATCTGTATGGCTGTTGATCAAAAATGCCTTGCATTCACTTGTGTGCGTGTAGAAGCCGCATATATTGTGTGACTAGGCCGGCGCGCTGTTTGTTTGAAGGAAAAGCGGACGTGACGACAGGCTGTAGAGGACGCTAAAGGCCGTGCCTTTAAGGCACGCCCCCAATATTGTTACCCGGGTGGAAATCGGGAGAAATTCGGGAGAATGGTTGCCCGAGGAGATTTTCGGGAGGGGCACTGAAATTTGGGAGTCTCCCGGGAAAATCGTGAGGGTTGGCAAGTATGAGTATTAGCGGTGAATGCGGTGTTACAGCGGCACCGCTGTTGTATAATACTGGCGGGCCAGCTCTAATGTTAATTTGATATTGCCTCAAGGGCCAAATGAAATTACACGGCAGGCCAAATTTGGCCCGCGGGCCAGAGTTTGACACCCATGTATTAGAGGGTTCCAGTCGGACGGTTTTTCACGAGACACATTTCCAGTGTTGATGTTGCATTATTGAGCCACGGATGAAAAGATGCTGCTCCGTTATTGATTTAAGTATAGTCTGAATGTCATTTAAACAGTTAGCTCCATCTTTTGACACTTCTTCCACTCCCGTCTTTGCACGCTACACCGCTACAACAAAGATGACGGGGAGAAGACGCTCTCGAAGGTGAGCCACGTAGGTAAGACCGCCCACAAAACAGCGAGTCCTGAAGAGACGCTCAGAAAGTTATTTGAAGATGGTCTGTAAAACATAATCTATGCAACATTTTGACCACAGAACCACCATCACATGTTATGTGGACCACAAGATAGTGTTTTAAATTTAGAAAAAAATCCCAATATGACCCCTTTATTGCGCCTTGTAATCCGGTGCGCCTTTTGTATGAAAAAAGACCTGAATAGACCCGCTCATCGGCAGTGCGCCTTTTTTAATCGAAAAATACGGTAACCTAAATGCAACAAAAGAGATGTGATATTTATAAAAATGCTTAAAGGGGAACATTATCACAATTTCAGAATTGTTAAAACCATTAAAAATCAGTTCCCAGTGGCTTATTATATTTTTCAAAGTTTTTTTCAAAATTTTACCCATCACGCAATATCCCTAAAAAAAGCTTCAAAGTGCCTGATTTTAACCATCGTTATATACACCCGTCCATTTTCCTGTGACGTCACACAGTGAAGCCAACACAAACAAACATGGCGGAAAGAACAGCAAGCTATAGCGACATTAGCTCGGATTCAGACTCGGATTTCAGCGGCTTAAGCGATTCAACAGATTACGAATGTATTGAAACGGATGGTTGTAGTGTGGAGGCAGGTAGCGAAAACGAAATTGAAGAAGAAACTGAAGCTATTGAGCCATATCGGTTTGAACCGTACGCAAGCGAAACCGACGAAAACGACACGACAGCCAGCGACACGGGAGAAAGCGAGGACGAATTTGGCGATTGCCTTCTAACCAACGATTGGTATGTGTTTGTTTGGCATTAAAGGAAACTAACAACTATGAACTAGGTTTACAGCATATGAAATACATTTGGCAACAACATGCACTTTGAGAGTGCAGACAGCCCAATTTTCATCAATTAATATATTCTGTAGACATACCCTCATGTCAGCAGGCCAGGGAAGCTAGGGTCGATATTCTTCTCTTGATCATCTTCGGGACGGTGTGAGCCAGGAAATCCAGGGGGTTCAGCTTGCTCCTCTGCGGTAACAAACTGCCGCCATTGCTTGCCGTGCTACCGAGGTCCTTTGTCCCTGCATTGCAGATTCAATGGGGGTCTGGCGGCAGATTTCTTTGACTTTATCGTTGGAAATGCATCTGCTTTGAGTGTCGCAGGATATCCACACATTCTTGCCATCTCTGTCGTAGCATAGCTTTCGTCGGTAAAGTGTGCGGAACAAACGTCCAATTTCTTGCCACTTTCGCATCTGTGGACCACTGGTGCAACTTGAATCCGTCCCTCTTCGTGTTGTTACACCCTCCGACAACACACCGACGAGGCATGATGTCTCCAAGGTACGGAAAACAGTCGAAAAAACGGAAAATAACAGAGCTGATTTGACTCGGTGTTGGAGAAAATGGCGGATTGCTTCCTGACGCGACGTCACATTGTGACGTCATCGCTCCGAGAGCGAATATTAGAAAGGCGTTTAATTCGCCAAAATTCACCCATTTGTAGTTCGGAAATCGGTTAAAAAAATATATGGTCTTTTTTCTGCAACATCAAGGTATATATTGACGCTTACATAGGTCTGGTGATAATGTTCCCCTTTAAAAAGGAATATCAATTATTTTAATATTCCAAATGCCCGAATGCAGCTGAGATAGGCTCCAGCACCCCCCCCCCCCCACCACCACCCCAAAAGGGACAAGCGGTAGAAAAAAGGATGGCTGGATTACAAATGTATTAGGATATACTATATTTACTTTTTCTGTGGTCTTCAGTTCAATCAATCAATCAATCAATCAATCAATCAATCAATCAATTCCTTTATTGTCATTGTCATAATAACACTTAAGTCATACATGAACAACGAGATTTTGTTTGAGCTTTGTCCATCGGCATAGAAACTGCATTGATGTGCAGGTTGACAATAGTTTACATTTTAGCATTTTAGCATTGTCAGGAAGATCGCGTTAAGAGGGACGTGGGGGTGGGAACAGTCAGATGTCTGATGGGTGTTACGTTGATGTTGCAGCAATGCAATGTCCAGAGCACAATTATTGAGGTGGTGAAGAGTGGGGTAATAAGATGGTCCGGGGCAGCAAAGGGGCAGGCTGTTCATTTAGCAGTCTCACAGCCTGGGGATACAGACTGTGAGATATTCTGGTGGTCCTGGCGCGAATCGATCTATACCTCCTTCCAGAGGGTAGCAGGTTGAAGAGGCCATGTGCTTGGTGGTATCTGTCCTTCAGGATGTTGTGTACTCATCTCTGGGAGTATCGTCCTTGTAATTTTCCCCGCCGCTTTAACCACTCGCTGGAGGGCCTTCAATCTCAATTTCAAGCTCAGTTGGCAATCAGGCAACATCGTCACACAAGCCCGAAATAGAGAAGACCTCTGAGTCATTACATTGGTAATTAAATGACACACCTTGACTATAATAATGGCGGCATCATAACAGTAACAATAACAATTTCAAGAATATACGAGATGTTGCAATGTCAAGACATGTCGTCCTTCCACCTTGTCATCAATCATGTTGGCTTGCTTAAGTCACGTGTTTTGTCCATACTTGCCAACCCTCCCGGATTTTCCGGGAGACTCCCAAAATTCAGCGCCTCTCCCGAAAACCTCCCGGGGACAAATTTTCTCCCGGAAATCTCCCGAAATTCAGGCGGACCTGAGTGACGTGTCGACAGCCTGTTTTCACGTCCGCTTTCCCACAATATAAACAGCGTGCCTGCCCAATCATGTTATAACTGTAGAATGATCGAGGGCGAGTTCTTGGTTTCTTATGTGGGTTTATTGTTAGGCAGTTTCATTAACGTCCTCCCAGCGCGATAACAACACACAACAACAGCAGTCACGTTTTCGTCATGCATATGTGACAATAACATGTAGGGCTTTTAGAGAGTGCAGTGCACAACTGCGCACACAACAAGGAGACGAAGCAGAATGCATCATCAGAGAGGGTGTTCAGCATGGTTAGAAAAATAGTGACAGAGAATAGAACAAGGATGGACAATTCAACCCTTAACTCAACAATGAGTAGATGAGTGTTATGTGTGTGTATATGTGTAAATAAATGAACACTGAAATTCAAGTATTTCTCTTATTTTTACATATATATATATATATATATATATATATATATATATATATATATATATATATATATATATATATATATATATATATATATATATATATAATAAAATTAAAATAAAAAAATAATATATATATATATATATATATATATATATATACACAGCTAGAATTCACTGAAAGTCAAGTATTTCTTAAAATTTCTGAAATTGAGTGAGCCTATGGCTTTGCACTTTGTTTTATATATATATATATATATATATATATATATATATATATATATATATATATATATATATATATATATATATATATATATTTATATATATATGTCTTAATAAGGTTATCCAAAAAATAGTGCTCGATACCGTAGTAGAGCGCAATATATGTATGTGTGGGGAAAAAAATCACAAGACTATTTCATCTCTACGGGCCTGTTTCATGAGGGGGGGGTACCCTCAATCATCAGGAGATTTTAATGGGAGCATTCGCATACCATGGTTTATATAGGGCACAGAGTGGGTGGGTACAGGCTGGCTTAGGGGCGTGGTGATTGGCTCATGTGTTACCTAGGAGGTGTTTCCGTCTATGGCGGCATGCTGTTACAATTTCGCTGCGCTTGTTGAGGGATGACAGGTCTGGACGGTAAATAATAAACAGTTTCTCTTTCAAGCATAGGTTGCATCTTTTATTACCACTATTGTAAGGTGTGCTGGATGCAAGAATTTGCCATGTTATTGAATATTCAACATTATTGTCTTTGAGGTCCCAAATGTGTTTGCTGAGTTCTGTGGTATTTCGCAGGTTTTTGTTCCTGAAAGAAGCCTTGTGATTGTTCCATCTGGTTTTGAATTCTCCCTCGGTTAATCCTACATATGTGTCGGATGTGTTAATGTCCTTGCGTATTACCTTAGATTGGTAGACAACTGATGTTTGTAAGCACCCCCCGTTGAGAAGGCAATCAGGTTTCTTTCGACAGTTACATCCTTTGTTGGTTTTGGAGTCGCTCTGTCTGGGGGCCGACGGCTCATTTGCAATTGTTTTGTTGTGGTTTGAGATGATTTGTCGTATATTGTTCATGCAGCTGTAGCTCAATTTAATGTTG
>NC_084561.2:19713823-19843823 GCF_033978685.3 Nerophis lumbriciformis | reverse complement strand
TTTTTTTTTTATAAGGCACGTTACATGTTAAAATTGTGCTATTTTAGAGGTCAAGCACCATTTTAATTCATTTCAATGGGAGACGTTGATTTGAGATACAAGTGTTTTGAGTTGAGAGCCGTCACAGACCCAGCCAAGCTTGTAAGTTGAGATACTACTGTATATTTAATTATATTCATATTACTAAGAGTCAGTTGTACGAGTCAACATTGGTTGGAGGGGGGTGCTCGCTCACCTCACTGTACACAGGCGGCGGTCGGAAGCGGAACTCCTGCACAAACGCCATAAGGGGACGCTCGAGGATCCCGCTCAGCTCGTCGACCGGCTGAGGAGACGCCGTGTTGCTGCTGCACTGCTCAGCCTCGCCCTCCGTCACCACAGAGCTGTACTCTGGAGGAGCTGCAGGGGCGGAAAAAAAAAGAAGAAAAAATGAGTCCGCTGCTCTGATTCAGAACAGAACAGGTCCAAACGTGAAACTGCTTACTCAGCGTTAACCTACATTGTGTTTATTGCATTTTCCATTAACAAACAAATACGGAAAAGATGCGTTTATGTGTTGGCACTGTTAACCTTTAACCACTGTTTTTTTTTGTGTGATAACTTAATAAGGTTGTTGACAAACTATGACATTCATGCTTTTATTTTGGCAACACTTACGTTCGGGCTGCTCGGGGATGGCCATACGCAGCCACTCCAAATTGACGCTGTACTGGCTGCTGACGCTGGAGGTCCTGCTTCCAAAAGGATGGAGAGGGATGGTGCCTATGACCAGGGGCAGCTCAAGAAACAGCTTGGAGGTCCCCGGGACATCGACACACACCTGTTGTCGTTGGGGAAGATGGGGACATGTTCTGGTGAGGTGGACGTGTCGACAAAAAGCAAGAAGGTGCATTCTGACGGAGCTCACTTTAAGCATGTATTCCACTTTGATGATGCGGCACTGCAGGATGGACGGACCCACGGGTGGGATCTTGATGGCCCGACCGTGCCAGGTCTCTCTGCACCTGGCGCCCACCACGTCGCCACTGAGAGTGGCGACCACTGAGCGCTTCTGCTTCATGGTGCCGCGGGCAATGAACGTCTGAGTCTGCGTAATGAAGGCTTTGGGTATGATGGACCGAGAAGTAGCATTGTCAAACTCTGCAAAAACTGGTATGACCTCGCCTGCAAAGAAGAGAAGAACAGTATTATAATGATCAATAACATAATTTGATATTTACCTTGCATATGCGGTTCTTACAGTGTTTCCCACAGGAGGACTGTTTGATGACGTCATTGTACAGTTTGCATAATTGGCCATGACGCTCGTGCGTGTAATTGTAATGGACGCCGGAGAAGAAAAAAAAAAGTGCGTAAAAAACTTATGTTTGGAATCACAAATGGACTTTCTTCAGTCAGCTCGGTGAGAAAAGAAATGCATGTTTTAATGTCAGTGTCCAAGTCTTTTTTTTTTTTTTTTGTATTATCTACAGGGGTCTTAATACTTGCTAAATACAACGACATTACGCTAAATTGCCAGCATGAATCCCTGTTGCTGTGTCTTCTTATTCTCTGGCAGACCAGCTCTGTATGAGGTTTGTTAAGAAGCAGTTACCTCCTGTACATTGATTTTAACGTCAATCAACAGTCCCATAAAGTGTTTATGAGGGAGGGGGAACAGGTAGCGCCTAGGGCTGCAGCTGTTGATTACTTTAGTAATCGAATAATCTATTAATTATTTTGTTTGATTAATCGAGTAATTGGATGAATACACTTTATAGCATTAGTACATATTTTAGGGAAAATAGTTTAAATATGTTATTCTTATGTGTTATGCTTTTTTTATCTAATAAATGCACATTAGCAACATTGAAATTGCACTTTCAAAAAATAAAAAAAAATGTAAAAAAAACGTTCCGCTGTTCGGCGCCACAACCCACACGCTATTGCTCTCATCTACGCTTTATTGCAGCAGCCAGCCGTGCCGAAACTATATATACACTCCACGTGGTCGGGAGTGTATACATTTTTATTTTATTTAACAGAATGTAAATCAAAGCTTTTTTCTAATCGAATTAATCGTTGCAGCCCAAGTAGCGCCAAACCTATTTGCAGCGGTCCAAATGGGAAACACTGTTACGCCACATGTCATAATTGAACATGTGGCGGACTCAAATACAATCTTACCTGGCGTGTAACCTTTGCGGTCAATCTTTGCAGTGACAGACACTTGTCCAAAGTTGCGGTACCACGTTCGTGCCATCTTGTCCTTTGTTCCGGCCTGTGGTGCCTGGAAAATGATGACAACCGTATTAGCGAGTGTGCGTCAACAAATGGTGAGAGAGAGCGTTAGGAGGCTCACCAGTAGCGCTGGTGTGTTTATGTCAATAGGCTCAATGACTGTAAACTCCTTCTTGATCTTCTTGACGGCTGCCCAGGGTCTGTGCAGCTTCACTTTGACCCAGTAACGAATGCTGCCGTGTTTACCCTCAAAGGAGGTGACGAGCGTCTCCTCCGGAAGCTGGAAGCTGAACGGGAACTCATGTCTGCCCGCAGGAAGGACGGTCACTTCTCCATTATCTGCGAGAAGCAGATGAGCAGTGCATTTAGACTTCTTTCTTTTGTATTCGTATAAAAAAGGAAACTGTTGGGAGTCAGGCAATTAAAAAAGCATCAGAGAAGTAAATCCATTTTAAACGTGTCTATCTGGTTTAGGGATCAGAAATTCATGAACCATCAAAATTTGTGAAATTCGTTGAGACTTGAGGCAACTGAAATACAACGCTTTCTCCACGATCACATGGCTTGCTCCGAGGGGCGGTTCTGGCTCTATTGTGCTGACTGGGAACATGTTTTCCACTAGCCCCTTCTCTACTGCTGGGGGGGGTTCAGATACATTCTGTGCAGACCCACGAACACGTGTTTGTGTTTAACAGTGTTTGTGTGTGTCCCCCTGTTGCTCGAAACTCCCATTTGGAGTTCCATCACAATACATTCATGGTCAAAATCTATTGATGACCTCACTGGGTGAAACTCAGTCTGATAAGTCTATATTGTTGTTGAGCGGTAGAATTCATGAAAAAAAGCATTTACCAAGTGAATTTTCTGTGAATGAGGAGGGGGAAGTGCAACATTTATTTCAATAAATTGTCTTCTTAATGAGGGTGGCTTGTTTGCACACTTCAACTAAATAAGTGCAAAAAAACAGCAGTGGACTTAGTAACAGAGCAACTCTGAATTGAGACTAAAGTCCACAAACAACAAGCGAATTGTATATTTGTTTTATATTGTCAGTGAAGTACTGGAAAGATTGCTGAAAGTCACCCATGTTCGGTGACCCAGAAGGGATCAGGCTGCGCGGCGCACTGACCTGCCTGCAGCAGCACTTCTCTCCGGTTCAAATACTCCACTTCGTCGCTGTAGTTCTGCGTGTAGGCGGTGCTGGAGCCTGCGGAGCGGGACTCGGTCCAGTGCACCTTCGCAAAGCCTTCGGCGTGGAGCTTCAGGGAGTCCAGTCGCGCCTCCCTGGTGAGCTCCAGCACCACCCGGCCGGAGACCACGTCCCCGCTGCTGTACACGGGGGGACAGTCCACGTCCGTGGAGTCGAAGACTATGTCCAACTTTTTTAGCTTGTCGAAAATCATCTTCTTGGGGGGGGATTAATTCCTTCTCTCAGGTGAGGGCGGATGTTGGAGGTTGCTGGTCTGGACTTGAGAATGTTTTGCAGTTTCGGTTGGAGGCCTATTTGCAGGAAATCGAAGTGGGCGGCTCTGCATTTATTATGTAAGTCTCAGGAGAGCGCAGAAGGCTGGGCGATGATGCCTTCACGTGCGGCCCCTTAACAAGGACTTTTCAAAACTCACGTTCGAGTCGATACACTGGGGGTTCCTTTAATATTCGTTTTTCAACGAGAAATACGTTATTCCACATCGCGGTAAAGTACTGAAACCCATGCGAGGGCAGGATTATTTTGGAATAAATCAAAAGCGAAACAACGAGGACAAATCCTGTCAGAAATCCCCCCCTCTTACTTAATTCCAAATTCCCTGCTCGAGTCATTGTGAAAGTGATTGTTGTTTGGAACTCGGGGCCACGTGATTGCCTTATTTCCGGGCTGGCCTTGAAGGCAGCGTTATAAAACATGCAGACTGGGTGTGGAGTAGGAACAGCAGCGGAGGAAAACACAGCCTGATGATGACTGATGGTTACAAGTTCCTAGAAGAAAATACTGGGCATGCTCTCAGTGTTGTGTAGGTACGTCCCAGACGAGGGAAATAGTTTCACACTGGACCAAAACGGTTTGTTCCACTTCTTCCATTGTACAAAAAAACAGGGCCAAGAAATCCTCTTCAGCCACTCTGTGTCTCACCACACATTCTTTATATGTTTGTAAACTGAGTAAATGTCAAGCATGTACAAATGCAAGATCATCTTTTTTTAGACAAGGGTGCTACCCTGAGTGGAGGTCAGCAGCAGTAACTGGCAACGTGCTCCAGAGGTTGACCAGAAACCAGATGCACCCATGCCCCTTTCTGACTGTGCACTTTTCAGAAGCCACAAAAAGCCAATGCTAGAACTAGATGACTAAAAAAATAATAATGATCCATTCTGCAAAACATTTGCAAAGTTAAGTTTTGGTTCAGAGAAGCCTTTGGACGCCGTGAATAAATGAACCATATTCGATTCTAATCAATTCAAAACCCTTTGGAGGAAAAATCCAATCTGGATCTTGAAAAACAAAGTTGTTTACTCCTTTGTTCACTTGGGCGTGGAGTTGGCTCTTTTGTGCCACCAAGTGGACAGATGGTAGTAGTGTTCACAAGGTGTAAGTCAAGAGGTTCGTTGGAAGTAAAATGTGATAAAACATGTTCTTTAAGTGTAAAAAGGGCAAAACTAATAAGCACTGCATTTCTTCTTAGTTTTTAACCAATTTAGTTTCAAAACCCTTCATGTTGGAAGTAAAATGTGATAAAACATGTTCTTTAAGTGTAAAAAGGGTAAAACTAATAAGCACTGCATTTCTTCTTAGTTTTTAACCAATTTAGTTTCAAAACCCTTCAGGACACAGGTGTCAAACTGAAGGCCCGAGGGGCAGATCTGGCCTCCACAATATTGTATGTGGCCCGCAAAAGCCTGGAAATAATATGAGTCAATAAAGCACTTTATTTTTTCTACTAAACATATTTGTTCTTTCAATTATGACGGAAAAAATGCACTGATAGCATTCAAAGCAAATCATCCATCAATTTGTTAGCAAAAATATATATACCAAGGCAATTGTGTAATAATATGAGGCGGTTATACGTTTCTATTCGTATATATTCACTGTTACAAGTGGCCCTCTGGGGGGGAAGCCATAACTGCGATGTGGCCTTCAATGAAAATGAGTTTGACACTCCTATTAGTGTGTTGTTTGTGTTGTTATAGTTGTGTGTTTGCTGTTACAGTGTGTTCACATCATTTAAAGATCTGCAAAAGCTTAAAAATAATGTGCGTTTTCAAAGCACTTCATCTTTCTTATTAAATGTATTCGTTCCTAAGACTTTGACAGAAAAAATGCTCTGAATGCATTTCAAAGAAAATTATCCATCACTTTGTTAGTAAAACATTTTTTTATTAATATATGAATATGTTCATATTCGTATATATATTGACTGTTACAAGTGGACATCTGGGGGGCAGCCATGACTACGATGTGGCCCTCAATGAAAACAAGTTTGACAACCCTACTTGAGTTTAGGACACTTGCGGCCCACAGGCCCATATTTTTGGGCCCTCTACTTAACTTTATAGTTTAGTGTAATTGCAATCTTGAATCTCCCACAACAACTAAATACAATAATGGTCTAAAACCCGTACGGCCCGTGGGCCTGCGAGATGATTTTGGTAGGTATAAAAATTTGCTGAAATTTTTGAATGAAAGAAACTGCTCTTCTAAATGTGTCCACTGGATGTGGCAATAGCAATTCTTTGTATCCCCTGCCGCAGGAGTGCGCATGACTTCATAGGGGGCGGAGCGATGTGCCCGGTTAAGATAGAGGACTGGGGACACATTATCTGGGCGCACATAAATATACTGAAATAACATGTATCCCCTTCTAACTTCATGTGTGATTCATGAAATGAGTCCAAATCCACAGGTTTTGTTGTAGATGATGCTACACATGTACAGAATAAGCCACATGATGTTAGTACATCAGTTGAGGAAAATTTGTAAATTACATTAATAACATCCAGTAATTTGATTTTGATATTACTACTTATTACATCTTCTGATAGATTAACATTTTACAGCAATGAGAGCATTTTAAAACTCTGCCAAACTCACACCTATTTGACTAATGAATATTATCACATCATATATTCAGAAATGATCAATCACGACAATTGAAGATAGACTACTATGAACAGCAACATGCAAGTGTAAAAAAAAACAAAAAAAAACATTATTTGTATATTTTCAGACTGTGCTTGTTTTGTTTTCAAACAAAGAAAACAATCTGAAGTTGTCTTTATTTTTAAGTTATCATAACAAGATTTTACAAGTCCGGCCCACTTGGGAATAGATTTTCCTCTATGTGGCCCCGGAGATAAAATGAGTTTGACACCCCTGGTCTAAACCCATATATTTACGCAATGCATAGAGCAACTTCCTGTAAGCAAGCTGAAGTGTCTCAGACATTCTCCTTGGGTAACTCAACAATTTCAAAATATACAATTCTTACATTGAATTTTATATTTATGATGACAAAGGCCTACCATAGCTCAGGGTCACTAAAGCTGCTGGTAGAAATTGTTAATTAATGTAGTCACATGGTTAAAACGTGATTGTGAAGGGAATACTTTGTGCGGGCCCAGCCTCACTGAGACTTGACCTCCAATGGCCCCTGGTTAAATTGAGTTTGAGAACACTGCCTTGGGACTCGTCAGTGGGGCGAAATATAGCTGCATAGATGGATGACAGTCTGTCGCTGCCTGATCAACGCCATTGCTGGGAATATGACCCAGTAGGATAGCTATAAACTACACAGTGATATACACAGTAGCCCTCATGCATACATATAAATCTAACAGAGTAATTTATTGGGAGTGTACATGTCCTATAAATTCCATGTTTTACAAGAGTGTACAGCTTCTAAAAGGGTGCTATTAATTGTTTTTGGTGACAAGGCCTACTTTTTTTTGTTTTTTTAAAGTGCACTTGCCCATTGCTTCTTCCTTCCTTGCTGCTTGCCCTCGCCTGACTCACCTCCACCACCACCACCACCACCAACAACAACAACAGTTTGTTTTTACACTATTGTCAAATAAATTAACTGCATCCTTTTAGTTAGTGCTGCACTTGAGAAGCTTTTCTAATCCTCAAAATGTCCTTGAATAGCAAACAAGCTAGGAGAAAAAGTCGTTCTGGCACACATGCAGGCCAACATAGCAAATAGTGGACACTCGCTTGGCTGCAACCGGTTGCTGGCAATCAAAACAGTAACTTTGCCCCAAGTTACTGGATCTATAAAAGCAGATACAGTCAGTATGCACGGCCTTGCAGCTTAAGGTTATGTTATTTAGAGGCGCGCTTAACAGAGGCTGGAAGTTAAGAGGTTAGAGGAGGTTAGCGCGCTTGACTCCTTGGTCTAGACTGCCCGACCAGTGTGAACGCTCCATCAAGTACTCAAGTACTTTCATTACCACTGACCCTGACAAACATACAGCGTCTGCTAGTCTCAGACGAGGGATTGGTAACCCAGTACCGGGGAACCGATACTGGTACTCAACTGTACCACTTTTCGGTACTTCAGTGTGTTCATGTGTTAACAAATGTAATACAACCTCACCCCACCTTAAGAAAGTCAATGACTTCACTATAAAAGTGGGTGACATTGTTATCACCAGGAAAGATGAGGTCACCTACCTTGGTTCCATTCTAGAGGCTAATCTTTCCTGTGATAAAATGGCAACCAAGGTAATCAAAAAGGTCAACCAACGAACGAGATTTCTCTATAGAATCTCCTCTTTGGTCAACAAAAGCACCACGAGGATTCTAGCGGGAACACTCATTCAACCCTTTTTCGATTACGCATGCACCTCCTGGTACCCTAGCACCTACAAAACACTCAAATCTAGACTCCAAACATCCCAGAACAAGCTACTCAGATTGCTTCTAGACCTCCACCCCAGATCCCACCTCACTCCTACCCACTTCTCCAAAGTAGGCTGGCTCAGGGTGGAGGACAGAGTAAAACAACTTGCACTGAGCCTCGTCTATAAAATCCGCTACACCTCCCTGATATTAAGGTACATGTCAAACTACTTCCTTAACATAAATGACCGACATAACCACAACACCTGGGGGAGCTCCACTAACCACGTTAAACCCAGATTCCGATCTAACAAAGGTCTTAACTCATTCTCTTTCTATGCCACATCAATGTGGAATGCGCTCCCAACAGGTATAAAAGAAAGGGCATCTCTATCCTCCTTCAAAACCGCAATAAAAGTACACCTCCAGGCAACTTCAACCCGAAACTAACACCCTCCCCGGATTGTTAATAATCAAATGTAAACAATCAAATGCAGATATTTTTCTTATGCCTTCTGATCTCTCTCTCTCTCTCTCTCTCTATGTCCACTACTTGCTGTACATATCCTACCAAGTCAGACCTACACTGTTTCAATATCCATTTCTCTGTTCTCAATTGTTGATGACTGATGATAACAACCAAACCTAACACCCCCCCCCCCCCCCCCCCCCTTCACACCCCGAATTGTAAATAATGTAAATAATTCAATGTATACACCCTGATGATTATCTTGTGTGATGACTGTATTATGATGATAGTATATATCTGTATCATGAATCAATTTAAGTGGACCCTGACTTAAACAAGTTGAAAAACTTATTCGGGTGTTACCATTTAGTGGTCAATTGTACGGAATATGTACTTCACCGTGCAACCTACTAATAAAAGTCTCAATCAATCAATCAAAACCCACGACCGTAATGACGATAAGCAGTAAAAGAAAATGGATAGATGGAATTAAATACAAAATATTGTAGTTAACATTTAAAGGTGAGCTGATAATGATAACTCTGTTGTTCAGTTGTTATATTGATTTCTTACACTTCTGAGTCTAATTTGAAAATATTACATGCATGCAGTTGCATTTCCAAGACATGCGGTGACAGTAGTGTGTCGGCTATTGTGTGTTTCCTAGCCAGGGAGTAGTCTTTGCCATTAAGCTGAATCTAATTTTTGATGTATTTATAATGTAAGTATTGTACTTATTACACACCAGCTGTTTGATTGTAAAGTTCATCTTAGTTGTAGTTTTTAGTAGCAAATCTGGAAGCGTTGAAATCACTATGTAAAATCCCTAACGCTAACCGGTAGCATGTTAATGGAAAATCCATAGTAAATTTGCATCAAGCTAGCACATTCGGAAAAGTGGGGCCTTACTGTACGTTCAAATGTTTTCCATCAGGTATACTTGCTTTGTTGGCTTGGGAAATTGTGACATTACTAAGAGGCAGTCCGACAAAGTCCACTGTGGGTGCTCGTTTGCACGCCAAGGGTTTGAGCCGGCCACAAAATATCGAAATATGGCACAGTTTGATTTTACGTGAATGGATATCCGGTAGAACAGTAAAAAGTAACACATTTGGTACCTAACCCTATCTCAGACTGGCGCGTTTAAAGTTGTGTGGGAATTCTGACATTAAATCATTAATTTTTAATACAGCTTGTCCTTGTCAGGGTCACGGGTGAACCTAAGTGTACCCCCTCTGATCGAAGGGTACTGGTCGCCAGTCAAACCCAGGGCATACATATAGATAATTATGAACAATTGAGTGTCCAATTGATCTAACATGCATGTTTTGTGGGGATGGCCATGGGGAGAACATGCAAACAAAACAATCTCCAAACCTTGTTATCCGGAGCAGCCTTGTGAGCATTTTTTCTCACTACAATGTAAACGTGACACACTAGATCTTCTGGAAACCGAGCGTTATGAGTGCAGCAAGGCAACAAAAAATACGTATAAATGATTAGTTCAACATTTTTATGTAGCGTATAAATGTACTGCATAACCAGGGTCGAACCAAACACTTGATGAAACATTAACTGTCTACTGTGTTTATTTAAAATGCTTTGGTATCAGGGGAAACTTGATGTTGGTATCTGGAAATCTATTTGGACTTAGTACTGTGATGCATTTGGTTTTATGGCTTTGTTTATATATTAGCTTGTTTATCTATGTGGATGTTGTTATGGTGGCTGTGAGGTTTCCTTGCAACTCATTTGGTTCACTGCAACTGTAAGACGTAGTGCCCCCATCCCCCGGAATATATACTATAAACTTAATAGGTAGGAGATGTTCTGCAAAATCTGGAACCAGGTTCAGAAATGCCTTATCAATAATTCCACATAAACACATTTGGAGTAGACATTACTGATCAGTCAGTTTTTTTTTTAAGCTTTGAAAATCTAATTTAGTGGAAGTTTAATGTCGGTGCTGCTGACCGCATCTGCAATTTTTTTTAGGACTGACCTCGGATCAGATGCTGCCTCTTCCTGAAGTAGGTGACTTTGGAGGTGTAGTCATTATAGACCGAGTTCATGCCACGGTTCTCCAGCCAGTGTGCCGCTGCCAAGCCTCTTCCCTGCACCTTCATGGCATGGACTTTGGTGTCCCTGCGGAGCTCCAGCACCACTTGGCCCGACACAACCTCTCCTCTCGTGAAGGCGGCATCTTCCTCACCGTCCAGCTCCAGTTGGAAGGACTTAATGGAGTTCAGCGACATTACTGTGTGTGAGGAGGAAGACAAAAGGAAGATTCAGTAAGCAGGCTGATTAATATCTTGTACTTACCATAATGAAAAAACACAAATCAAATTAAAATGCACATTCCACACAAGCAAAAAATTACATGAACATGAACTTTTGCTTTCACTTTCATGTATTTCCGTCTACAACTTGCTGTACAGCGGGGGGTTCAAATATTGCACATTTAATCAATCAATCAATCAATCTTTATTTATAAAGCGCTTTTCATACATAAAAGAAATGCAACGCAAAGTGCTTTACAAAGTTAAAAACAATACCCCGGTGACCCATATCCCCCATTGTCACATATGCACGCACGGATAGATACCAAACACACACACAACATACACACATATGCAACTATATGGACAAATGATTGCATGGCTGAGTACAGAGGAGACATGTGAGTAAACACTATCACAGGAGCCATCTGCACCAGAAGGTCATCAGACTATGGCCACCAGGACGCTGACACAAAAGAGCCCCCACAAGCACGGCCGATAACCCCTGAGGCAGATGGCTCATCTGAGAAACGTTGGAAAATAAAAATAACAAAACTTGTGTGTGTGTGTATATATATACATACATATATATATATATACACAGTATATATATATATATATATATATATAGGCCGATAAATGCTATAAAATGTAATATCGGAAATTATCGGTATCGGTTTCAAAATTATCGGTATCGGTTTCAAAAATTAAAATGACTTTTTAAAACGCCGCTGTGTACGACGTCGGGAAAAGTACAGAGCGCCAATAAACCTTAAAGGCACTACCTTTGCATGCCGGCCCAGTCACATGGTAAATGGTAAATGGTAAATGGGTTGTACTTGTGTAGCGCTTTTCTACCTTTTTTTTTTTAAGGAACTCAAAGCGTTTTGACACTATTTCCACATTCACCCATTCACACACACATTCGCATTCACACACTGATGGCGGGAGCTGCCATGCAAGGCGCTAACCACGACCCATCAGAAGCAAGGGTGAAGTGTCTTGCTCAAGGACACACTGGACGTGACTAGGATGGTAGAAGGTGGCGATTGAACCAGTAACCCTCAGATTGCTGGCACAACTACTCTCCCAACTTCGCCACACCGTCCCCTGTCCGCCACATAATATCTATGGCTTTTCACACACACAAGTGAATGCAATGCATACTTGGTCAACAGCCATACAGGTCACACTGAGGGTGGCCGCATAAACAACTTTAACACTGTTACAAATATGCGCCACACTGTGAACCCACACCAAACAAGAATGACAAACACATTTCGGGAGAATATCCGCACCGTAACACAACATAAACACAACAGAACAAATATCCAGAACCCCTTGCAGCACTAACTCTTCCGGGACGCTATAATATACACTCCCGCTACCCCCTACTTCTACCCCACCTCAACCTTGTCTCCCTCAACCTCCTCATGCTCTCTCAGGGAGAGCATGTCCCAAACTCCAAGCTGCTGTTTTGAGCCATGTTAAAAAAAAAAAAAGCACTTCGTGACTTCAATAATAAATATGGCAGTGCCATGTTGGCATTTTTTTCCATAACTTGAGTTGATTTATTTTGGAAAACCTTGTTACATTGTTTAATGCATCCAGCGGGGCATCACAACAAAATTAGCGATAATAATTCCACGACTGCATACATCGATATCGGTTGATATCGGAATCGGTAATTAAGAGTTGAACTTGCCACCGCAGCAGAACGGAGCAGTCACTGGCTGTAGCTGAAGCGCAGGGATGCAGCATGGGCTGTCAAAAAACCACGTGGTGCCACCATGCGACACATACCCAGGTCTGATCAGCCTGTGGTGGGCCAACCTCGGCAGAGGGTGTCTTCTGATAAATGGCCGAAACGCCCAATGACGTCGGGGAACACAACTGAAGATGTGTTGTACTGGTGGCACCACATGATTATTGCCAAACTCCACCCCACCCAAGAGGACATCTCCAACCCCATTTAATTGTTGTGCTGAATATTTAGGGATCTTTAACAACTAGTCCTATTAAGAATCCTGGACAATATCGGAATATCGGCAAAAAAGCCATTATCGGACATATATATACGTACATTAGGGCTGCAACAACTAATCGATTAAATCGATTAAAATCGATTATAAAATAGTTGCCGATTAATTTAGTCATTGATTCGTTGGATCTACGCTATGCGCATGCGCAAAGGTTTTTTTTTGTTTTTTTTAATAAACCTTTATTTATAAACTGCAACATTTACAAACAGCTGAGAAACAATAATCAAAATAAGTATGGTGCCAGTATGCTGGTTTTTTTTTCCAATAAAATACTGGATAGGATAGAAATGTAGTTTGTCTCATTTATCCGATTATTAATCGAAGTAATAATCGACAGATTAATCGATTATCAAATTAATCGTTAGTTGCAGCCCTAATATATATATATATATATATATATATATATATATATATATATATATATATATATATATATACACAGTAAATAAATAAATATAACTAAATAAAATCTTGTAGGGCTGCAACAACTAATCGATTATAAAAATAGTTGGCGATTAATTTAGTCATCGATTCGTTGGATCTATGCTATGCGCATGCGCAGAGGCTACGTTTTTTTTTGTTTTTGTTTTTTTTAACCTTTATTTATAAACTGCAACATTTACAAACAGCTGAGAAACAATAATCAAAACAATAGGGTTGTAACGGTACGTGTATTTGTATCGAACCGTTTCGGTACGGGGGTTTCGTTTCGGTGCGGAAGTGTACCGAACGAGTTTCCACACGGACATATTAAGTTGCGTACTGCACGTTGTGTAAACAATACTCAAAATGCCGGACATTTGAGGCATTTATGAAACTCCGCCCTGACAGCTCTGCAAAAGAGGACATGTCCGGTGAAAAGAGGACGTATGGTCAGTCTATCCTAGCCCGTTAGCTGCTAGCATGCTAGCAAAAGAGGACTAGCAGCGATCGGTTTCACCGGACGCTAGCAGCGACCGGGCTAGGTCCTGACCATACGTCCTCTTTTCACCGGACATGTCCTCTTTTGTGGAGCTGCCCGAGCGGTGTTTCTTAAATGCCTCAAATGTCCGGCCTTTTTAGTTATGGTTGCGTGTATTTTCAATGTACGTTCAGGGTTAAGAAGGTTAAAAACACAACAAATTGTGCGTGCAGCAGCATTGTTGAGGGAGGGGCAGAGACAGAGAGAGCGAGAGAGTTGTGATCAACGTGCATGCGTCGTCAGGCTCTGCTTTTTATCGATACATTTATCAGATTTAATTTTTTATTATCTATAGCAGGGGTGTCAAAAGTGTACATTTTTGTAACATTTTCCTTGTTTTATTTGGCAAGTTGAAAGAACATGGCGCCAGTATGCTGTTTTTTTTCTCAATAAAATACTGGAAAGGATAGAAGGATAGATTATCAATCGATTAATCGAAGTAATAATCGACAGATTAATCGATTATCAAATTAATCGTTAGTTGCAGCCCTAAAATCTTGTATAACTAATAGGATAAAAAGTAAAATACAAATGACTTCAATAAAATGTAAAAAATGTATATTAGTCTTTCATTTTTCTGTACGTAGGAACAGTTTTGACACCGCTGCTGTACACCATTTTTACTTTCTTTCCTTGTTTCTTTCTTTAGTTTATTTCGAACATGAACACACTTACATCATAATACATCACACAATTTCATATCATTTCATTTTACATCATTCCCGAAAAGGAGTAGGAAGCAAAGCTTATTTAATCCTACCCCTTTCACACTTCAAAGCCTTTACAAATATATAGAATCATTTACTGACCTTTTTATATAATAAAATAACATCTATGAATTAGTATACAACAGTTTTGTAATATGTAATTAATTAATTAATTCAGTCATTATTAACATACTGAGATGAAGAATATCTTATTTTCAATAAGGTTGGAAGTATTTCTCATAATTCTTCTTCTTTGTACTCTGTAAGCACTATTATTTTGAACAACCTCTTAAACTGGATCATATCAGTACAATTTTTAACTTCTTTACTTAATCCATTCCATAATTTAATTCCACATACTGATATGCTAAAAGTTTTAAGTGTTGTACGTGCATATAAATGTTTTAAATTATTTTTTCCTCTAAGGTTATATTTCTCCTCTTTAGTTGAGAAGAATTGTTGTACATTCTTTGGTAGCAGGTTATAGTTTGCTTTGTCCATCATTTTAGCTGTTTGCAATTTTACCAAATCACCGAACTTTAATATTTTTGACTTAAAAAAGGGTTTGTATGTTCTCTATATGCAACATTATGTATTATTCTAACTGATCTTTTTTGTAACACGGTAAGCGACTTTAGTCACGTAAACCATTTTGTATTTTTAGCAAGTATTTTTGTACCTTATGGGTATTCCCCTTATTTGAATTACACAATGTGAATACAATTTACATCCCTTGAGACAATCCCTTATACAAGCCAAAACTTGTATTATTTACTTATTGGGTCATTTGTTTCTCAGGAATTTCAGGGGTTGACTAATAATTAATGTCTTGGGGTTTGGGTTATTAACAAGTTTGTTAGACCCGGCGCAGTAATATCGAAAATATGTTGTTTGGATTTGAAGGCTTGCATACTGACATACTCACTTGTAGTTTAGCCAACGCATTGGTTGTGTTTTACTTCATGACTGCAAAAACTAATTTAAGTCATTAACTGTGCGTATTTCAGTGTGTGGATACGAATTAAACGCTAACGTCATTCTTCCGCCAATCACCACTCGTTTACGAGTTGGACATGCATGACAGCTGTTAACTGTGTAATGTAAAGCTGTGATTTATTTTTAAAGATAAAAACAACTTACCAGTGAACCAGGAGCAATTATTTCGAGGAACTGCAGAAAAAGTAAGCAAAATGTGTCCACATAGAGCGCACACTGAAGTGTGCTTGTCTAGTAATCTTTAAATAAGATGTCAGGCTCGACCGCCCAGTAACGCTCCAGACTCCTCCACCAATGACAATGCGCGCACGAGAGTCATGGCCTCCCACCCAACACGGAAGTTGATGAATGCTTAATTTCAAAATAATTCTCCTTTCGCTGTTTTGTCTTTGCACTTTTGCTGAACTGTCGAAATCTACCTCCAAAAAATAAAAAAATAAAAACCTGTATTAAATAAACACAGAAAAAAACAGCTACAATAAGTAACAGTAGGAAATATTTGTTGTATAACGTGGTAGCCATTTACTTTTACTGTGAATGTACGGATAAACTTTTTCTACTCTGCTGTGTTTTAGTTTGATTACAAATATTTATTAGGGGTGAGTAACGCTACAAATTTCAAAATACAAGGCAAGTATTGCAGGTACTTAAATTAATAGTATTACTGTTGATGTCTATTTTTTATTTACTTAAAATGTTTCAAGATCATTAAATTATTTTGTGATTTTGCCTTTTATATGTTGACGGTTTATATCAGGGGTTCCAAAACTACGGCCTGCGTTCCCGGATCCGGCCCGCCAGCGTCCAAAATCCGGCCCGTGGGAAGTCCCAAGTTAAAAAAAAATGGTATTCTTTTTTTTATCTGTCCTTAAAAATTAATTTTCCCATCGATAACGTGACATCATCGCGCTATATATATATATATATATATATATATATATATATATATATATATATATATATATATATATATATATATATATATATATATACATGTATGCATATATATATATATATATATATATATATATATATACGTGTATGTCTATATATATATTTATATATGTATGCATATATATATATGCATACATATATAAAGATATATATATATATTTATATATGTATGCATGTATATATATATATACAGTATATATATTTTTTTTTTTATTATGTATGTATGCATAAATATATATATATATATATTTATGTATGTATGCATATATATATATATATATATGCATACATATATAAAGATATATATATATATTTATATATGTCTGCATAAATATATATATATACTTATATATGAATGCATATATATATATATATATATATGAATGCATATATATATCATCAATCAATCAATCAATCTTTATTTATATAGCCCTAAATCACAAGTGTCTCAAAGGGCTGGACAAGCCACAACGACATCCTCGGTACAAAGCCCACATACGGGCAAGGAAAAACTCACCCCAGTGGAACGTCGATGTGAATGACTATGAGAAACCTTGGAGAGGACCGCATATGTGGGTAACCCCCCCCTCTAGGGGAGACCGAAAGCAATGGATGTCGAGTGGGTCTGACATAATATTGTGAGAGTCCAGTCCATAGTGGATCCAACATAATAGTAAGAGTCCAGTCCATAGTGGGGCCAGCAGGACACCATCCCGAGCGGAGACGGGTCAGCAGCGCAGAGATGTTCCCTGCCAATGCAATATATATATATATATATATATATATATATATATATATATATATATATATATATATATATATATATATATATATATATATATATATATATATATATGTATATATATGTATGTATGCATATATATATATATATATATATATATATATATATATATATATATATATGTATATATATATATATATATGTATATATATATATGATATATATATATATATATATATATATATATATATATATATATATATATATATATATATATATATATATATATATATATATATATATATATACATATATATATATATATATATATATATATATATATATATATATATATATATATATATATATATATATATATATATATATATATATATATATATATATATATATATATATATATATATATTAACCCAATGCGGCCCCCGAGTCAAAACATTTGGGGACCCCTGGTTTATATGTTGACTGATTAGAATCAAAGTCAAACACTAAACAAATATTGTAGGGAAACAATAGAAAACACATTTTGGGGGGCATTTTAGGGAAGCAAAAGTATTTTTTTTTAATCTGCCAAACTTATTTTTGTGAACAATTTAATAATAATACATTACAGCAATATAAAGACAATGAGGTAAAATATCATCAAAATATTACAATTATTACCTTATTCCTTTTTATCACATACCATTAAAGTCTACAGCGCTAAAAGAGTGAACAAAAGCAAAAATAGCTATAATTCAAATCTTTTGGCTTTTTGCCCACAAAGGCTTCCATTGTGTAAGACCATATTACCTGAGTTTCTAAAGACTATACAAATCTATGAAAATTATATAATGTAACAATGTCAACACCACAAAGAACACATTTGTTAAATAAAAAATATAGTGGCATCAAGGCAATACCTTGGTGTTGATATTATTGATATTTTGATCATTTTGCAGATTTACCCATTCAGATATTTTGGTATATCATTACTGTATGCAGCTGCAACTTATGCCTGTTACAGATGTGGCCTACTATAATAATAACTAGAAAAAGTGCTTTGTTTTGAAAAAAAAATCTTAAAGTCGCAGTACTTGGAACGAAACCTTATGCTGTTTCACCAGGTTGATGAACTCCAGGCTTATTTACATTCCCGTCCTCGACAACTTTATTTTAATCAGTTCTAACCTGCATATCGGAGGTCAAGGCAATGTTTCTGCTGCAACACAGATTGTTTTTGGTGATCATGAAGTCGGTCATGCTTGAAGGAGGGCTTGAGAATCCTCTTGCAAAACATACACCGAGCTTCCTCTTAAGGTTGACAGCATAAACAAGGTTGAAGTAGGACAGTCAAGCCAGAGTCCGCTTCCCTAAATATACCAGAGGCAAGAGTTTATATTTCAACTAAATAACTATAAAGGTTGAAGATTTAAGGCTTTTCAGCCCCTTCACACATGTTTTGAAAGTTTATTTAATCATAAGCCAGGTCAAGCTGAGCGTGCATTTACCACTGGAAGAACATTTCTAGTGAATTCCTAGAAATGAGGGAACACTTGGAAACGACTTCTTGAAAATCCCCCTCGATTGTGTACTTCTGGGTTTTATAATGTTGGTGTGAATGTAGTATGGATATGTGGTGATCTATTGGCCACTGATCAGTATCGGCCAATTTTCGTGAAAAGGTACATGATCGCCATGCATCGCTGATTAACGGCAATCCCCTGATTGAGATGTGAAGTGAAACCTCTTGTCATTATATAAACAATCACTAAAGATATTTGACCAAAAGCCAATGAAGCATCATCACTGCCATATTACTCAAAAATATAACATGAGTTTCGATAATTTTATAAATGTTCTCATTTTTAAAAGCTATTTTTAAGTGTCTTAATGGGTTAGCCCCTGATGTGATGTGTCAAGAAATACAAAGACACAGAAGTGAAAGTGTGCAGACTCGAGCTGCAGTCGGTGGAAGTTGTAGAGTGAAAAGGTACTGGGCAACTCTGGGTCAGTCTGTGTTCTCAGTGAAGGCCTCACATCTGTGGAACTCTTTGCCACTGGAGTTAAAGTCATAGTCGGACATTAAACTTTTCTCCACAAAACTGAAAAAGTGGCTTAAGGAAAATCCGAAGTGTGAGCACTAGAACTGGATATAGTTTGAACAAATGGGGCCAATTATTTTCAATGTGTTTTTATTTTTGTACTTGTCCTAATCCCTTTGTATGGGTTTTACACTTCTCTCATCTTTCTTTAAAAGCCTAACCAGGGACAAGGGTTGCAAATTAGCCTGTGGCTATAAGTCTTATGTACTTTGACATCGGTTACCTATGGGTAGCAATGTTTAATTGTACTGTCCCTGTCAAATAAACACATGAATGAATGAATACTTCATCTATTTTTAGTCCCCCGGCTGACAAGCGGCTAGCAGCTAGTTATGGGTTTCCATACACAGTGGTCCCGTCTACACTGCACACCAAATCTGCCAGATCTGATTTTTTTTGCCAGTCTAAACTCTCCAAAGTTATTCAAATCTGATCTTTTGGCATCAGATTCGGGCCACATCAGGAGGTAGTCCTGAATTCGATTAGAATCGGATTTGGTCTAAACGCAATGAGACCTGAATGCATGTGACATTTTCATCAGCTTTGAGCGAGCCACGTCACTCGTGTGCGCCAGGAAAGACGCAGTTGCCAGCAGAAGTGAATATTTCATTACAACATCCGGTTTCGGTGAGCAAAGTCTATTTAAGACGACCACATTTTTGGTGCATCAATTATCAATAGTGCGCAAATAATAGGCTATATTATATATGAATATATGTTTTGATTCCGAAGAAATAGCGATTGTTGAAGGACCGGAATTTACGTTGTGTTGCATTTGTTTACATCATCGCAATGGCGCCCCATAATACACCTGCTGTGAACCTGTTTTTATGTTTTTATTTATTCTATTTTATTTATTTATTTTTTATCGTGTTCTGTTTGTGTTGTGTTTGCTCGGTACTCGTATTATCTTTTAACCTGCCCTTTGTACAGCACTTTGGCTACCCCTGTGGTAAATTTTAAATGTGCTTTATAAATAAAGTTGATTTGATTTGATTTGATCATACTTGCCAACCCTCCCGGATTTTCCGGGAGACTCCCGAAATTCAGCGCCTCTCCCGAAAACCTCCTGGGACAAATTTTCTCCCGAAAATCTCCTGAAATTCAGGCGGACCTGAGTGACGTGTCGACAGCCTGTTTTCACGTCCGCTTTCCCACAATAAAACAGCATGCCTGCCCAATCACGTTATAACTGTAGAATGATCGAGGGCGAGTTCTTGGTTTCTTATGTGGGTTTATTGTTAGGCAGTTTCATTAACGTCCTCCCAGCGCGGCAACAACACACAACAACAGCAGTCACGTTTTCGTCTACCGTAAAGCAGTTCGTCTGCCGTAAACAGCAATGTTGTGACACTCTTAAACAGGGCAATACTGCCATCTACTGTACATGCATATGTGACAATAACATCTACGGCTTTTAAAGAGTGCACAAATGCGCACACAACAAGGAGACGAATCAGAATGCATCATCAGAGAGGACGTTCAGCATGGTTAGAAAAATAGTGACAGAGAATTGAACAAGGATGGACAATTCAACCCTTAACTCAACAATGAGTAGATGAGTGTTATGTTTGTGTATATGTGTAAATAAATGAACACTGAAATTCAAGTATTTCTCTTATTTATATATATATATATATATATATATATATATATATATATGAAATACTTGACTTGGTGAATTCTAGCTGTAAATATACTCTTCCCCTCTTAACCGCACCCCCCAACCACCCCCCACCCCCGACCACGCTCCCCCACCCCCCCACCTCCCGAAATCGGAGGTCTCAAGGTTGGCAAGTATGGTTTACATGTAAGTTGAAAAATAAAGCTCCCGTAGATCCATGCTGTCGTCCATGTCTCCTCTACTTAACAGCCATTAAAGGATTAGAACCCCCCCCCCCCCAATGTATTGCACTATATACATCTATTCATACATTATATTACTTAAATTTGTTTTCAAGTAAAAAACGCTCATTTTTAAGGTGTGGCGACTGTTATTTTATTTTGTAGTAGTAGCAACTTCCTCCCGGTCAATTCCCTTTATTTTTACTTTATCGCACTGTGCATGCAAGTGACGTCCAGGACACTTTGGGGGCACATTCGCGTTTACACTGGAGTCTGATAAAAAAAATCACATTTTATTTGCAGTGTAAACAGTCAAATAGAAAAAATCTGATTAAAAAAAATCTGATTTGGGCCACTTTGGCCTGCAGTGTAAACATAGTTAGTGTGGGGACGCTCCCCTAAACCAGGGGTTGGCAACCTAAAACGTTGAAAAAGCCCCATTGGACCAAAAATACAAAAAACAAATCTGTCTGGAGCCGCAAAAAATTAAAAGTCTAATGTAAGTGTTATAATGAAGGCAAAACATGACGAAGGTGTCTATATTAGCTATAATAGACTACTATCAAAATGACTTTAAAAGTCTTATATAAGTGTAATAATGAAGGCAACACATGATGTAAGTGTCTATATTAGCTATACTAGCCTACTATCAAAATGACTGTCGCAGGCTTAAGCAAATCTTCGTTGACAGAAATGTTGAAATGTAATATTCTACACATTTTTACAACATTAGAAACCATTAATAAATCAGAGGCTACTTAGAAGGTGAGATAACTCCTGGAAATGACTGGCTTTTAATGGCCAAAGGTATACATGTGTGTGTTCAAGTTAAAGGAAACGGCAAGCTGTCTTCTTTTAATAGATTTATTACAATCTTTGGCAAGCTAGGTAATATTTGCTGTGGTCTGGAACAACATGGTGCACAAACAGGAAATGCAGCCAATATTACATACAGATAATGTGTCATATGAGACATGCAAAACTGAATTATATACAAAGAGGATAAAAGTAAAGGATATTAAATGAGCTCAAATATACCTACAAATGCACATACAGCTAGCCTAAATAGCATGTTAGCATTGATTAGCATGCAGTCATGCAGTGACCAAATATGCCTGATTAGCACTCCAACAAGTCAATAACATCAACAAAGTACACCTTTGTGCATTCACGCACAGCATGAAACATTTGGTGGACTAAATAAGACAAAGGAGGAGTGGAAGATTTTACATGTAAACAAACTGTTGCACAGTCCACACTATGGTGAGTTCAAGAACCGCCGAAATTAGTAGGACAAAACGATGTTCACCAAATGCTCTCATCAGTGAAGCATACACACAAACATATCAAACAGTGGGCTTTCTAACAATTGGGGAAGGTTTGTGTCATGTTGGTCCTCAAACAAAAAACATACTAAAATTTAAAAAAAAAGATTCCCCCCCATCTTTTTCCATTTTTAATGTTTTTTTAAAGATGCCCCAGGGAGCCACTAGGGCGGCATTGGGGGGCCGCATGCCGCTCAAGAGCCGCGGATTACTGACCCCCACCCTAAGCTAATAATAATCACCTCCATTACAGCAAATAATCTACATTTCTTAGTATCTCAAGTATCATTATCAAGTAATATTATCACTGAAGGACAAGGCTCAACAAGTTGGACACCGGAAGCAAATCAGGTGCAAGTATGCTAATAGCTAAGCTAACCGCTAAGCTAGCTTTAAACACCAAGAAATAAGAGCTTAGTAGACTTTAAGAAGTGTAGATAGAAGCACAGTACAGCAGAAAGAAAGCGATTATTAACATGAAATTAACAAATAGGTTAATAAGAGTCTCGAGAGAGTATAATATAACAACTGTTGGTGTGTCAGCATTGTCAATCAGTACATGTAAGAGAAGGGCAGATAAATCCATAAATAGGTGGTGTCAAAACCAAGGCTAGTAACAGTATATGATCGATACTAGAGTTATTAGAACAATATTTTTATGTTCTTAAAATAATTAGGGCCCGAGCAGCACAGGCCGCGAGAGCCCTATTTTGGTTACTCTGTGCATTATTTTTCTCCAATTTTGAACACATTTTTAAGGCCTTTAACGTGCACAAAAACTCTCCAATCTTTGAAAGCGTGACATATCTGCGGTACCGAATACAACATTTAAAATTTGACTCTTGAAAATTACAACAAATTTGATCCTGCCACCAGATTCAAGTATCGTCACGAAAATAGCTGGAGGTCTATCATGACGGGACGCACGTAAAAGTAAATTTTTGAAAACTAACAGGAAGTCTGCCCTTTTTAGGCCAAAAACAGGTGTCGTACTTTATAACAAACTCCTCCTAGGGACTTTGACCAAATGCGTTGCGGTCAAAATGATAGATTCCAGACAGATGGGCCACGATAAATTACGAAGGAATTTTGCCCAAATGTGAGTGTGATCCCAAAATTTGGGATCACAATCCTCAGCCTTCCCGGTAAGGTCTATTCAGGTGTACTGGAGAGGAGGCTACGCCGGATAGTCGAACCTCGGATTCAGGAGGAACAGTGTGGTTTTCGTCCTGGTCGTGGAACTGTGGACCAGCTCTATACTCTCGGCAGGGTCCTTGAGGGTGCATGGAAGTTTGCCCAACCAGTCTACATGTGCTTTGTGGACTTGGAGAAGGCATTCGACCGTGTCCCTCGGGAAGTCCTGTGGGGAGTGCTCAGAGAGTATGGGGTATCGGACTGTCTGATTGTGGCAGTCCGCTCCCTGTATGCTCAGTGCCAGAGCTTGGTCCGCATTGCCGGCAGTAAGTTGGACACGTTTCCAGTGAGGGTTGGACTCCGCCAAGGCTGTCCTTTGTCACCGATTCTGTTCATAACTTTTATGGACAGAATTTCTAGGCGCAGTCAAGGCGTTGAGGGGATCTGGTTTGGTGATTAGGTCTCTGCTTTTTGCAGATGATGTGGTCCTGATGGCTTCATCTGGCCAGGATCCAGAATCAGCGCCTCCAAGTCCAAGTCCATGGTTCTCGCCCGGAAAAGGGTGGAGTGCCATCTCTGGGTTGGGGGGGAGATCTTGCCCCAAGTGGAGGAGTTCAAGTACCTCGGAGTCTTGTCCACGAGTGAGGGAAGAGTGGATCGTGAGATCGACAGGCGGATCGGTGCGGCGTCTTCAGGAGCTGAGCCGGAAGGCAAAGCTCTCAATTTACCGGTCGATCTACGTTCCCATCCTCACCTATGGTCACCGAAAGGACAAGATCACGGGTACAATCGGCCGAAATGAGTTTCCTCCGCCGGGTGGCGTGGCTCTCCCTTAGAGATAAGGTGAGAGGCTCTGCCATCCGGGGGGAGCTCAAAGTAAAGCCGCTGCTCCTCCACATCAAGAGGAGCCAGATGAGGTGGTTCGGGCATCTGGTCAGGATGCCACCCGAACGCCTCCCTAGGGAGGTGTTTAGGGCACGTCCGACCGGTAGGAGGCCGCGGGGAAGACCCAGGACACGTTGGGAAGACTATGTCTCCCGGCTGGCCTGGGAACGCTTCGGGGTCTCACAGGAAGAGCTGGACGAGGTGGCTGGGGAGAGGGAAGTCTGGACTTCCCTGCTTAGGCTGCTGCCCCCGCGACCCGACCTTGGATAAGCGGAAGAAGATGGATGGATGGAAGGAATTTTGCCCACGCTGTAAGATGTGGGCGTGGCATGTCGCCTTACTTTGATCTGATGGTTCGCCATAAAAAATGCCAACATAACTTGTCTCTACAAATTCAGATCTTGATCAGAATTGGTAGAAATGCAATGACGCTCTCAAGTGCTGCGTCGGTCAGTACCTACTCTTACCGGCGTGGCGCGGTTGGTAGAGTGGCCATGCCAGCAACCTGAGGGTTCTTGGTTCGATCCCCACCTTCTACCAACCTAGTCATGTCCGTTGTGTCCTTGAGCAAGACACTTCACCCTTGCTCCTGATGGGTTGTGGTTAGTGCCTTGCATGGCAGCTCCCGCCATCAGTGTGTGAATGTGTGTGTGAATGGGTGAATGTGGAAATAGTGTCAAAGCGCTTTGAGTACCTTGAAGGTAGAAAAGCGCTATACAAGTATAACTCATTTACCATTTATCCATTTGTAGTGGGCAGAGCCTGATAGCAAAAACTGCTCCTCGCCACAGATATATGCCAAAGTGTCAGGTTCAAACACTGATGACATCTATTAAATGAAACAAGAAGCAAGGAATTTAACAGAGACAGAATTCAATTTGGCTCAATTTGAGGAGAAACGTCTGGGCTGAACTCTTGTAGTCTCCAGCACGCTCTGGCGAAAGATTGTACGCCACCTCTTTTTATTTGGACTTTCCTGTTTACATAACAACGGCTGTTTCTAAAGGAATGGGGGGTATGTAAACAGGCATTGTTTTCGGTCACATTAACACAAAAGAAAAAGATGCCTCGGGCTTGGACTGGTCCTGGATCGAGCTTGGGCAAGTCTTGGATCACAATAGATAACCCCTCCCGTCTTTTCTCATCGTACACAATAGAATTTTACAAGCCTTTGGTTTGGTACAACAAAGACAGCCCTTGTCTGCTCGCCAGAAGTTTCCGAAAACGGAAACTTTTATGATAACTTACACATAATTATTCTAACACAAAGAGCATGCTGGGAACTGTCACTACTCCCATCGGGCGTGTTTAGTCATACAGGGGCTCAAGGCAAACTTTGACATTTGGTTCCTCCCCATTAAAAAGATGGTATTTTACGATTTTTTGACAGAAACTAGCATGCGAGTCACATATTAAACGTTGGTGAGTCGCATACGTATCACTGGGTGTCACTGATCCTAACGCTTTTACTGTAATTGACATGATCAACATTTAAAATAAACACGCCTCTGACAAGAGCTCTCTTTTTCCCACCAGTCAAGCACTTATGGCCTTCACAATAGCGCTGCACGTCAAATCTGGTTAGGTGTGGTTGGTATCACTTCTGTCATCAACAATCAGCATCAACAATTGCATCATCAGAGAAATGGACATTGAAACAGTGTAGGACTGACTTGGTAGGATATGTATAGCAAGTAGTGGACACAGAGAGAGAGATCAGAAAGTATAAAAAAAAATGTCTACATTTGATTATTTACAATCCGAAGAGGTATTATGTGGAAGGGAGGGTGTTAGTTTAAGGTTGTAGTTGCCTGGAGATGTTCTTTTAGTGCGGTTTTGAAGGAGGATAGAGATGCCCTTTACTTTACACCTGTTGGGAGTGGATTCCATATTGAAGTGGCATAGAAAGACAATGAGTTAAGACCTTTGTTAGTTTGGAATCTGGGTTTAACGTGGTTAGTGTTAGTGTTATTATGCTGTTTGTTACTTATGTATGTTATGTTGCAGCTATTTAAAATAGTTTTGTCAATTTGTTCTGGCCTGAAATAAATTGGCCCTTTGAAACATATCTTTGTCTTTGTGTGTTGTATGTAGAGCACATTGCTTAGCAGAGTTCAGTGATGCAAATGCATGTCAAGTTGATCAACAGATTGTATTATTCTCCAGTGCAATAACAGTACTGAAATGAAGGCTAAAAGGGCATTAATGGGAGCTTTAAAAACAAAAAGTAGAAGAAGTAACTAAATAGTTACTTTTCACAGTAACGCATTACTTTTTGGTGTAAGTAACTGAGTTAGTAACTGAGTTACTTTTGAAATAAAGTAACTAGTATCTGTAACTAGTTACTGGTTTTCAGTAACTAACCCAACACTGTTAGTGTTTTACTTGTTTTAAGGGTTTTGGTCCTAAATTATCTTAGTAAGATATTACAGCTTGTTGCTGAGATTTGATGACTTTTTGATGCTTGAAACTAGAATGTCAACTGTTGCAAAGCTGTGTCATATACACTCACAAGTATAAAACTACTGTTTTAAAGTAATAATTCTTACTTCAAGCTTAAAAAAAAATCATGATGCCGAGCGCATATCATTATGTCAAGATAATGGCACTAGTATTTACTTAATTTAATCTCCTTTTTTTTTCTACTAAGAAAAGTGCACTTGTTATTAGTGAGAATATACTTATTTTAAGGTATTTTTGGGTTCATTGAGGTTAGCTAATTTTACTTGTTTTGGAAAGTCTTGACAATCCGAATTTTCTTGTTCTATTGGCAGATAATTTTGCTTAGTTCAAATAAAATACCACTAATTTTGTATTTTTTTCCTTGTTTTTTTAAACACTGACTTTTTGCAGTGTATAAGGCGCGCCGGATTATAAGGCGCATGGTCAGCTTTTGAGAAAATTGGAGGTTTTTAGGTGCGCCTTATAGCGCGGAAAATACGGTAATTTTGCAGGCATGCCCCTCAAAGTCAGATTTTATCGTAATTGCTGCGGGCATGCTTAAATTAACGTCAGAGGCAAATTTTACAGATATACACCTCAGTCATATTTTGTTTTTTGACACATGCTTACTGTTAGCGTGCTAATATTATTTAGTATTTTTAGAAACCAGTTGTTCTATGAGTGAGTAAACTTGAGTTAACACCTTATGATATAATTAGCAGCTATTGGAATGTCAAAAACAAATCAACGTTGAAGGTATTGGTTAAACCAGAACTCAGTGGGGTGAATCAAGGATTTGAACATGGCCTCTCAAAGAAAACATTAAGTAACTACTCTGACTGGTCTGTCATGAAGGAAGAAAGCATTAACCCAAATTGGTGATCACAAGTTTCTGTGGAGGATGAGCACATAGGTCGTTGGGAGAAAAAAAACATTTGTCACCGCAAGTGAACTCAACTGACATGTACAGAATAATCAATGATTACTGTGAATAACCATTACTTAGTCATGATATCCCAGCATTGGCTTTTATGTTATTGATAAAACATTGCAGGCCCGACACATTTGACCTCTTATAAAAATAAACTGCTGAAACAAGCTGCACGTGTTGACTCACAGTATAATCTAAGCATTATCTGCAACCTCAGGGGTGGAGTAGTGCAGCACAGACACAATAATAACTGCGTAGATAACACTCATTCCAAAATGGTGATAACTCAAATCAGTTTTAATGTGAACTTTACAAGTCATAATATGGGCGGAGGTAGGTAGAGTTGCCAAAACGTACTCAAAGTTACTCAAAAACAAAAGTAAATGTAGCGCTGTGACGAGATGGCAGGGTTGCTTGCATTGTGACCCCAGAATGCAGTGACAGGAGATGGTGAGCAGGTAATAAGAGCATTTAGTTAGCACAAAAACTAGTGCAGCTAAGGAGTGCACAGAAAGCAAACACCTGTTTCAGTGGCATCATCACTAAACTAAAGACTCCCAAATGGTAATCAGGACACACCTTTTTTTTTCTGTGACATAACCTTTGTGGGTTTTAAAAAGTTTATTTCTCAATCTGCTGCTCCTCACCGGAACTCCTCACTTGGGAGGCCCGCCTCACAGTTTGACGAGCCCTGGCCTAAGGTGGGTCACTTTAGGGGATTCAACTAGCCCCATTCTTTGCGGTTTACCTGACACATAAAATGTGACAAATTGGGGGGTGCACTATCCACTTTAGCTGCCAAATGGCAGTAAAGTGTTGAATATCTTAAAATGTGTTTTGTGGCATTTCCAACTTTGACCACAGCACCAGTTGATATGTGTCGTGGCGCTTTCCATCATTTTCAGCAGACTGCATTGCAAAATGAGTGTAAAAAAGTTAGTTATTTTTCTTCCTTTTATAAGGAAGTGTAAATAAAGTTACTTTTTCATAAAGTTACTTTATCTTATCAATTATCACTGAATAGATTACATATCTGTTAGTATGCATTCATTATTTTCTTCAGCTACTAGAACATTTTGTGTAAAAACACAAACACAAAAAAGTTACTTATTATTCTTCCTTATCCTTACCTAAACCTTGGAAAAGGAAAAATAAAAATAAGTGTATGCAAAGTTACTTATTTTTTCTTGCTTTTCTCTTTCAATCATCACTGAAAAGGCTACCTTTCATTACACATTCATTATTGTCTTTTGCTACTAGAAAATGGTAACATTCGAACAGCATTATAAACACAGTAAGTGTACAAACTGAAATTGCTGAGACATGGAGAAGGGTACAGGAATAAATAAGCTCTGCTTCTTCCTGCTCCTTTTCGGACATTGTAAATTAGAGATGTGACATTTGCGAACAAGTTGAGTCTTTTGAACGTCTCTTTAAAGTGAAGCATGAGAACTGATTTGCAGTTTTTTTATGCACATGCATTGAGTTTAAGATTTTAGTCCTGACTTTCCGTGCGTTGCATGATCTGGCCCCTCAGTATATTTGTTGTGCCCCTACACTTCAGGGCGCAGCCTTCAATTTTCAGGCCAGGGTCTCCTTAAAGATCCCAAAAACTCTTTAAAACTCAGTGAGACCTGGCATTCCAGGCTTTAGTCAGTCCCTCCGTGAGCTTGAGTGTTGACTCTTTAAAAAAAAAAACATTTTGAAGACTTTGCTTTTTAGAAAAGCTTTTAGTTAATGGACTTTTGAACTTTTTTTATCCACTTTTTTTTTCTATATCCTTTTTATGATGTTGCCCCTGTTGTTTTAATGTAATTGTTGTTTTAATTGACCGATGTCTTGTACAGCACTTTGTGATTTGTATCTGTAAAAAGTGCTTTAAAAATAAAATGTACTTATTTACGGCATCAGCGGACTGGCAACTGGAACAGAAGATAAGTCAGGGTAAAAGAAAACATTGCGGCATTTGGATTCACTTATTTATTTTTTTTACTTTAAATTGTGTTAATTACATTTTCCATCCACTTTTCAGGTATGTTCTATTTGTAATGTAGTTCAAGTGCGCACACACATCGTGGAGTAATCCTGTACAATTTTTGTATTCACATGTTTATTATTTCTTAATATTTATTCTAGTTTTATTCCTACTTTTTATACACATACATACATTTTATTCTCATTGTGTATTTCATGCTCTTGTGGCACGACATATTCAAGGTGAGAGACAATTCAAAATAATGATTTCCCTGTCAAAGCATGGATGGATGGATTCATCCATCCATTCTCTACCGTTTGTCCCTTTTGAGGGTGCTGGAGCCTATCTCAGCTGCATTCGGGCGGAAGGCGGGGTACACCCTGGACAAGTCGCCACCTCATCGCAGGGCCAACACATATAGACAGACAACATTCACACTCACATTCACACACTAGGGGAAGCTGTAGTACCCGGAGGGAACCCACGCACAATGAAAACAAAAATAAAATTAAAGCTATTAATTTAGAATAATTCCCACCAATAAGGTAATGGTGGTTAGAGTGTCCGCTCTGAGATCGGTAGGTTGTGAGTTCAAACCCCGGCCGAGTCATACCAAAGACTATAAGAATGGGACCCATTACCTCCCTGCTTGGCACTCAGCATCAAGGGTTGGAATTGGGGGTTAAATCACCAAAAATAATTCCCGGGCGCGGCCACCGCTGCTGCTCACTGCTCCCCTCACCTCCCAGGGGGTGATCAAGGGTGATGGGTCAAATGCAGAGAATAATTTCGCCACACCTAGTGTGCGTGTGACAATCATTGGTACTTTTACTTTTTAACTTTAATATTTGCATGAATTTAAATTATTCAGTTCCACATGGGCAGCACAGTGGGACAGGGGTTAGTGCATGTGCCTCTTAATACGAATGTCCTGAGTAGTCCTGAGTTCAATCCCCGGCTCGGGATCTTTCTGTGTGGAGTTTACATGTTCTCCCCGTGACTGCGTGGGTTCCCTCCGGGTACTACGGCTTCCTCCCACCTCCAAAGACATGCACCTGGGGATAGGTTGATTGGCAACACTAAATTGGCCCTAGTGTGTGAATGTGAGTGTGAATGTTGTCTGTGTTGGCCCTGCGATGAGGTGGAGACTTGTCCAGGGTGTACCCCGCCTTCTGCACGAATGCAGTTGAGATAGGCTCCAGCACCCCCCGCGACCCCATAAAGGGACAAGCGGTAGAAAATGGATGGATGGACAGTTCCACATGTTATAACTGCTTCGAGTGATTCATTTCTTGTTTTAAAAATGTTCAAATAATTATAATAACAACCCTGTATTTTAATATTGGCTTTGTTTTACATTTATTCTTTAGGGGTCTCATTAATTTCAGTACAAAAAAAAAAGGTTACGAAAAAAATCATTAAAGATGAATAAAAAAGTGGGGGTTTATTTTGAAAGAAATCCGGTGAAAGGAAGTGACGCATTTATGCCTGAGCTCCTTCCGCCCTCTTTTCGTCGAGGCTCAGCTAGTGGCCGGGTGGGTACACGTTTTACCAAATACTTACTTGCCCGTACAAGTCAATTTTTGGGTAAAATCCGCATCTTTTCACTTGTAGCACCGTGTCGCCAGTTTTGACAGCTATACGAAATACATTCTTCATCTTAAAACACATTTTACTGGAACAGTTTTCGCACGAGTAGCCAGCATGTGGCGCGGCCCTGCTAACTGTTAGCATAGCTATAAGCCGTGTCACTACGTGAGCTTTAGCTAACTCTGGTACAAACCCCCAGCGGCGCCACGTTGCCTTCGTCATAAAAACACTTTGAGCTCTGTCATAGAATGTTGTAAAGAAACGTTTTCCAACGTCATATCCGAGGGTACCTAACCGAGCGCAGTTAGAAGCTGCAACAGACAAGTTCGTTGAGAAATCGCTACCCTGCCAATCTAAACGTTCCTCTCCTGTGACACCCAACAGCCAACATGCAGATCTTCGTGAAGACTCTGACCGGCAAGACCATCACCCTTGAGGTCGAGCCCAGTGACACCATCGAAAATGTCAAGGCAAAGATCCAAGACAAGGAAGGTAAGCATCGCTTACTTCTCAGCGATATTAAAATGAGTCGTTTTAGACGTTCCACTGTAAGTGAATATTTAGGTCCAAAATTCCCAGATGTGTAATATGCCTGTACTCTACTCGTATATTTTCCTAATGATATTTAGGAAGTAGTGTTGTAACAATACCGATATTTTGGTACCGGTATTAAAATTACTTCCGTACTTTTCTAAGTAAAGGAGACCGCAAAAAATTGCATTATTATTATTATGCTTAATTTTTTAACAAAAAATCTGAGGGTACATTAAACATGGTTATTATTGCAGTTAAATCCTTAAATAAAATAGACAACTTGTCTTTTAGTGGTAAGTAAACAAACAAAGGCTCCTAATTACATATGCAGTAACATATTGTATCATTCTATTACAGGGGTGTCAAACTCAAATACAGAGTGGGCCAAAATTTAAAACTGAACAAAGCCGCGGGCAAAGGTTGAACAAATTAACCTTTTAATAGGGACCCAAACAAGTTTTGCATTGAATATTGATATATATATATATATATAACTTTATAATGACATGCAAAATCGAGTTTCAAATAATTAATAAAAAATCAATGGCATATCAAATACAATTTAAATAAAAATTGAATGCCTCTTTTCTATTTGCAGCCTTCTGAGGTAAACATCAACATTAACTTTTTCCACAGGCTAATAAATTTGAAGATAAAATAACAATGAATAAACCAACCATTCAGGACTTTAAATGGCTCAGTTTGCAACACACTGATCTAATCTGATGTGCCCAAGCCAGATACCTGGCATCTTTTCTTGGATGCTAGTTCATTAATGTCGGGGCTCAGGCTTTGAGCTGAGGCAACCTTCATTATCGAACGAAGGTGTTCATCAGTCATTATATCTCGTAGTCCACCCGGACCACAGTCTTGGGGGCGTGCCTAACGTCCTCTACGAGCTGTCGTCACGTCCGCGTTTCATCCATTCTAACAACGTGCCGGCCCAGTCACAAGATATGTGCGGCTTCTGTACGCACACACACGTGAATGCAACGCACACTTGATCAACAGCGGTACACGTTACACTGAGGGTGGCTGTATAAACAACTTTAACACTGTTAGAAATATACGCCACACTGTGAATCCACACCAAACAAGAATGACAAACACATTTTGGGAGAACACACCGTAACACAACAGAACAAATACCCAGAACCCTTTGCAGTACTAACTCTTCCGGGACGCTACAAAATACACCCCCCCCCCCCCCCCCCCCCCCCCCACCACCACACACAAACACACACACACCTTGTAGCGTGACGGAAGAGTTAGTGCTGCAAAGGATTCTGGGTATTTGTTATGTTGTGTTTATGTTGTGTTAAGGTGCGGATGTTCTCCTGAAATGTGTTTGTCATTCTTGTTTGGTGTGGGTTCACAATGTGGCGTATATTTCTAACAGTGTTAAAGTTGTTTGTACGGCCACCCTCAGTGTAACCTGTATCGCTGTTGATTAAGTATGCATTGCATTCACTTGTGTGTGCGTGCAGAAGCCGCACATATGTGACTGGGCCAGCACTCGTTGGACTGGATGAAAAGCGGATGTGACGATTTTCGGGAGGGGCACTGAAATTTGGAGAATTAGCGATGAATGTGGTTACTGCGGCACCGCCGCTGTATATAATCGGCGTGCCAGCTCTAGTGTTAATTTGATATCGCCTCAAGGGCCAAGTGAAATTACACGGCGGGCCAAATTTGGCCCGCGGACCACAGTTTGACACCATGTTCTATCAGCATTAATAAGGACAAGTTGTAGAAAATTAATTATTAATCTACTTTTTATTTATTGTTAATGAATGAAATATTATTATTATTATTGTTAATAAATAATCACTTATTCTTTTGTTGTTTGATACTTTACATTACATTACGTTTTGGATGATACCACAAATTTGGGTATCAGTCCGATACCAAGTAGTTACAGGATCATACATTGGTCATATTCAAAGTCCTCGTGTCCAGGGACACATTTCCTGAGTTTATAAACATAATATACATTTAAAAGAACCGAAAGAAGATGTTGTAATGCCAAAAAATATCGACGTAATCATAGTAGTATCGACTAGATACTACTAGATATCATTACAGTGGATGTTAGGTGTAGATCCACCTATGGCGTTTGTTTACATTTTGATACCGGTGAGCTACGGTGTGTAGTGAGCATTTTTAGCTATTCCTCGTCCTGCAGGGATCATACTTGTAAGAAACTCACTTTATTTGTTGCACCTTTTCAACACCAACAGGGGATTGAAGACAATGTACTGTAGCAAATCATCTATTAGATAAATGAATCTGTTTATATTGTGTTGCTTGTTAATTGTGAGGGTAAGCTATGATCTTTTATGGTTTTTGGACTATAATGTATTTTAAAATGTATTTTTTATTAAAAAAAAATACATTTTTATAAAGGATGTTTTAAAGGGAATAAGCGGTAGAAAATGGATGGATGGATGTTTTGATTAAGGTTTTATGCTGCCGATTCCGATCATCCCTGAGTGAGATCGGCCGATACTAGGGGTGTAACAATTTGTTTAAATAATTAGGTTGAATTTAATATGTGTGGTTACTGATACGATTTAGGGACAATGTTATTTTGTACAACAATACGACCTGATAAGATTCATTCAGTGAGTTAAAATCAATTCAGTAACTTTATATGCAAAACAAGCCGTGTGACTGAAATAAATGCGACATAGTAGACACTGCAGGTGAAGTTTCTTATGTCTTGTAAGGTAATTATGTATAAATAAATTATGGATATTTAAACAAGCATGTAAACAACTATGGCCAATGCATTCACATCTTACCGGAATAAATTGCAGCCAGCACTAGGTTGAATAACAAGAGGAAACATTCCTGCTCACATTTTAAACCTTCAAGCAATTTTTCAATAAAACTAGAGTAACCAACCAACATTTTAAAAGTAGAAAGTTCCCTGACCTGGCCTCACTACCTGGACTCCGCCCTGCATGGTGTTCGCCCCTTGCTTCCATAGCCTCCTTCATCCATCTCTTCTTTGTTTCTTTCTCATAATGACTTCTTGTGTTCTTGAAGTTGGTACGTCGCGCTAACCTGCACCGCTTTCAACTCCCCTGTGTTGGCCCCGTCTTTTGTGGTTAAATATTGTGTTGTGGCTTTTTAAATCGTGCTGTATTTGAAAGCTACGAAATTGTAATTCCTGGCAGAGGAGAGGAAAAGACACGGAAATTTAGGAATATAAATCGTTATATCTATGAATTGTTACACCTCTAGCTGATGCCAATACCAATCACATGTATTAACTGAACATTTTTCTATTACAGTGAGTATTATTGATGGTTTAACAATATCAACACAATATTTAAATTAGTTATTTAATCTCATATCACCTACAATTCAGCATAAGGAGGCTGATAGTACACACAAACTGAACAAAAGTAACCCTCAAAGTCCTTATTCCCTAAGTTTGTTCCAACTTGTCATGTACTGACCCTAACAATTCTGTCACACCAACAGTTGTTATATTATCCTTTCTAGACTCTTATTAATGTACTTGTTGATTTCATATTAATACATTTCTACTTTCTACTGTAACACGTTTCCATCAACACTTCTACATTTTTACTATGCGCTTATTTATTTTGTGTTTCAAGCTAGGTTAGCATCGCTATTAGCATGCCTGCTTCTTGGTGCGAAACATGTTTAGCCTCATCCTCCAGTAATAATACTTCATAAAAAAGGAAATGCAGGTTATTTGTGGTAATAGAGGTGATTATTTTTAGTGGGGAAATGTTATATTAAGTTGTTTTTGTAAGTATATGTTCATTTGGAAATGGCCTTAGCGTCAGACTTTGTAACTAAGAGGATTTCAACCATACTGACTCATGCCATGAAAAATACACAAATATTAGGTCAGACTTTGTAACCAAGATGATTTTAAATACGAAGTCGGCTACAAAAATCTAGAAATAGTTTTTTTTTCCCAGAAGGCTTAATAACACACGAGGGCAGAAGCTGTCCTTATAGTTCATTTCAGCTGGAAAGTCCCAAACATAAAAAATGTGTGATTTGCAAAGCAACAAGTTTGTTTTGTTGTTGCAGTTCATAATTTTGTGTAATATTGATTGTGTGTAGGAATCCCCCCTGATCAGCAGCGTTTGATTTTTGCTGGCAAACAGTTGGAGGATGGCCGTACTCTGTCAGACTACAACATCCAGAAAGGTAACCAAGAGACAATGCTTGATAACAGCTCATGTAGTTTAAAAAAAATATGTTTTTGTGAAAAGTGGTGCGAAGTTGTGACTTGAGATGTATTTAACACTGTCCTCTAGAGTCCACTCTTCATCTGGTGCTGCGTCTGCGTGGAGGCATCATTGAACCTTCCCTCAGACAGCTGGCTCAGAAATACAACTGCGACAAGATGATCTGCCGCAAGTAAGACCATCAAGTTACTTTTAAAAATATTTTTAAGCAGACCCCAACCGACTTGTGACTTGGAAAATATAGCTTCTTTTTTTCCTTCTGAATAGCTCTTTTTCTTGTCTTGTTTTTCACAGGTGCTACGCCCGTCTGCACCCACGTGCCGTCAACTGCCGCAAGAAGAAGTGTGGCCACACCAACAACCTCCGCCCCAAGAAGAAGCTGAAGTAGACGTGTTTGTTGTTGTCTGCTTTTCACGCCGCAGTGTTGATAAATAAATTTAAGAAAACTTGCACTTGTCCGGTAGCGGTTTATTGGTTCCTCTTCAAAGTTATATGCAAACATTGCTATTCCCAGTATCAAACCTTGGCAGATATGTAGGCTTTCACTACCTACCAGTGGTGCACTGACTACATGAACGCATACGTTTTGACCCTTTGAATACTCAAGTGTGCTCTCAGGTATGCATTTTGTTGTTTATTGCCAGTTTCAGATTCAAGTCAATTGTCTGAAACTTAGAATATGCTCCTTTGTCGAGGAGCCAGCATACTCTACACTGGCTCACTCCTGCCCCTGCAAGCCTTATGTAGCGCGACTGACATGCACTTCAAAACCCAAACTGGTAAAGGCTGTGTTTTATAGACTTTTGGATTAGATCATTTCCTGTGTCAAAGCAGTGCTCTTCTACTGTAAATAAGTTTAAAATGTAAAAAAATAATTGCAACAAAAGCTTTGTCTTAAAATTACACATTTAATTTCAGATATTTGGGGATTATATTTAAATCTAATTACAAACTACCGGTATGTTAACTATTCTCGAGACCCTATGTGTGAGAGTGTTAAATCAATTGGTAAAAAATTTTAAGATGCTGAAAATGATCAAGTTCATTTATATAGCCCTTAATCAAAGGTGCCTCGAAGTGCTGCACAAACCACATGACTGGGCAAACATTTCCATCCAGGTCAGAGGAGTGGTCAACACTAAATCATGACCTAGAAAAGACTGGTACATTTATATGGTATATAGACTTACATTCTTTGTTTATCTTGCATTTTTCTTGAGGATTTTGGACCCCCGCACCCCCCATCCGCCATAAAAAGCCTAGTTTTGGCTCAAGAACATCAAATACCATTGACAGATCTCAATTCATTTTATTTAGCATATCTAAATCTAGGAAAAATATACATTGTAAAAAACTGAACACCTAAAAATATACATACTATTAAACGAATACAACTTGGTGGTTAGCCCATTTAAACATATATATACATTGAACAAGACAAGGAAATTATCAATAAATTATCCCCGCACCCCCCATCTGCCATAAAAAGCCCAGTTTTGGCTCAAGAACATCAAAACAAATACCATTGACAGATATCAATTAATTTTATTTAGCATATCTAAATCTAGGAAAAATATACATTGTAAAAAAACACCTAAAAATATACATACTATTAAAAGAATACAACTTGGTGGTTAGCCCATTTAAACATATATACATTGAACAAGACAAGGAAATTAGCAATAAATTATAAGACAAAAGAGGCCTAACAACACACTTCTTTCATTGTACTGAGCACCTTTTTTTTCTATTAAAAGTGCAGCAAAGGAGGTAAATTTGTAAAAACATGTATTTTGTTACAACACCGAACTGAGATCATGTTTACAGTCAATTTTAAAAGAACTTATGACCTTTCTCAGAAACAAATGCAGAACCGCATTCAGAGGTGGCGATGGAGACCAGGTCATTGATGGCCCTCTTGATGCTGTCCCGTGGCGCCAAAAAGCTTTCGTCAAAGTTCAGCAGGAAGTTTTCCAAGTACTCCGCAAAGCCTGCTAACATGCTTTGGATCATTTCCCTGACCATCAACGTGCAGAGGTGGAGGAGATGGTCCTCAGCGATGTGGGGACTGAGCCAGGAGCAGCAAGACAGTGTATATGCCAGCATACTGACTATCTCAATCCTGGCAACCTCATGTCTCATCTCAGCGTCTGAACCAGGCTCTTGCTTATCCAGGAAGAGACAGACAACACGTTCCACCACTCCTTTCACCAGGTGGTCAGTACAGCGATGGAACTGGGAAAGTAGCATTAATCTCTTGGTCATGCTGATGATGGTTGAGGTTCTTAATGCGCTCTGCAGCCTGTTGAAGAGGTGCCTGAGGAACCACTCCACTTCTTCCTCCGCTTTGGGACACACCACTAACAAAAACATGTGGAAACCTTCCAGTGTCACCTTCATGAGAGAAAAACACAAAGGAGTGAGTGAATTGTTTCTGGAACATCCCACAAGTGTAGAAGATCTTTTCCTTACGCTCTTGCCTAGCAGCTGTGAAAGCCGTACCTCCTCCTGGATATCCTCCCAGACTTCCTTCTCCATCTTGTTTAGACAGATGAACCTTGCACTGATCCAGGCCTGTACACGTCAACCAATCACTGCTTAGCATCTTTACGTGTTACATCCAAGTACTCTGTACTTACCGATTCAAGAAGACGAAACATCTTTCGGTTCATCTTTACGTCAAATCCCTGGAACCTGTAAAAATAACATGAACTTTTTTATTATCAATTTGTAGAGTAAATTATACAGGATTTATTCCACAGCCATCTTGTACTCACTCTTCCAGGAAGCTCCTACGAGACAGGATCCACTGCTTCATGTGCTCCACGGAAACATAGCTGGGAACCTCACCCAGCTGCTTCATGATCACAAACTGCCTCAGAAGTAGCTTCTGCAAGCACAAAGACAATAAAGGTTGTTTTTGTGCTGTACCGAGAGCGAAGAGAGCAGTCAAAATAAGTTGTGAGCACACCACTTACCTCCTCTTGGTACAAGTTTGCCTCTTCGACAGAAAAAGAGGATGGCAACATCGGCAGAATTTGCTCAAGCATCTCAGCAACATCATGACTGTACAGATGTCTGTAGGAAACAACATGAGAAGATACTTGGTGACATGGTCTTTCATGGGATATAAGAAGGGCAGCATAATGACTTCAGGACTCTGTTTTCCCAAGATATTTCCATAAATAATCGGGTTTGGGTAAATAATGATACAAATAGTTATATATTAGTAATTAAAAGATTGTATTTGTATAAATAGTTATATATTAGTAATTAAAAGATTGTATTTGTTTGACAATAATAAAACAAATCCCATTATGTAAGATATTTTGACCTTCCTGCACTGCGGCTAATGTTGTGCATTGTCTCTTTACAACCAGGTGGGGTCGCTGTTCTCCCAGAGGCAGCATTTCTCCCGAACAGTGTTGTTAGTTTATTGGAAAGTAAAACTGCGTTATTAGGTTTATTATATGTGGTATTTTTATTTGCATACTGTAATTTACGGCAATTTTACTTTTGGCTTTTGATACGAATTGTACCCCAAAAAAAACTGGTGCGTCGAAGTATCAAAAAGCCCCACAAGATGGCGTATTTCCTTGTCATGTTCAAGACGCCCAGAGCTCACTTCCCTCCTTACCAACTCTCACAGGTTATGTCTTTCATCTTTTACTACTACTAGTCTGGTATAGAATGATACATTTAGTTTTCAAGATACTTAATATTGTGAGACTTGCTACTTTATGACAAAAAAAGTTCTAAAACAGACTCGAGTTGGAGCAGCTGCTGCTAGCTAGCACAATGCCACTATATTATATTAGCTGTTACACCTGCCTTCCAAATTGGGATAAAAATAAGATATTTTTACTCTTTTTAACCTTCCAAACTTGGCGATAACAACAATGTTAAGCCCAATTGTTTTGTGTCAGATATGTTGATAGCGCCACCAAGTCAAACAAAAATAAAACGTCGTTTTTTGTCGTATCATAGAATGTTGCATAATGTTATGAACTCTACAGATATTAATAACGTTTTATATTTTTAAAGTGTAGAGGTACCCCTTTATCAATCAATCTGGTGAAGTTAGTATAATACATTGCATGTTAAAAAGCTATTCCTATTGCAGCGTGTTTTCAGTCAACAAAAGTCATGTTCCATCCATCCAATTCCTACCGCCTATTCCCTTCACAATTGATAAAACTTTGCCTACCTGATGGCGGATAAAACATCCATTGTAGAAGTTGTGATGCTGGTGAAATGATCCTTCTGCTCTGTCTGGGTCCCAAGTGATCTTCGCTTGCATTCCATGGGAGCTGCATACATATACTGTCTAAAAGCTCTTTGATTACGTCATCCAACTGCCACTGAAGATCCTTTCAACTTGAGGCCAGAAGTTGACACACTTATTTTTTACACCTATAATTAGTTGGACAATTATGATGTTTTGTTGAATAGTTTTCATTAACATACATTTGGCATATACACCACAGTGTATATGTTTTTTGTTGTTTTACTTTGGAGCTGTATGTAGAAATGGTTGCATCAGCTGTGCTCTTTTAATGTCTTTAATGTCCTTTGTGTTCTTTGATGTTTCCCTCTTACACACATGCTTATGTGTACTATGGTTATGAGTTTTTTTTCTTCTTCCTTGGCCTTAGTCTGGACCCCCCTCTCCAGTGGCCTCCTCCCCAGCGTTCACCTGTTTCTCACCTTCTTTGTCTCCCTGTAATGTTTGTCTGCTCTTGAATGGGATTGTGCTGAAAATCTTAATTTCCCCTCGGGGATTATTCAAGTATTTTTGATTCTGAATAGGTTTTTGTTTCATTTACACAGGGTGTGACGTTTGCCTTTTTCCAGTTAGACACGCTGTTCAATATTTACAATATCTCACAGCATCCATGAAAATATTGGACTGTATGCACAAAGACTTTTTGTTGAAAATAATTCCTATAATTTAAAATAATTAACTTGCTCTTTATAATTTGTGGTATCATATTTGTATACTGAATATCATATTTGCTGATGTAGTTCTGCTGTTGTTTTTATTTTCTGTCTTATCACTCTCTTGTCCCTGCAATTTCTTCCTCTTTCTTTCCCCCACCCCCTTTCTATCTCCTCTGGGTCCATTAACGCCAAACCCTAAATATATCCATTTAATTAAGTCAAATACAAATGGGGCAACAAGAGAAATATCCCAACACTTCTCATTTGTAAAGCCAATTTGTGCAGCAGATATGGGCATCTACATCAATTTTCCTGAGGGAATCAATAAAGTACTATCTATCTATCAACAATATGATTTGCCTGAGTGGCTGGACAGGACATGTTAAATAACAATTTAAAAAGATGCATCAACTTATTCTTGGTGTTTTGATATGTCCTAATCAAATCTAATATTTGCCTGCTTCTTTGAGTGACGACAATACTGATTTGTGTTAATATCCAAAGTAAGAGAATGCAAAATAACCACAAAGAAAATAACTTTAAGCATGGCAGAATTTTAATGCTTCAAGACTTATTTACAAATATAAGATCAATCTCACGTATAAACCCAACTTTAAATTCACTCATGAAAATTCCCAATTTGCTATCTTTATTATGACAATACTACAATCTAATGAGCATTTATGTAAAAGGTCAAAATACAGTTTGGAGAAGGTAATTCAGTCATTTGTGCAGAAGGCCTTGTGCTAATTCCATTTTAGGTGGTAACACTTCTTTGGTTCTGTGTTCTATTGTTGAGATACTTTAAAGGTGCCATATGTAATAATGTGGCCAGAAATGGTACTGCAATCACAGTCAAAATTCCGTAGTCCCCTCCCTCTCTCCATGACTGAGGTTGCCAGATACACAGCCGAATCCGAATCCAAGGAACTTCAAATGGCAAACGACGAGTCCTAGGCTGTAGGTTTCTCTTGTTTATGCTTCTTGCAAGATGGTTTACGAAGAAATTATGCCATCTTTTACTGATGTCGATTAGCCAAATGTATTTGTAAAGTTACGCAGCAAAATTTTCGTCAGGAGTCAGGACAGATTGTTGGCATTACTGCTAAAATGTCGAGTTTGACCGCACGGACCACCATCGAAATAATTATACATAATAATATATATTATATATCGCATAGGCCTACTTTGATGGCAAGCCAAGGCCAACAGTAAAATTACTGCCACATTTGGTTCTGCATAACTCCATGTTGCATCCAACCTGACGCACTGCTTTCTCTTCCATGTACGCACATCACCATCTTTCAGTGCAGAGTGCCATTCTATGAGCCAACCCACGTTACGCAGAAATCATATAGCCTACTACCATGTCAATACACAAAGTAAAAAATCATGACATGTAATGCATTATCCCCTATAGGGGGGTGGTTATCCACATATGCGGTCCTCTCCAAGGTTTTTCATAGTCATTCACATCGACGTCCCACTGGGGTGAGTTTTTCCTTGCCCTTATGTGGGCTCTGTACCGAGGATATCGTTGTGGCTTGTGCAACCCTTTGAGACACTTGTGATTTAGGGATATATAAATAAACATTGATTGATTGATTGATTGATATTGTGCCAAATACCACCCCATATGTGCCTGATGCACATACAGTACCAGAAAAAGCAAATAGCCGTGCTAATGTTGGAACACATTTCCTCAGCGTATCAGCATATTGAGAACAAAATAGGCACTGACACTACCCATATCTACATAGGGCAAAATATCGAAAAATAAATTTTTCCCTGTCAGTTGGATGACACATCGACATACATATATTTCCCCCGTTGTCGATGTGTCATTGACCAGGCTAGCATGCTAAGCGTGGGGACAGCGTGGGGACAGCGTGGCGCGGTTGGGAGAGTGGCCGTGCCAGCAACCTGAGGGTTCCTGGTTCAATCCCCACCTTCTACCATCCTAGTCACGTCCGTTGTGTCCTTGAGCAAGACACTTCACCCTTGCTCCTGATGGGTCGTGGTTAGAACCTTGTATGGCAGCTCCCGCCATCAGTGTGTGAATGTGTGTGTGAATGGGGAAATAGTGTCAAAGCGCTTTGAGTACCTTAAAAGGTAGAAAAAAGCGCTACACAAGTATAAGTATAACCCATAAGCTACACTTGTGTGATGGTGCTTCGCTCCTAAGCATTCGTTGCACGAACATACTAGCTTTGTTAGACAAGACTGTGTTGGACAATATAGTTTACATACAAAATGTCCATTTCCATTTATTACAAGTAATAAATACCTGACTTACCTATCAAGGAGGAAATGAGCAAGTTTGGCGTCAGATGTAAAAATCTTCTCTGCCTTTAATCGTCTCCATCTTTCAAAGGCATCCCCGATACTCGTTTTGTTCCTGGCTTTGTCATGAATACGTTGAGAATCGTAACGACGCCTTTTAGATTTACTAAGGTCTGACATGTTTAGTAACTTTACCAGTGGCAGTAGCTAGACGAAGAGGGCGGTGCGTAACTGGCAAACTGGATGTGACTCACTGACAGACTTTTTAATTGGTCAAACGGTGGAGGCCTGGGCATTGAAATGAAAACAATAACAATATTTCTGGGCTGTAATACTAATTTTGAAATTAGCATATCCCAGCTGAACTATAGTTATAAAGGTATTCGAAAAGAACATGATTTATTAATGCCTTTTGACATACGAGGGCCATTTAATGATGACTTGACATGAAATTATTACATATGGCACCTTTAAGGTCTTCCTCTACAGTTAGTACAGAAAAAAACTTGTATGATAGATTATACAATTTCCCGTTTCCAGTCTTGTTTAGTACGAGAGAACACAATATGGGTGGTTACACAAAAACAAATCAGTTTCATTGATGGTGAAAATATGAGCATCGATGGATTTGTCCTTTTGAGCAACAAAAACAGTAAAAACTACAAAATATTATTTGTGTCAACGATGTGCAAAATAAGTCTTATCAAAATGTGTTGCATGCCAGCAATCAGAAGCTATAGAAATATCACAAGTGCAACTGAAGAGAAAATATGATTTCAAACATTTATGTGTGTATCTCATGAAATAATACTGTTTGTACCTCAGTTTTTTAGTTAGTTTTTATGCGCCCCACTTATCTTGTTATTCAGTTTGATGAAAATCTTTGCAGAATATTACCCCGGTTTTCATGTCTTGTACCAGTTAATGTAAATTGCAAAACAAGTAAGTCAATCATCCCGTGGAATCGAGTGTCCAAAGAAAATAAATCCTACAGGTTGGTGACTCAAGTCTTTGCTTTCTTTTATCAGTACGACTGTGGCCAAAGAAAGTATCATGTGGGAGCACTTTGGTAAAGAGGAGAAGAAACATTCAGAAAGTACTCAGAGCAAAGTAGGAAGATGGCTCCCTCCACTTCTGCTCTTCGCCATCTAGAGTCTTCAAAAAAAAGGTAAAACTGATATTAATTTGTTATTTCTTTGTTTTCTGCATGTAAAACTATAATAATTTTCTACAAAAAGTCTTGTGGTAATATTTTTGACTGTAGGTAACGGATGAATTAGATTTTCACTATTTCTTATGGGAAACAATGTATCGGTTCAGTCTTTGTCTGATCTTTTGGAAGGATTTACTACCAAAAACCAAGGTACCGTACAGTACTGCTGTACAAGTACTTTTGCGGTTTGCAAATGTGTTTGATCAGCCTGAGAACCACCGTGTGTTTGATTTTCTGGCCTGTAGTTAAAAGCTGTCATGCTAAAAACACTGCCATGCTAAAAACACTGCCTTGCTAATAAGTGAAGTGTGGATTTATTATTATAATTTTTTTAACCACAAAGGAGTAGTGAAAAACTTCAAAAGTATACATAGAGGCTTGCATATGGCTGCTGAGGTCAGAACTGCCAGATGGTGAAATAAGTTGCTGGGATGATGAAATGTGAAGCTGATAGGAATAAAATCACAGTGAAACTTGTTAGAACACCATTTCTTTCCCAGCGAACTAATATTCTGACCACTTGAGAAAAAGTAGTTGTAATGATAAACAAAACACTTCCTTCAAAATGTTAATACAAAACCCACAACCAGTGAAGTTGGTACGTTGTTTAAATCGTAAATATAAACATAAAACAATGATTTGCAAATCCTTTTCAACTTATATTCAATTGAATAGACTGCAAAGACAAGATATTTATTGTTTGAACTAAGAAACTTAAAATAGTTTTTGCAAACAATTTAATGGTGGCAACACATTGCAAAAAGTTGGCATAGGGGCATTTTTACCAATGTGTTACATGGCCTTTCCTTTTAACAACACTCAGTAAACGTTTGGGAACTGAGGAGACCAATTTTTGAAGCTTTTCAGGTGGAATTATTTGCCATTCTTGCTTGATTTATAGCTTAAGTTGTTCAACAGTCCGGGGTCTCAGTTGTGGTATTTTACGCTTCATAATGCACCACACATTTTCAATGGGAGACAGGTCTGGACTACAGGCAGGCCAGTCTAGTACCCGCAGTCTTTTACTACGATGCCACGCTGTTGTAACACGTGCAGAATGTGGCTTGGCATTGTCCGGTTGAAATAAGCAGGGGCGTCCATGAAAAAGATGTTGCTTGGATGGCAACATATGTTCCTCCAAAACCTGTACGTACCTTTCAGCATTAATGGTGCCTTCACAGATGTGTAGGTTACCCATGTCTTGGACACTAATACACCCCCATACTATCACAGATGCTGGCTTTTGAACTTTGCGCCTATAACAGTCCGGATGGTTCTTTTCCTCTTTGTTCCGGAAGACACGATGTTCAGTTTCCAAAAACAATTTGAAATGTGGATTTAGAACAATTTTCCACTTTGCATCAGTCCATCTTAGATGTGGTGATATCCTTTACACAATGATGTCGGTTTTTGATACAGTACCGCCTGAGGTATCAAAGATCACGGGCATTCAATGTTGGTTTTCGCCCTTGCTGCTTACGTGCAGTGATTTTTCCAGATTCTCTGAAACTTTTGATGATATTACGGACCGACCGTAGATGGTGAAATCCCTAAATTCCTTGCAAGAGCTCGTTGAGAAATGTTGTTCTTAAACTGTTTGACAATTTGCTCACAAATTTGTTCACAAAGTGGTGACCCTTATCCCATCCTTTTTTGTGAATGACTGAGCATTTGATGGAAGCTGCTTTTATACCAAATCATGGGTATAAAAGCTGGTTCCACCTGTTCCCAACTAGCCTGTTCACCTGTGGGATTTTCCAAATCAGTGTTTGATGAGCATTCCTTAACTTTCTCAGTCTTTTTTGCCACTCGTGCCAGCTTTTTTGAAACATGTGGCAGACATCAAATTCCAAATGAGCTAATATTGGCAAAAAATAACAAAGTTTACCAGTTTGAACGTTAAGTATCTTGTCTTTGCAGTCTATTCAATTGTATTTACCGGTAGGTTGAAAAGGATTTGCAAATCATTGTATTTTGTTTTTATTTACGATTTACACAACGTGCCAACTTCACTGGTTTTGGGTTTTGTTAAAATGAGGCGAAATTGCACCCTACAGGTGGCTAGATTTTTCTAGAAGCTAATTTAAATCACATTTGCTGTTGCAGAAGCTTACACCGTACCTGTCAAATGCAGAGGAAATGATTAGGAGGTACAATGCTTTTTAGTTTTGCTTCGGTTTCACAAAGTCAGTCAAGTACCCATTTAGTAAATTCATACAGTTGTGCTTCTTACAAGTTGTACACTGTTGAGTAATGTAATACTTACACGCACACACACACACACACACACACACACACACACACACACACACACACACACACACACACACACACACACACACACACACACACACACACATTGTGTTTAACTACAGAAGTGTTGCAGTTCTCCTGTGTTGAAACTGTTCTCTGCACACTTCCTTCCTTCTTCCTGGTAATCATGGCGTTAACAAATGTAAACAAAATCAAACTTGGCACATACACTAATCAAATGGAATCTCGGATTCAGACGCAAGGGAGGGAATGACGCTGCCAATTTAGCAGCATCTTTCCTGCTTCTCCTTCATCGATCAACATGAATAATAGAGCGAGTAGAGAGTACGGCAGCTGAAATAAAGTATTGGGTAAAATACATGTTGCTGATCCACTGATGGTTTTGTGCTCAACTCTGAAGAGCTTCTGGCTGCTGGGCGACGACTGTCAAGCTTTTCAATCTTCACATGTTTATTCCCTGACTAAACTCAGGTGGGTTGCATTTCCACAGTCCAGGGGGGGGAAAAAATACTAAGAATTAAGGATGTGCCACCGATCAGTGTCGTTCGATTTTCATCCAAAAACAAGTGATTCCTTTTTCTGTCAGTTATAGTTAGCAAAATAACTCCAAAATTTACGTGCAGATGTTCATGATACTTTAAAGGGAATAAGGTATAAGGAACACCTGATCTGGATCATTTCCACTATGTTGCCGTAGATTTGTGTGCACACACTCAAATGTAAGGCAACGTGTGTGTGTGTTGGCGGCACCACAGAGACAAAGATAGTAGAGACAGACAAGAGTGTTCACTAAGTTCCTATCATTCCCCTTTAGATAACTCAAAAAGTTATGAGTAGATTTTCATCTAACTTTCAGGAAATATCGGAAATTGGAAAAGGAACAAGTGATTACATTTTTGGGCTGATCTGGATCATTTCTACTATGTTAATTTACGTTTACGTTACAATTTTACATTTCTGTGTTTGTATGCTAGCGGCCCTGCCTTCACTCACAGCTTCACTCCGTTTCTTTTATTCCGCTACAGATAGCATAAACAGTTATGGATGGATTTTCATCTACCTTTTAGAAAATGTCATAGATGGGAAAATGAAGAATTTCAGGAAATGTCAGAAATGGGATAAGGAACAATTGATGACATTTTTGGGGCTGTTCTTGGATTTATGACTTTTTCACTGTTGGGAAAAATGGCCTGGCCGAGGTCTGTGCTTTTCTAATTGATTATTTTAAACCGTTAAAAACTCATTGGACACAAGATAGCTCTGGGGGCAAATATACAAAGGATTTGAATGACAGCCAATAATAGTTTTTGCTTTTGTTGACCTATTTTACTACAGTTGTATGTAATACAAATAAATAGTTGTATTATTTTGGTGATATTTTTACTAGAGGTGTAAAAAATTGATGATTTTCGAATGAATAGCGATTCTTAATCGATAAAAAAAAATCCATAATCGATTAAAAAATATATTTAAAAAAAATCGGTCCTGTCCAGCCACTCAGGAAAATCATATTGTTGATGTAGATTCCTATCTGCTGTACGGATTCACTTTAGAAAAGAGAAGTGTGAGATACTTCTCTTGTTGCCTTGATTGTATTTGACTTTATTAAATGTTTGGGTAGAATTTTATTAAACAAAAACAGTTTTCTTTTAAGTAATATAGAACATTGTCAGAGCTGTTTATCTATTTTATGGAGGGATGTAGTCAATCATAGAACTGGCACCCAATATTTTTAAAGTATTAATTTTGAATCGAGATTCGATTCTGAATCGAATCGTTACCCCCAGGTGTGGTGCCCAAAGATTCACAGCCCAAATTGTTTACATTGCCTTGTATTGTTTTTTTTTTCAAAATGTATTTGTTGATAGAAATATTTTTTTGGTTTGCCTGAAATCTTTGATCATAATCATGATTAACAAATTAAAGGCACAATCACAAAATGATTCAATGATCTTAATATCCACAACGGCAATATTGGACCTGCATTTACCACTATTTCAGTTTCAATACTAATATTTGCATATTTGATCATGCCTAATGTTATTATAACTGTGCGGTCTTTGGTTCAATAATAAAAATACAAATGTGAATGCTAAGTTTGAAAAATTTTGGCTCCAGACAAGAGTGCAGAGCCACAAGTGTGAATGCAGGCAGAGTAGCACATCAGATGTTACACATGATAGTACTAGTACAGTATTGCTACGTACATGTCAGAAAGTAGAACGCCGCTACCTTATTCTGTGCGAAGCACTTTTAAGGTTGTGCCAGTAAAGTGAAAGTGAAAGTGAAGGAAAACCCGCCTTGACTGTGGAGATGCAGCCCACCTGTAGTCGGGACTACTTATCCATGAGTTTGGCCAGACTTTGTCTCAGGTCATTCAAATCGCATATTTTGACATCGAGTGCCTGGATGATGTGTTGGACCTCGACCTCCGCTTTGCCCCGCTCGTCCCTGCTGGAGGCCAGTGTCTTTTCAGCGCTCTGAACTTGACCCTCCAGCTCAGTGTTTCGCCTTTCAAGGTCCTGCAGACAAATGGGCGGCCATTATTGCTGCATCACTGCATAGGTTTGCAACGTGACACATTCTTTTTTGTATTACATTTCACGTCTTAAATTACACGTTTAGTAGGCCAGATATTGTAGTTGAAGTACAACTCCGTAACACGTGACTTGAAGGTTGAGGCAAAAAAGATTGGTCATTTTTGGTCTTTGTGTAAATGGAAACAGGAAAATTCAACCTCACCAACTTGGCTGCTTCAGTTTTTATGTTGGTGATTGAGTCGGTAGTCCATATTTTAATTAGAATTAAAAAATACGACAAACAGGGCTGAAATGTGTAACTTTGACAAAAGAAATAGACCACAAGCAAATGTCCACTGCAGAGGACATGCATTGTCTTGCTGTTTAGTGAGGTAAAGCTTGATCAAATTGTTGGTGGCAATTTGCTGCTCCTCCAGTTTATAAAACACATTCAAATGAGTAATTGTGAGCTTTATGAGGCAATGCTATGCTGAATGCATCAATGAATATGATAATGAAATAAGCACAAAGACAGTAAAGGTTAAACATCCGTACCTAAATGCATCGGGTATATTTCTCTCATTGACATGGAAAGTGGTACAATTTGTTTTGTCCTTGAAGTCTCTCAGTCTTCTAAACTGGTCCCTCTATTTTTAGTAACTGTATCAAAGTACATTTAATATCGCATGTATGATGGGTTTGTTCTTTGGTTTTGAAAAATAAATACTCCTGTAATAATTGGGGCAAATAATTATATGAAATTAAATGTGACAGCATGTGACAATTCCCACTTGTGCCAGCAGAGGACACTACTATTTAGCAAATACAAACATGACTGAATAAGTTGTAAGTTGTTTAATAGCTCTAAAGATGAGAAATGTGATTTACTTTTGAGCCACAGAGGCAAAACTCAAACAATCAAAGATAAACATGCATTTTTTTTTTCATTTTTATGACAGTATGTATGTAATTCTAACATAATCAAGTGTGAACTGTAACTGTAATAAAGGGAAATATGTGTAACAGAGGTGGCCAGACCGATCCAAATATCGAATGCAAGGGTGGTATCAGTAATGGATCAATACTAACGTGAGGAGATTTTTGAAGTTGTTTTCAAAGTTTACTTTCTGAAATATGTGTGCCATTGTTACATTGTTGATATTGTTGGTAAGTTTTGGGACACAGAATGGCTTTGGGGCCAAAAACTGAAGGATTCAAATGAAAGCCAATCATTTTTGTTTTTGTTTACCTGTTTTACTCAAACAGTTGTACATAATGATGAAAATTCACGGTCAGTTGAAGGGAATAAAATACAGTATATTTTCAGTTTCCACGACCCTGAAAGGAACAAGCGGTAGCAACTGGATGGATATATATATGTGTGTGTGTGTGTGTGTGTGTGTGTGTGTGTGTGTGTGTGCGTAATATATGTATATATATATATATATATATATATATATATATATATATATATATATACATACATATACACACACATACGTGCATGTAATTTCGTTAATATTGTTACATTGTCTTATCTTGTAATACAGTTGTCCCTTGTTTATAGCTGTTATTTGGTTCTGGACATGGCCGTGATAAATTAATTCCTGCAATGCAAGAATCATTACCTTATTTTCTGGACTTTAAGCCGCTACTTTTTTCCCAAGCTTTGAACCCTCCGGTTTATACAAAGGTGCGGCTAATCTATGGATTTTTCTTCGCTAACAGCTAATTTATGGAGTACATTAAGCAAATAAATCAAACCATGTACTAAAATGGTCCACTCTAAGAAACTGTTCAAACTCAAAGTGTTTACAAAGTACAAAGAAGAAGAATCCTGAAAAAATCTTCAATGTTATTACAAAAGGAGAAAAACGTATTGATCTCAAAGGATAAATAAACACATCAGTGACTTTTCGAGGGGGTTTTATCAGTCGTTTTACTGCCGTGTTACAGACACCGTTTCGGAAACATTTAAGGTATGTAAATAAACATTCACATAATCTTTCTATGTAAGTATCTAATTTCACAACGTAGCAGTATATATTTGCGGCTTATAGTACGGTGCGGCTAATATATGAAAACAACATTTTTCTTCTAAAATTTAGTGGGTGCAGCTCATAGTTCAGACAATACGGTCATTATAAATTTAATATTTTCATAGATAGAGCATAACAAACCTGTTTACGACCTAAATAACATTATGAGAGCCCTTTAGATAACATAACACCCTTTAATCACCTTTACACTTCTTTCATCCTATATAGCAGGAGTGTCAAACTCAAATACAGAGTGGGCCAAAATTTAAAACTGAACAAAGCCGCGGGCCAAGGTTGAACAAATTAACCTTTTAATAGGGACCCAAACAAGTTTTGCATTGAATATTGAACAAGCAAGGCTTATATAACTTTATAGTGACATGCACAATCGAGTTTCAAATAATAATAATTCAAAAATATCAATGGCATATCAAATAACATTTAAATAAAAATTTAATGCCTCTTTTCTATTTGCAGCCTTCCGAGGCAAATATCAAAATAAACTTTTTCCACAGGCTAATAATACATTTGAAAATAAAATAACAATAATGAATGAATCAAACATTCAAGCCTTGAAGTAGCAAGAGAAAGTGCATGAATAAAACGTTAATTATTGCTCAGTTTGCTACACTGATTTGCTTTAACACTAAATATGGAACAAGCAACGCTTATATAACTTAATAGTGCGAAATCAACTTTAAAAAAACAACCGAAAAAAGATCAATGGTATATTAAATAAAATTTAAATAAAAAATGGTATGCCTCTTTTCTATTTGCAGCCTTCTGAAGTAAATATCAACATTAACTTGGTGGGCGTGGGCGGGGTTTGGTGGTAGCGGAGGGTGTATATTGTAGCGTCCCGGAAGAGTTAGTGCTGCAAGGGGTTCTGGGTATTTTTTAAGTTGTGTTTATGTTGTGTTACGGTGCGGATGTTCTACCGAAATGTGTTTGTCATTCTTGTTTGGTGTGGGTTCACAGTGTGGCACATATTTGTAACAGTGTTAAAGTTGTTTATACGGCCACCCTCAGTGTGACCTGTATGGCTGTTGATCAAGTATGCTTTGCATTCAGTTATGTGTGTGTAAAAGCTGCATGTAATATGTGGCTGGGCCACATATTACATGATTGATATTGTTTGTATGGAGGAAAAGCTGATGTGACGACAGATTGTAGAAGACGTTGAAGGCAGTGCCTTTAAGTCACGCCCCCAATAATGTTGACCGGGGGAAATTCGGGAGAAAGGTTGCCCCGGGAGATTTTCGGGAGGGGCACTGAAATTCGGGAGTCTCCCGGGAAAATCGGGAGGGTTGGCAAGTATGAGTATTAGCGCTGAATGCGGTGTTACAGTGGCACAGCCGCTGTATAATACCGGCGGGCCAGCTCTAATGTTAATTTGATATCGCCTCAAGGGCCAAATGAAATTACACGGCGGGCCAGAGTTTGACACCCATGCTATATAGTGATGCTGCCTGCAGCTAAGCCAAGCAAAATACTATTACATTACTATAAATATTATTGTAATATTGATCTGTTTAGTTTATTTAGCTATTTAAAAAAATAAATAAATAAATATCAGCGATGTGGTAAAATATTCAAAGCGCATTGTGGCAAGAGACATTAGATATCGTTCAAACATGGTATTGTTGATAAAAATGTTTTAAGGATTTCTGATTATATCGGTCAACCGATCATTGGCATGAAAATTATATATTGAATCATAGTATTTTTTGGGCTGATAATGATATCAGATATGTATAAATCGGTATATAAAATGTGTTTTTGTTTTAAAATTCTTATCATAATCACAACAATTAAAATAACAAAATCCTTCAATGACTTGAAAAATGTCATTGAATTCAGCATGGTTATCTGCAAAACTCGCTCTGTGTTTGCATAGGATTGTATCAACACCAGAGTTTGCAGTATCACCCAACCCTGGAGTGCACACATTATGAGAGGTGTACTGGCTGGTCCACCAATATTACAGGACACTTAGGATTTAGTGTCACCATGGCAATGACGGCTTTTCAACATTTTGATAATGTGGCTGTGTTTTTGGTACGATTACTACCATAGTGTCACTTTTTCCAGCAGGATTGCTTTTTAAGAAGCCTCTTGAAGAAGTGGAGTGATAGTAGTGACCATTAATGAAAACTTTCCTGCAGCAAAGTAAAAAAAAGGCTAAGTCAAAATCCTTTATGAATGCACTCTGGGAAAAAGAGTAAACTTGGGAAGCAAAAGCGAGCCCTGTTGAGTGCATTCTAACAAAAGCAGACAAAAGAAAAGAAAATCTACCTTGAGTCTGTGAATAGCCTCTTCTCTCTCCCTCTCCAGCTGCCCCACGTCTGTTGTCTTGCTCTGTAGACTGTGTATCTCCTGAAAACACACCACCTTGTCACAGAGGGATACCCAATCACTGTTGTTGTTAACCTTGCTGTCTTTTTACGCCAAATTGTTGTGCTCGGAGTAGTAAGGAATAAAAGTAGCCCAGTCAGCACAGTTCCAAGGAACACTTTCCAACATGACCTTGCATAAATCAAAAAGTAAAGTAGACCTTGTTTGACATGGTAATGTTAACTATATACCACAGCCTCTAGGTGGCGTTTCACTCCTTCTGCTATGAGCAAACAGATGGCTTTAAGGAAAATTCTGCAAATTAGTTTTGTCTCTGGCAAAGCTTTTGAAATAGCAAATCGTTATTATATACTTCCACTTCCTTCGTTCTTTGAGGATTTATCTGATCCCAAATGACATGTTAGATTTTGTTCAGTATTAAAGAGTGCAGCAGTTCCAGGGAACAGATATGTAAACATCGCAAGGCTTTGCTCCGAGTGTTGCGGACGAAGGTACATCTTGCAGTAGCGAAAAAAACAAAACCGAACCGTTAAGGCGCTGGGATAAGAAGGACAAAATCTGGATTTCCCAGCAAAAAATGGACGTTTCGAAAGCTAAGCAGAAGAGATGTATTGAAAGCGACCAACACTGCACGGAGAAGAGAAAAGGAAGAAGGAGTGTGGCCTCTGAGCGCTGCAGTGAAAACAAAAGAAAACTTTTCTCAACGGGCTGGTGCTTTTGTAGTGGTTATAACTATTTACTTTTCTAATTATTTATTGTTTTCAATACTAAATACTGGTATCATATTTGTACATATTGTATCTGTTGATGTAGTTATATTGTAAAATAGACCGATACTAATAAAAAGAGCCGATACGATCTATGTCAAAATGCCAAATATCTGCGCCAATAATGTCCCGGCCAACAAATCGGTTTATCTCTATTTATTAATCTTCTTGGTAATTTCCTGTTAATAGCTGCTTACTTTCTTTTGTAATGTGGTTAAATCTACACTTTTTAAACCTTACTAAGCACTTATTTCTTCTGTTGTTTAAAGCTAACTTAGCGGTTAGCTAAGCTATTAGCATGCCTAATTCTGGCTTGCTCTCTGTGTTTTACATGTTTAGTCTCGTCCTCCATTGATAATAATACGTGATACTTAAGATACTTAAGAAACAATTCAGGTTATCTATATTTATTAATCTACTTGGTAATTTCCTGTTAATAGCTGCTTACTTTCTTTTGTAATGTGGTTAAATCTACACTTTTTAAAATTTACTAAGCACTTATTTCTTCTGTTGTTTAAAGCTAATTTAACGGTTAGCTAAGCTATTAGCATGCCTAATTCTGGCTTGCTCTCGGTGTGTTACATGTTTAGTCTCGTCCTCCATTGATAATAATACTCGATACTTAAGATACTAAGAAATAAATGATAAATGATAAATGGGTTGTACTTGTATAGCGCTTTTCTACCTTCAAGGTACTCAAAGCGCTTTGACACTACTTCCACATTTACCCATTCACACACTGATGGAGGGAGCTGCCATGCAAGGCGCTAACCAGCACCCATCGGGAGCAAGGGTGAAGTGTCTTGCTCAGGACACAACGGACATGACGAGGTTGGTACTAGGTGGGGATTGAACCAGTGACCCTCGGGTTGCGCACGGCCACTCTTCCACTGCGCCACGCAGTATCACATTTTAACTTTGTGACTAAATTAGTTTACTACTTCTACCAGCGGCCCTGAGCTATGGTGGGTCTTACGTCATAAGTGTGATTGTTTTATCTTTTGACACTGATAAGTTTCCCAGGAAATGGTCAGAGACACTTCTGCCTGCTTACAGGAAGTTGATCTTTGTGTTTGTTGTGCTGTCATTTTTGTGTCTGCCCGGCTATTGTAGTTAGTGTTCTTTCTAGTGTGATTCGATATTGCCAATTGCCATAGTATATTTTATGATTAGCCACCCAGTGTGGGCGAGCCGCAATTACACTAAATTGCGGGCCAAGAGTTTGAGACCCCTGGGCTAGACCGTAACTCAGATTCTATCTGTTCCATCGATTGTCTTTCATTAGCATTCATTAGTGGTGAAGACCTAAACTGTTTATAATTTCAAACACTTTTAATAATTGTATGAGGCATATTTTTGAACATAATGAAGAGAGCCGCAGTATTAAGAGTCTGAGGTCTCAGGGGCCGGACAAAAACATTTAAATGTTTCTTTAGAAAGTGCCTTTGCGGGTTATATTCCTTTAAACACATCAGCTTTCACACTGCACTGTCAATAGATTCATTATTCTGCCCTTGCCACTCATTTCCAGTGTGTGCATCTCGACAGATAGTTAACAGCATGAAGAAACAGAAGCTATGTTGATTGATGTTTCTTCTTTTGAATTATTTTTATTTCTCAGTTGTATTTCTTTATATGTCTTCCTTTAGTTAGGTTTATAAGAATGAAAATATAAACATTACAAACGTATAAAGTCCATTGTGTATTTTACATAAATAAAATAGAAAGTTTAGTGTTAATACACACAGCAAACATTGCACACACGTGGTTTAACACAATTAAACCTAAGGTATAGCTGTATCGCTCTCTGCTGGTCAAATTCAGCGCTGCATGTATTTAACCAGTTTTGATCGCCAGAGTTAAACAGCCAAAAACAACACAACCACGAATACAAAATACATCCCAAAGTCAGCAATTTCAATACATTCATACTTTGTTGTCCAGTCGCCGTTAAAAGTCTGATTTTCGAGATTTATAAAAAAAAATGTTCAGGGTCAATAGTGCCATCTTCTTCTACTCACCCACCGCTGCTTCACTGTAACACATATGCTTGCTATGTCCCCCTGCAGGGTGGTGAGAGTATTGCATACATGAGCAACCCTGTTTTGAATGGTTTCATCAAGCCTATTTGGTTGTTCAGCGGGCCAAATGAAAAGCTTTGGCGTGCCAGATGTGGCCCGCAAGCCACCAGTTGAATTGATCAGTTGTAGAACTTAACGTGTCAAAAAAAGGCATTTTCATAGTTGCATCCATTATTTGTGATTTTTTTCCGCTGACTACTGTGATACCATAATAAAGTAAAAAATCTAATAAATAAAGGCAGAGTGATACAATAATAATTATGGGACAAAACTATTTTGCGAGAATTAATAGAGAGATAAAATACATTTTAATCTAACACGATTAAAGTCGTAAATATTGCAAGAATAAGCGCACCCTAGCATTAAACTGAGGGTTGGTGAAAATAATGAAATGTTTTAGTGCCTCAATATGCATCATCACAAGTACTTTAATTTGACACTTGGGAGAAAGAACAACACAGACTGAAATCACCTTTTCTGTCGACTTTGTTTCATAGAAGTCTAAACAAACATAAAATGTGATTCTGTAATAAATATAAGACAGGTCTGTCTCTTAAAAAAGCCCCTAAAGAAGCCTCTTCTGTTTTTATGTCTCATATTGTTACTTTTTTCCTGTAATAACATTTTTATAGTTATAAACCTTTCCATTTCCCGGGATGCTTATTCTTTTTAATTTGCATCCAGTAAACAAAACCTTTTTTTAAATAGACGTTCAAGTCAAATATTCCAATGTGGTTGTCGGTCTGCTCATTAATATTATAGAATCAGTCACATGATTGAAACAAGGTTTTTCAACATGCGTATGTAAATCTTTCATTATCTCCGGACTTCATTTTGTTGTGTTTAGTAACCAGACACAAAAGCACAGCTTAACTGAATCAACTACTACAATAATGCTATTTAGCTGGAACTTCCACCATTTAAATTCCAATTAAGAGCAGCTATAGTTGCTACTGGGGGGATTTTGTATCTTATACCTGCTCCTTGATGCTCAGCAGGGTTTCCAGCTCTTCCAGTGAGCGGCTGAGCTCCTCGCTATCAGCGTGAGCAGCAGCGGGATGGCCAAGCTGTGCCTCCAACTCTGCCACCTAGAACACAAAACGTCAATACTTCGGAGAAGAACAAATACATTCTCTTTTACTTTCATTACTGACATGTTGCACAATGTACAGAGTGTTTACAATATCAATACAAGCACTTTAGGATGCTTAATGGAGTGTCCAATCAGCAGAAATCTGAACCTAATGATGACTTAATTAAGTGGGCTAGATCATTTGTCTTCCCCAGCTAAGGGTCACCTTTTGAGGTGGAAAAACTATAACAAGTCCACAACCTCGCATCCACGACCTATGCAGGCACAGAATGATGACTCAGCCACACAGACGCTGCGTTTTAAACTTGCAAAAAAAGGTGCAATGAAACCAGACTTATGATCAATAAGCTTCACAATAATTTTGTAACTGTGTCCTCACTTTATTTCTTATTCATATGTGCAGGGTGGCACTTGGTTTGAAATTGAAAGTAAAAATTCCCGTGGATAATTTTATTTTGGCAAACCGCAATACAGTGGAACCTCGGTTTACGGACTTAATTTGTTCTTGAACATGGTTCCTAAATACAAAAGTTTGTATAGTAAATCAGAGTTGCCCTTAAGAAACAATGTAAATATGAATAATGGGTTCCAGCCTCGACAAAAGTCACTTTTTTAGTGAAGGTTTGGACACTTTGAACACAATATAAAGTGATATACAGTAGTGTATATCAAACCAACTTAGCAAGGAGGTAATGAATTGTGGATGGATTTCTATGTAATGAAAATGTCAAAACAACAACGCTGGTATGTTGACTTTTTCAAGCTCTTATTGAGTTAGAAAAACGGACTTGTCAAAAGGCAAAAAAACAAAGAAAGGGCACCCATGCCGGTGTGTTGATATGTGGATTCTCCTACACAGCAAGTGGAAGGCTCAGCCTCCCCAACAATGTTTCGCCCTCCTTTCTTGCCTGTAGGCGCCTGAATGTAGCGTTCGTCTACAGAGACATAGTTTGCAAACAGAGGCATATTTGGCGCGATCTAAAAGTGTGTACATTGAAAAGTTTGCATATAAAGGGGTTCATAAATCGGGGTTCCACTGAAAATACATTTGCACCGCCACAAATAGATTTGGTACTACCTTTTTGCACTTGCTCATAAACACATTATAAAAGGACTGTCTATGAGTGTAGCTTGTCATTACTACTTTGTAAAATAGGTGGCGGTATGCATCCTCACTCCGCTTTTTAACACATATCATAAGCACCTGGTCCCTATTCCTTCATGTGCGTAAATTTTTTTTTTTAAAAGTGCGCAATTGCGCGGACTCTGGCAGCGCTGCATTTTCCCCCTCGACTTAAGTCTGTCAGTGCGCGCCTTCATCTTAGATGTGCGCTTTGATTGGAGCGTCACTTAAATGTGGGCGTTCCCTGTCAAATCTGTCCTACTGTGTTCTCTCATCGACAAAATTTGCTCGACTATATATTGACTTACAAATTATTGCAAATTAACCACTGATGTAATGATAATACATAATAATAATGCAAGTATTGTAGCGGGGCCTAAAGTGTTCTCATCACCAGATTGAGGATTGGTGGACAGGCTGTGTGTGACCACACATAAGGGGAGACACTTACGGATTAAAGTGGTTGTTCAAGGAAGTCTGATAATAAACTCAACGGCTCAGAACTACTGCTCTCTCGCCTCATTATCTCGACTCCCACAATGGTGACCCTGACGTTTATTGGACATCTTTAACGCTGCTAGTCCTGTTATCTCTGATGGCTCAGCTCTATTACAACAGCTAGTAGCGGCTCCTGCTGAGTTTGCTGTTCCAGTGAAACTTCCAGACTTCTGGCAACACGATCCCGAGTCCTGGTTGCAGCATTTGGAAGCCCAGTTTTGGCTTTGAGGGATTACGACGGATGAGACACGGTACTACCATTTTGTCTCTGCTCTGGACGCTTAGACTACGTAGCGAGTTAGGGCCGTGCAGAGGAATCCTCCGGCTGCAGACAAACACGGTGCGTTAAGACTTTATTGCTGAGGCCGTACCAGAGCGAGCTGATCGCCTCCTGTCTCTCAACGGCCTGGGGGACAGCAAGCCTACCTAATGGAAAAAATGCTCGCTTTACTCTGTTACGGGGCATCGTTTCTGTTTGTGCAGCTGTTTTTCAGTCAGCTTCCGCCTCCGGTACGCACGGCACTGGCCAACTCGCCGCTAGTCGCCACAAGGGCCTACTGTTGTTTAACTAAGGATGCAGAAAGGATTCTTCTGGCCGCTTGCCAGTACAACGTTTAAGCCTGCTCCCCGCACTTGCCTGGAAGGCACCGTAGGAGCTCGATGCTGGCGCTGTGGCTGCAGTGTCGGACCGTCGCCGCAGGGAGGCAGAGTTTTGCTTCTACCACCGCCGTTTTGGGACCAAGGTGCATGCCCCCCAGGGCCGATGCTCAGTGGCAGCAGTGAGCACGGGTAGAGCGGAGAAGCTGCGGCTTGTTACCTACAGCTTATCGGGCCGCCGGTGGCTGGAGGACTGCCACAGGCCCCTGCTGGGCACCGCCCATGGGACCAGCATTCGCATTTCCTGCCCATGATCTCGCTTCAAGGGCCATCAAGGCAGTGGTGCCTGTCCCCATGCACCACTGTTTGCCCCGTTTCCATATGCCCAAGAACCAACCTTGCGGCAAAGTTTGTGTTCCTCCTTCAGAATAGTCATTGCTCCCCACTCCAGCTTCCTTACGACGTCCCCTTTCAGGTGGTGAAGACAGGGCTCAAAAACTTTGTCATAGACTTTGGCAGTCGGCATGAGTCGATTGGATAAAGCCTGCCCATCTGCACTCCCACCTCATCGGCGCCGGCCTCCTGCTGTTCTGGACCCTGTTCCCTCATTTGACATACAGTCTGGATTTCCCGCTGTTCCGGCCCAGGCTCGCCGCCGTCGAGGTCGGCCCCCAAGAGCGACAATGTCTGTGACCATTGCGGATTAGCCGCTATGGGCGTCCTATTAGACCACCGAGAAAGGCCTGATTTAGTGGTTTCTGTGGGGTTTCTTTGGTTTGTTTTTTCTCTTTGAAGTGAGTTTTTTATTTGTGCCAAATCTGGTGTTTCGGGGTGTTTAACAGGGCACTACATTTGGTAGTTAGGCCTGGGCCGATAATCGATAAGTCAATTAACAGACGATAAATGAAAATTAAAGTCGGAAAGTTTTCCAGCGTCGATAAATCGCTATGTTATTATTATTTGTTTTATTTAACGTGGAGATTGAAACGTTTTCATTCCAATTACAATGTTAAAATACACAAGAAATAACATTTATTGCATTTGAAAGGATATACCGTATTTTTCGGAGTATAAGTCGCTCCGGAGTATAAGTCGCACCGGCCGAAAATGCATAATAAAGAAGGAAAAAAACATACATAAGTCGCACTGGAGTATAAGTTGCATTTTTTGGGGAAATTTATTTGATAAAACCCAACACCAAGAATAGACATTTGAAAGGCAATTTAAAATAAATAAAGAATAGTGAACAACAGGCTGAATAAGTGTACGTGATATGAGGCATAAATAACCAACTGAGAACGTGCCTGGTATGTTAACGTAACATATTATGGTAAGAGTCATTCAAATAACTATAACATATAGAACATGCTATACGTTTACCAAACAATCTCTCACTCCTAATCGCTAAATCCTATGAAATCTTATACGTCTAGTCTCTTACGTGAATGAGCTAAATAATATTATTTCATATTTTACGGTAATGTGTTAATAATTTCACACATAAGTCGCTCCTGAGTATAAGTCGCACCCCAACTATGAAAAAACTGCGACTTATAGTTCGAAAAATACGGTACATGCATTATTATTATGTATTATCATTACATCAATGGTTAAATTGGTCTCATAAAAATAATGGCAATAATATCCTTTATCAGCAATAATTATTTTTTATCGGCCTAGGCCTAGTTCTAATCACCAGATTGGGGATTGGTGGATAGGCCGTATGGGACCACATATATGGGGAGATATTTCCGGGGGAAAGTGGTTGTTCAAGGAAGTCTGATAATAAACTCACCGGCTCAGAACTATTAGTCTCTTGCCTCATTATCTCGACTCCCACAGTATACCCTTTCTAATGCAATAAACTTGTATTTCTCATATATTTTAACAATGTAATTGTAATGTAAAGGTTTAAATATCAAGTTAAATAAAACAAACAAAAAAATAAATACAAATAAAGTATACTCTGTCAAAAATCAATAAAATAGGTACTGTCTTTGTTCAGGAGTCGTAGGGGATCCTCAAATATACACAACCAAAAATAATAAATAAAATGGCTAAATAAAGATATTTTGACCCCAAAAAATAAAAAAAATTACTCCTCTCTGAGCTGCCACCTTGTCCCAATGATCCTAGGAGCTATGTTGTCCGGGGGCTCCCATGCCCCCTGGTAGGGTCTCCCAAGACAAACAGGTCCTAGGTGACGGATCAGACAAAGAACAGCTCGAAGACCTCAAAGACCTCTATGGAAATGCAAAAAACAGAGACTTTGATTTCCCTCGCCCGGACGCGGGTCACCGGGGCCCCCCTCTGGAGCCAGGCCCGGAGTGTGGGCACGATGGCAAGCGCCTGGTGGCCGGGCCTGTCCCCATGGGGCCCGGCCGGGCACAGCCCGAAGAGGCAACGTGGGTCCCCCCTCCAATGGGCTCACCACTCATGGGAGGGGCCCTCGAGGTCGGGTGCGTTGTGAGCTGGGCAAAAGCCAAAGGCAGGGCACTTGGCGATCCGATCCTCGGCTACATAAGCTAGCTCTTGGGACGTGGAATGTCACCTCGCTGGGGGGGGGGAAGGAGCCTGAGCTAGTGCGCGAGGTGGAGAAGTTCCGGCTGGATATAGTCGGACTCGGGAAGTCCTGTGGGGAGTGCTCAGAGAGTATGGGGTATCGGACTGTCTGATTGTGGCAGTCCGCTCCCTGTACGATCAGTGGCAGAGCTTGGTCCGCATTGCCGGCAGTAAGTCGGACACGTTTCCAGTGAGGGTTGGACTCAGCCAAGGCTGCCCTTTGTCACCGATTTTGTTCATAACTTTTATGGACAGAATTTCTAGGCGCAGTCAAGGTGTTGAGGGGATCTGGTTTGGTGGCTGCAGGATTAGGTCTCTGCATTTTGCAGATGATGTGGTCCTGATGGCTTCATCTGGCCAGGATCTTCAGCTCTCACTGGATCGGTTCGCAGCACAGTGTGAAGCGACCGGGATGAGAATCAGCACCTCCAAGTCCGAGTACATGGTTCTCGCCCGGAAAAGTGTGGAGTGCCATCTCCGGGTTGGGGAGGAGACCCTGCCCCAAGTGGAGGAGTTCAAGTACCTCGGAGCCTTGTTCACGAGTGAGGGAAGAGTGGATCATGAGATCGACAGGCGAATCGGTGTGGCGTCTTCAGTAATGCGGACGCTGTATCGATCCGTTGTGGTGAAGAAGGAGCTGAGCCGGATGGCAAAGCTCTCAATTTACCGGTCGATCTACGTTCCCATCCTCACCTATGGTCATGAGCTATGGGTTATGACCGAAAGGACAAGATGTCGGGTACAAGCGGCCGAAATGAGTTTCCTCCGCCGGGTGGCGGGGCTCTCCCTTAGAGATAGGGTGAGAAGCTCTGCCATCCGGACCGAGCTCAAAGTAAAGCCCCTGCTCTTCCACATCGAGAGGAGCCAGATGAGGTGGTTCGGGCATCTGGTCAGGATGTCACCCGAAGGCCTCCCTAGGGAGGTGTTTAGGGCACATCCGACTGGTAGGAGGCCACGGGGAAGACCAAGGACACGTTGGGTAAACTATGTCTCCCGGCTGGCCTGGGAACGCCTCGGGATCCCCCGGGAAGAGCTGGACGAAGTGGCTGGGGAGAGGAAAGTATGGGCTTCCCTGCTTAGGCTGCTGCCCCCACGACCCGACCTCGGATAAGCGGAAAAAGATGGATGGATGGATGGATGAATGACCAAAATTATCAGAGTTATTATTGTTGTGGTACTGTTTAGTGTGCTCAAAAAGTAATTATCCACTTGCGAAAATGTGTATTTCTTTTAATAACTAAAATAAATAGACACACAATATACTTTCTTGGCAGAGAAAACATAAAATTTTGTTCTGGCATATTATTTTTGTGTGTTTAAATATTTTTATCTTCCTCCATTTTATTTTGTAAACGTTTTTGAATGTTTTTAAATTGCGTGATCAGTTCTTTTAACTTCCCGTTGAACAGAGTCCGTGTCTCTGTTTTAACTAGACAGTATTGAGTTTATATCGAAAACTTTGTGCAAAGACAGCACAGCCTTTGTGTTCAATGTGAAAACTGTACCTTAGTTCTTTAGATAGTAATGTGTGCATATAAGTTTAGATTGGGGAATGACGTTCGCTCACTGCAGGTGTGTTTCTACTCGTATACATTTTTCATTCATCGCTCCAGGCAGGGTTTCTAAAATATAACAAACAGTTCATAATTACTAAACCGTCCCATGTGTGATGTCTGTACGAGTGTTTTAATGCATATTTGTGCGTGCTATCGCAACGTAATGAAGCTAGCGTCGTTAGCATTAGCTATGATCTAGCTATTAAGGGACGGCGTGGCGCAGTTGGGAGAGTGGCCGTGCCAGCATCCTGAGGGTTCCTGGTTCAATCCCCAGCTTCTACCATCCTAGTCACGTCCGTTGTTCACCCTTGCTCCTGATGGGTCGCGCTTTGAGTACCTTGAAGGTAGAAAAGCGCGATACAAGTATAACCCATTTTACCATTATGCTAACGCATTCACGAGTGTCCGTGTTAGTATTATTAACTTACAATGGCATTCTTTAAGTATTGTTTCAGTTTTACAAATTCTTCAGTAAATTCACCAAAATGTCCCTGTGGAGTTATTGAGTCTGTTTGTCTTATTGGAGAGCTAGCTTTCACAGCCAGTGGGTCCATGACCAGCCGTTTTACAGGCACTGTTTGGAAACAATTAAGGTATGTAAATAAACATTTACAAAATATTTTTGTGTAAATAACTCATTGTAAATAACTAATTTCACAACGTATCTGCAGCTTATAGTCCAGTGTGGCTCATATATGGAAAATATTTTTTTCTTCTAAAATTTAATGGGTGAAGCTCATAAACCGGTGCACTCTACCCTCCGTAAAGTACAGTACTTTTTGTCTGTTCCACAAAATTATTAAAATTACATGCATGGCCATTTAAGCGAATTATACGAATGTGTCATTTAGCATGACTTCTAGCGCCTTCTAGGAAAGCCAATAGCTGCTTCAAATAGGATGGGAGTTGATTGAGAGCATCTAATAATAATAATAATAATAATAATAATAATCATAATATTAATGGATTAGATTTATGTAGCGCTTTTCAAGACCCTCATCTGTTTGTGCAGTCATATAAATTGCACACTAAAACAGAATAACAATTAAAAATATATTATGAATATTATAATTGATAATGATCAATCCATCCCGGAGAAAACATAGGTGTCTCCACCAACCTGCCCCCCAATACACGTAACTACAAGCAACTATGGCATTATGCACAAACAGCTGAAAGAAAAAAAGATTTCAGTGGACACAAACAGTCTTTAGCAGCACACGTCACTACACACTACAGACCATTAGAGTACTGCTGGCAGTGGTCACAGCAGTGAAACATCTCATGTGACATTACTGTACAAAACCAGCAGACTATTCTGAAAAAGGAGGCAAAAACTGAGCTCGGTGGTTACTTAACTTAATGGTTGACTGTCTGCTCGGTCATCCGACATGGTTCAACGGCTGCACAGTGAATGCAAAAGCTGATTTTTTAATATTCCTGGGAATTTGCTTGTGTCTCTTTAAAGACAGTGTACTTGTTTACTTGCACGCGTTGGCAGTAATCGGCTTAAAACAGCCATCCAACAAGCTCCCCGGTGTAAGCACAAATGAGCTGTTTTTGCAACCTTTGGGGATTTTTGTTGGATATATATTCCTTGCTGTTTACCTATCTGTGAATTTATAGACTTAAATATAAACTACAAGTCTACCAACTTCATGCATGGATGTGCATTAAAAACACAAGATTGTTCAGAAACAACGTTACATTTCAAGCAATATAAAGATTGATTATAGGCTCCAGCCACCCCCCGCGACCCCGAGAGGGACACGCGGTAGAAAATGGATGGATGGATCTCTTGGTAGGTGCTCGCATGCTAACTATTAGAGTTTTAGCAATTTTACTCATATATAAACTAGGAATGTAACGGCATCAAAATCACACGGTACAATATTATCACGGTATTAGGGCAACGGTACAATTTTATTGTGGTATATGTCCAAAAAAAAAAAAGACTTAAAAATGCAATAGTGTGTAAAATGAAGTTCCAGGAATGTTTAGGATAAACACAGTTACAGTAATTTAACACAAACATAAAACTCACATTTTCTAATGATACTGGGTATAGCTCCACTAATGGACATTGGAGTGTTACTTTCAAAGGCAAAATTTAAGTACTGCGAGAAACATAATTTTATATGGAACTTTATTGTATTATATGTATAGTACATAAGCATAAAACACAGTATATTTAAATATACTAAATGTAAAAAAGGGAATAAATATTCAAAATAATCTAGTTTGGTTACACCATCATGAGCGCAACACAAGGTTGTAAAAGTTTCAACTACAATTCTAAATAAGATGTCAAAAGCAAACTGAAATCAAATACACACAGCTTAAAGATTGATCAATACCTATGTATGATGATTTATCAAAATATAAAAGAAATATACCTGAACAGAACGCTCATGATGGTTACACCAAAAAGTAACGCTATGAATCGCGTTTTTCCAAGTTTTTGGGGCATTTTTATGCTATTTCCAAGCATCTCCTTTTTATTATCGTTGATTTTAAATGGTCCAACTAATGCATTTTATATATGCATGCCCTAGTAAACAAAAAAAAGTCATATTTATTTTGATTGTTACATTTTGAAGTAGTAGTAGTTGTGCAGGTGGGTGCGAATGTACCCATTACCAGAGCTGTACACTACTATTAACATGCATTTTTAAGTGCAAAATACTGTGCAAGGACATCCTCTGTTCCAAGCAAATATTAAAACAAACGTATTTATTATAAAAAATATTATTATATTATATTATTGTCTTCAAAGTGACAATGTAAACATCCAGTGTAAAACAATAATGTTCACTTTATTGTCTTTTAACTTTCACTGTGATATGCAGTGTCCTCCACAGTGGACATGTTTATATCAGTTTGGAAAATGCTGTTTCTCAGAAAAGTTAACCAACAATTTCACTTTTAATGATGTAAATACCTCACAAACTGATGTTTGGCTTCTCTGGCTTGAAATTTATTTTCTGGGTGACAGTTTATGAGGTGGCAACTTGTCCGTATCCTGACTTCCACCTGAGTGCAACTGAATAACATAACCGGCTGGCTCTGTGTCGCCTTGGAAACACGAAAGTGTTCTGCTTTGCAGAACGAAAACTTTTCTTACAGTACATCAGCCAAAGAGGTTATGTTTTCATCGTGGTTTGTTTGTCTGTTTGTTAGCAACATAACTCAAATAGTTATGGATTGATTTTGATGATTTTTTTCAGGAATGGTAAAAAAACAAACAATTCCTCTCATCTGCTACGAAGACACTTCACTTCTTGCTTACAGCATTCCACGCCTCCACCTTGTCGGCCTGTGCTGCGCAGAGGATTCTGGGATACGTAGTTTATTTTCAGAACGGTCCAACGCTAAAGCGCCAGAAACAAAACTACACTCTAAAAGTTTTTTGTTTTATACCGTCATGTGTCACGACATTGTTGTAAAGACTATGAAACCGTAATACCGCAGTATTTACAATACCCTTACACCCCTAATATAAACACTAACATATACATTACATGTCGTAGGAACATTATAAAACTGCCTTGGTACTTTTGGTCTTTCCTCCTATCTGGACAGGTGCTAGCATGCTAATGTTTTTTAATAGCATCGTAGCTAATTCTTGTATGTTGAAACCTAAAATTTATGGATTGTGATACTTGGCGCCATCTTGCAAGTATACCAACGATTCCCATGCTAGTATACTAACGTTAGCATGACAATGTTGCATGTTAGCATGACAATGTTGCATGTTAGCATGACAATGTTGTATGTTAGCATTTAAACTAATTTTATACATTTAAAACCTTAAAATCATGGCTTTTATAACTAGGCACCATCTTGTAGGTATAATAACTGTTTTCATGTCAGCATGCTCACATTTTTTGCTATTATTTTAGTTAATTTTGTACTTTTAAACCTACCGGTACAAATCAAGAATTTCATTACTTGACGCCATATCACAAGTACGATAACTGCTTCCATGATAGCATGCTATTTATGTTATTATTGTAGCATATTATGTACTTTCAAACCTAAATGTCATAGATTACCTTACTTGGTAACATCATGTAAGTATAGTATGCTGACTGATTCTTTTTTAGAATTAATTAGAAAAAAATATGTATTTGAATATTATTAGTCTAACATTAGCATGCAAACTATAACATTTTATACTATTTCTAAATTTCTAGTAGAGATGTCCGATACTATCGGACTTGGCCGATAAATTCTTGAAAATGTAATATCGGAAATGATCGGTATCGGTTTCAAAAAGTAAAATTCATGACTTTTTGAAACACCGCTGTACGGAGTGGTACACGGACGTAGGGAGAAGTACAGAGCGCCAATAAACCTTAAAGGCACTGCCTTTGAGTGCCGGCCCAATCACATAATACCTACGGCTTTTCACACACGCAAGTGAATGCAAAGCATACTTGGTCAACAGCCATACAGGTCCCACTGAGGGTGGCCGTATAAACAACTTTAACACTGTTACAAATATGCACCACACTGTGAACCCACACGAAACAAGAATGACAAACACATTTCGGGAGAACATCCGCACCGTAACACAACATAAAAACAATAGAACAAATACCCAGAACCCCTTGCAGCACTAACTCTTCCGAGACGCTACAATATACACCCCCCGCTACCCCCTCGCCCCCCCAACCCCGCCCACCTCAACCTCCTCATGCTCTCTCAGGGAGAGCATGTCCCAAATTCCAAGCTGCTGTTTTGAGGCATGTTAAAAAAAAATAATGCACTTTGTGACTTCAATAATAAATATGGCAGTGCCATGTTGGCATTTCTTTCCATAACTTGAGTTGATTTATCTTAGAAAACCTTGTTACATTGTTTAATGCATCCAGCGGGGCATCACAACAAAATTAGGCATAATAATGTGTTAATTCCACGACTGTATATATGGGTATCGGTTGATATCGTAATCGGTAATTAAGAGTTGGACAATATCGGAATATCGGCAAAAAAGCCATTATCGGACATCTCTAATTTCTAGTATAAAGGTTACACTTAGAATGGTAATCTCTGTACTTAGGAACCTTTCTGATTAGTGATTACAAACAACTGCACAACTGATTTTTTGATGAAGCTTGTGTATTGGATCTTGTTAGAGTGTACTGGTGTACCTAATGGTCCGGCCAGTGAGTGCACGCATGATCTTATTTGCATGCATAGTTTTATATACATAAACCACAAATCGCATAAATCCATCACTTAACAGTGTGCCATATGACAAATATAGAAACTATGCCCCACCCCCACTCCCACAATGAAGGAAAATGTCAACCTTTCTCCTTGGCGCCTTACAGTGATTTATCATGTTCCTAAAGTGGGGCAAAGATGGGAGAGAGGCTGGACACTATAGAGTGTCATCCCCCACGTCCCCTCCCCTCTACCAAACCCTGGGGGCCTGCTCCATTTCTAGCCACCTGGTTGACTTTGCTGCATTGTGCGCATTGATGTGTGTGCGCTTGTGTATTTAGGCGATAACCCTCAGCTGGACTTGGCCAAAAGCAGTGCCAGCGTGTCATAATTAGTGAGGAGTTTATGCTGAAGGCCAGTTGTTGCATCACTTCAGTCACCTTAAATAAACACTTCTTTCATATTCATTATCAAAAACCTAAATTGGAATAGAAATTATGTTATTTTTGTGATTATCGTGGGACCTTGCATACATACTGTAAGTTAGATCCACTATGGACTGGACTCTCACAATATTTTGCTAGATCCACTCGACGTCCATTGCACCGGTCGCCAAGGAGGGGTCCCCACATCTGCGGTCCCCTCCAAGGTTTCTCATTGCCATCCCATTGGGTCGAGTTCTTTCTTGCCCTGATGTGGGATCTGAGCCGAGGATGTCATTGTGGCTTGTGCAGCTCTTTGAGACACTAGTGATTTAGGGCTATATAAGTAAACTTTGATTGATTGATTGATTGATAAATATTGTGAGGAAAAGGAGTCAGCAGGGGGTCCAATACTTTTTTTCCGCGCTGTGTCTAGCTGTCCATGCAAGTGTGTTAATGGTACTGTGCCCAATAATAAAAAACAAAAATATTCAATGACTTTGCAGGTTCCTTAAAAATGACCAGCACGAATACCAAATACTCTCTCCCTAAATGTGTTATCAAGCGAAAATAAGGTTTTGTAGTTTGCCCACCTGCTCCCTAAGGCGATCGGTCTCTTCCTGGTACTCAGCCAATTGCTGCTTCCACTGCGCCACGCTGCTGTTGGCTTCTTGCAGTGCTGCTACCAGCTTGGCGTTACTGTCTTGTAGAGTGAAGAGCTCTGCCTCCAAGTTGATTTCACACATGGACCTGGGGGAAGAAAATGAAAACACTTGTTTGACTTGACTTTGAAATTTGGAAAACATTTCGGGGGAGGGGGGACATCAGCACACACATGTTTAAGTGCACACCCTGCGGCTGACATCAGAAATCGTCCGCTCAGTCGTTTGCAGACACAGCCTAGAGCAGGGGTGACAAACTCATTTTAGATGGGGGGCCACATGGAGAAAAATCTACTCCCAAGTGGGCCGGACTGGTAAAATCACAGCACGATAATTTAAAAATAAAAACAACTGCAGATTGTTCTCTTTGTTTAAAAATAGAACAAGCACATTCTGAATATGTACAAATCATAATGTTCTTGGTTTTTTTTACACTTACATGTTGTGGTGAATAGTATTCTATATTTGTCGTTATTTATATTTTCTGAATAAATTATGTGATAATGTTCATCAGTCAGCTCATTGGTGTTCATTTTCAATCTATCAATATAAGAAAACAATATCAAAATCAAATTACAGGATGTTATTTATGCAGTTTGATCATGTTCCTCGACTGGTGCACTAACATCATGTGGTTTATTTTGTACATATGTAGCATCGTCTACAAAGATACAAAGAATTGCTATTGCGACATTCAGTGGACACATTTAGAACCAATGTTCCCTCTAATTTTTCATGTGTGTGAGCAAACGCAAAGACTCCCTGAGCATACAGTGGAGCCCATGTGAGCAACATCAGACATGCACACTGTGGCTACACCAGCAGCACACCTGTCCCAAACCTGACTAAATAAGTGAAATCTCCATCCATCCATCCATTTTCTACCGCTTGTCCCTTTCGAGGTCGCGGGGGGTGCTGGAGCATATCTCAGCTGCATTCGGGCGGAAGGCGGCGTACACCCTGAACAAGTCCCACCTCATCGCAGGGCCAACACAGATAGACAGACAACATTCTCTTATTATTATAATCAAATGACAGCAGTCATTTCCATGAGGTTATTTTCTAATATAAGTGTTTAGGCCCACTTACAATGACAATAACAAAAAATATTGTTTTTCATGAACTGTGTACTTGTATTGTTTGTCTGGGTGGAGGTACTGCTTTGGAAATAATTTGTACCCCTTTTAGACATTGCATTTAGTTTAAAACATTCACATGTTGCACAATGAGATGTAAGCAGGGGATCATGTGTACATTCCTGCAACTTCCTGTTTGTAAAAAAAAATATTTTTATTAGTATTCATTTAATATACTAACAGCATTTCATGATTAATATTTATAAATTAAGATTCCTAATAAATAACACGAGAATAAGCACACATTTGATTGGTAAATCATAGTGTAACGACCTGGAATTACACTTTATGTGTGGTGTTGGAGTTGTCCGACTTTTTGTGTGGCTGTAAACGCATCACTGGCTAAGTGCCATATGTGCATGTGTTGGCGCAAGTGAGAAAGAGCGAGCAGCTGCTGTTGATATAACAAAGTTGGTTTTGGTCTGGTTTGTACTGCAGAGAATGACCAGTTTTGCTAGATATAATTTTTTTTACTAATGTTTTGGTGATGTGTTTATGGCCGACAAAGAGTTTTGCTCAGTAAAGTGATCAATGGAATTCATGTCCTCAAAGCGTCTCGACAGACATTACAATATTTGAACAATGACAACGAAAACTGTTCTCTCTGTCGTGTCCGTGTCGTGTCGAAAATTGTTATGCGCTTATTTATTTTTTTTGATTTTGTGCGTGGCATAGATTTGCCGTGCGCAGAGGACGCTTGAGCAGTGCGCAATTGCACAGGCGCGCACCTTAGAGGGAACATTGTTTAGAACAGCTGTTTCTTTCATTCAAAAATTTCAGGTTAATTTTTATACTTAGTAAACTCATCCCGCGAGCCGGATAAAACCTGTTCGCGGGCCTGATCCGGCCCTCGGGCCGCACGTTTGATACCCCTGGCCTAGACAAACCTGATGATGCTCACTTCCTTACGACTGGAGGAAAAACGTCTCCATCTTACTGCTAAGCCGAAGAGACATTTTCATCTTATACTAGAGATATGTTGATCAATCGGTCACCGATCAGTATCGGCAGATTTTCTTGAAAACAGTACTTGATAGCCATTGCAGATGAATGCCTTCCACAATGCCGATCACTAACCGCCATCCCCTCCAGCTAATATCTAATTTATTTTTAGTCTCCCAGCTGACAAGCGAGAAGATAATTATGTGTCTTCATACACAGCGTGGAGCCACTCCCTTAATGTAATGATAATCACCTCCATTACGGCTAATAAACTGTATTTCAATTATTAGGAGGAGGCTTAACACGTTACACACAAAGAGCAAGCAGGAGCAGAAATGCTAATAGCAAAGCTTGCCGCTAAGCTAATTAGAAACAACAGAAGAAATAAGTGCTTACTAAAGTTTGGAACCACGTTACAGTAGAAAGTAAGCAGTTATTAACAGGAAATTAACAAGTATATTAATAAGAGTCTAGAAAGAGGATAATATAACAACAACTGTTGATGTGTCAGCATTGTCACAGTCAGTAGTACACTACAACAAAGAGGTGGGTGGATCCGTTAATTGGTGGTGTCGACACCAAAGGTATATCAGTATATGTTTAATACTAGAGTGATTTTTTTAAATGTTCTCAAAATAATTTGTTTATGGTATTTGTTCATGTTGACAAATTCAGAGAATACTTCCATGGACACAGGAGGATTTTAAGGGCAAAAAAATAAATATTTAAATGAATAGTATATAATCGTTTTTACTTTTGTTTAGGTGTTGTGTGCTATTAACTTTGTCTTGCTCAAACAATTGTATACAATAAAACATAATAAGGAACTAGTTTAAATGACCATTAATACATTGAAAAATGGATAAAACCTGTTCGCGGGCCTGATCCGGCCCTCGGGCCGCACGTTTGATACCCCTGGCCTAGACAAACCTGATGATGCTCACTTCCTTACGACTGGAGGAAAAACGTCTCCATCTTACTGCTAAGCCGAAGAGACATTTTCATCTTATACTAGAGATATGTTGATCAATCGGTCACCGATCAGTATCGGCAGATTTTCTTGAAAACAGTACTTGATAGCCATTGCAGATGAATGCCTTCCACAATGCCGATCACTAACCGCCATCCCCTCCAGCTAATATCTAATTTATTTTTAGTCTCCCAGCTGACAAGCGAGAAGATAATTATGTGTCTTCATACACAGCGTGGAGCCACTCCCTTAATGTAATGATAATCACCTCCATTACGGCTAATAAACTGTATTTCAATTATTAGGAGGAGGCTTAACACGTTACACACAAAGAGCAAGCAGGAGCAGAAATGCTAATAGCAAAGCTTGCCGCTAAGCTAATTAGAAACAACAGAAGAAATAAGTGCTTACTAAAGTTTGGAACCACGTTACAGTAGAAATTAAGCAGTTATTAACAGGAAATTAACAAGTATATTAATAAGAGTCTAGAAAGAGGATAATATAACAACAACTGTTGATGTGTCAGCATTGTCACAGTCAGTAGTACACTACAACAAAGAGGTGGGTGGATCCGTTAATTGGTGGTGTCGACACCAAAGGTATATCAGTATATGTTTAATACTAGAGTGATTTTTTTAAATGTTCTCAAAATAATTTGTTTATGGTATTTGTTCATGTTGACAAATTCAGAGAATACTTCCATGGACACAGGAGGATTTTAAGGGCAAAAAAATAAATATTTAAATGAATAGTATATAATCGTTTTTACTTTTGTTTAGGTGTTGTGTGCTATTAACTTTGTCTTGCTCAAACAATTGTATACAATAAAACATAATAAGGAACTAGTTTAAATGACCATTAATACATTGAAAAATTAACAGTTAATGTGATCGGTAAAGGTATCAGCTGATCTCACTCATGGTTGATCATCTTGAATGAACAAAATGTATCATCTTCTTTCAAGTTTTCTCCCGTGCCTTATTCCTTTAGACTTAAATTTTGATGGATTTTGTTAGAACCAACTAGGATGTTTCAAATAAATCTTAATGATACAACATCACTTACAGGAAAGCTCAATTTAACCAGGAAAATTATTACACATACTTTACAGGAACCTTTAGTATTTTATTACATGATCAGTTTTTTGACTAACAACTAAAGCAAAAAACAGTGAGCATTTGACTAGGCGCTATTTTCTCGTCTTTTCTGTCAACGAAGACAGACACTTCTTTTCCCTCACCCTTATCCCTCCTGCTTTTGATTCTTTGTCTCCTCTTGTCTTGTCTTACCTATTTGGAGCCTGTTTTTGTATTGCTCTCCAAAATCCAAACAATGGAATGGATCAATTGGCCTCTCAAAGACATTGACAAGATATTATCAACAAGAAGCTCGTGTCCGGGAGAACCTGCCTGTCCTGGCGGAAGATTTGTTGCTGGACACACAATGGACTCTTGGGAAAAGTGCAGGGTCGTGTGCCTGGCGATTCTTTTAGTCGAGGACTTTGAAGACACCTACCTATTCGGAATTCTGATAACAGGACATTTGCTGATTGGAGTTGCCCTGGTGTATCGACAAATTCATAAGATAAAAAGCTGCCACAAATAATTGAAGGATGGGCAGCGCTGTGGGCACTAAGACATTTATGGTTTCTGAACTCAATCCTAAACTAGGTAACATTTTGGAAATGCTGTCTGCTCTGCAAGGCGAAGTTATGATCAAGCTGAGGACCAGAAATGGACAATTAGAGTGAAACATTTAGATTGGTTTTCGCTCGCTCGTTGCTATGAGACTCCCTTCAGGAGGACAGCGCAGAGAAGAAGCTCCAAATTCCTACCCTGTCTCAATGGACATACACTCGCTGTTTGTTGACTTTTGTTGGACTGACTGGCGGTGTTATCGCGGAAACTCTGCGAGAGCACTAAGGTCGAGGGACAAGAGACTCTTCAGGCACAGACGCTCAGCCACGAAAAACACACTGCACACACATACGTACCCAACCCCACACATCCTACGCCTTCGTCGCTTCACCCTCTGCGGTATGATGGAGCAGCGCCTTTAGTAGCTGACGCTTGCCCATCTTCCCTGTTTGAAGTCTCGAGTTTTGTGTCGTAATATGGGCTCATGCTGCCCAAGATTTTTATGGGTCCCAAACTGAGCCCACCATAGGAGCTTAGTTTATTTTTTTCTCCTCTTCCCCCCTTGTTTACCTTTTTTCTTACCTTTCTACGGTGCACCGCCTTTCTGGTGACCCATCAGTGTTCCTGTTCTATCTACCACTGTTTACTGTATGTCTGTTCTTGGATGGGTTGTACTGAAAACACATGTCATTGTACTTTTTAAGTGCAATGACAATAAAGCTCCTTTCCATTCCATCTTCAAGTTGACATAAGAATGACTCACTTTACCTCATTTGGAGACCCCTTATTATGCTTTCCTGAACAAAAAAGGGTGAATTTACAGCAGTAATATCTTGAAATTTTATCTTAGAATAACGTCTTCGACAAAACCCAAAACCAGTGAAGTTTACGTTGTGTAAATCGTAAAATAAAAACAGAATACAATGATTTGCAAATCCTTTTAAATTTATATTCAATCAAATACACTGTAAAGACAATATATTTAATGTTCAAACTGAGAAACTTATTATTTTTTTGCAAATAATCATTAACATAGAATTTAATGGCAGCAACAAATTGAAAAAAAGTTGGCAGAGGGGCATTTTTACCACTGTGTTACATGGCCTTTCCTTTTAACAACACTCAGTAAACATATGGTAACTCAGGAGACCAATTTTTGAAGCTTTTCAGGTGGAATTATTTCCATTCTTGCTTGATGTACAGCTTAAATGCCTACTGAAATGTGATTTTCTTATTTAAACGGGGATAGCAGGTCCATTCTATGTGTCATACTTATCATTTCGCGATATTGCCATATTTTTGCTGAAAGGATTTAGTAGAGAACATCGACGATAAAGTTCGCAACTTTTGGTCGCTGATAAAAAAGCCTTGCCTGTACCGGAAGTAGCAGACGAGTAGCGAGACGTCACAGGTTGTGGAGCTCCTCACATCTGCACATTGTTTACAATCATGGCCACCAGCAGCGAGAGCGATTCGGACCGAGAAAGTGACGATTCCCCCATTAATTTGAGCTAGGATGAAAGATTCGTGGATGAGGAAAGTGAGAGTGAAGGACTAGAGGGCAGTGGGAGCGATTCAGATAAGGAAGATGCTGTGAGAGGCGGGTGGGACCTGATATTCAGCTGGGAATGACTAAAACAGTAAATAAACACAAGACATATATATACTCTATTAGCCACAACACAACCAGGCTTATATTTAATATGCCACAAATTAATACCGCATAACAAACACCTCCCCCCTCCCGTCCATATAACCCGCCAATACAACTCAAACACCTGCACAACACACTCAATCCCACAGCCCAAAGTACCGTTCACCTCCCCAAAGTTCATACAGCACATATATTTCCCCAAAGTCCCCAAAGTTACGTACGTGACATGGACATAGCGGCATGCACGTACGGGCAAGCGATCAAATTTTTGGAAGCCGCAGCTGCATGTGTACTCACGGTACCGCGTCTGCGCATCCAACTCAAAGTCCTCCTGGTAAGAGTCTCTGTTGTCCCAGTTCCTCACAGGCCAATGGTAAAGCTTGACTGTCATCTTCCGAGAATGTAAACAATGAAACACCGGCTGTGTTTGTGTTGCTGCAGTCAGCCGCAATACACCGCTTACATCAGCTTTCTTCTTTGCTGTCTCCATTGTTCATTGAACAAATTGCAAAAGATTCACCAACACAGATGTCCAGAATACTGTGGAATTTTGCAATAAAAACAGACGACTTAATAGCTGGCCACCATGCTGTCCCAAAATGTCCTCTACAATCCGTGACGTCACGCGCTGACGTCATCATACCGAGACGTTTTCAGCAGGATATTTCGCGCGAAATTTAAAATTGCACTTTAGTAAGCTAACCCGGCCGTATTGGCATGTGTTGCAATGTTAAGATTTCATCATTAATATATAAACTATCAGACTGCGTGGTCGGTAGTAGTGGGTTTCAGTAGGCCTTTAAGTTGTTCAACAGTCTGGGGTCTCTGTTGTCGTATTTTATACTTCATAATGCGCCACACATTTTCAATGGGAGACAGGTCTGGACTACAGACAGGCCAGTCTAGTACCCGCACAGTCTAGTACCCGCATTCTTTAACTACAAAGCCACACTGTTGTAACACGTGGAGAATGTGGCTTGGCATTGTATTGCTGAAATAAGCAGGGGTGTTCATGAAAAAGACTTTGCTTGGATGGCAACATATGGGCACTAATACACCCCCATACAATCACAGATGCTGGCTTTTGAACTTTGTGCCTATAACAGTCCGGATGGTTCTTTTCCTCTTTGGTCCGGAGGACACGACGTCCACAATTTCCAAAAACAATTTGAAATATGGGATCGTCAGACCACAGAACACTTTTCCACTTTGCATCACATCAGTCCATCTTAGATGAGATCGGGCTCAACAAAGGCAGCGGCGTTTCCGGGTATCGTTGATAAATGGCTTTCGCTTTGCATAGTAGAGTTTTAACTTGCACTTACAGATGTAGCGACAGTGGTTTCCTGAAGTGTTCCTGAGCCTATGTGTTGATATCCTTTACACACTGATGTCGGTTTTTGATGCAGTACCGCCTGAGTGATCAAAGGTCACGAGCATTCAATGTTGGTTTTCAGCCTAGCCGCTAACGTGCAGTGATTTCTCCAGATTTTTGTAACCTTTTGATGATATTACGGACCGTAGATGGTGAAATCCCTAAATTCCTTGCAATAACTCGTTGAGAAATGTTTTTCTTAAACTGTTTGACAATTTGCTCACGCACTTGTTCACAAAGTGGTGACCCTCACCCCATCCTTGTTTGTGAATGACTGAGCATTTCATGGAAGCTGCTTTTATACCCAATCATGGCACCCACCTGTTCCCAATTAGCCTGTAAGATTTTATCGATACAATATCCCTATCAATATTCGTTATTGATATTGGTAATTAAAGACATGGAAAAAAAGCATTTTATGTCTATGCGGCGTCAGCTGAACCAAGTGCGACAGTAATCGTCATAATTACGATGGTCAACGGGATAAAAAAAACACAAATAGCAGTACCATTCGTCCAGAATTTTCACGGTCCAGGAAGACCGGCCCAACAAGTACTAAAAAATACCAGTACTCGGTATACATCCCCTACCTCACGCAATCCTAAAGTTCATTGGTTGGTTGGAATTGAACCAGCGTCATCTGTGTTAAAGGCAGCAGCATATCTCCCTGAGAACCAGCGTCCCTTGCAGTGGACATTTAAGAAAATGTCTTTACATTTAAAGAAAAAAAATATCCCTGTTATGCAAATCACAAATGTCGACTGCAGAGGACGCTGGTTCTCAGTGGGATATATCCTACACTAGCTGTGCACATGGTCTAAATCTGTAATACATTTTTAAAGAAGTTTACACAGCGACTCTCAGTCAAGTCACAACTGAAGTACTGACAATGTTTTACCAGTAACCACTTTGAATGAACAGAAAATACTGAATTCTAACTGTTTGGATTTGGATCAAGGAAGATTTTATTAAAATTAAACAGCTGTGTGATGGTAAAGGTCAGGATTTACAGAGGACATCAAATATACCAGAGAGCTTTGAAATGCATTAAGTGGCGTCTTTTCACATGGCAACCAATCCAGGAGCTTAGCAACCATATAGCTCACCATAGCAACAGAGCAGATCTTGCACTGGCTTATAGTAGTCATAAAATAAAATCATCTGCTGATTAAAATGCATCTTGCTGATATCCTGCAGACTGCTAAGAGACCAGTAAAGGACACAGGTCATGTAACAGAGTAGTAACCTCACCAAATGCTCACCGATGCTTTTCCCCCAGAACGCAAGGACAACATCTCCTTCAGGCAAAGTTGTTTCCTCTAGGAGGAACACTTATTCACCACTGCTCCACTTAAAAACGTGTTGTTACATCACTCAGATGTGTGTCTTTCAGGGTGTAAAACCATGCGTGTGCAAGGAAAGGCTGGAAGGCAGCAAAAAGAAGAAACATTTTTCTAATCACATGTACTCATGAAGTAAGACCTTACAACTGGTCCAATGTAACACTGATTGAGACTTTATAAATGTGCTCTAAACTCACTATTTACTTTAAGTGAGACTTGTTATCATTTGGATGTGTAAAGTCGGACATTTGGTGTCACGGGGGGTGAAGGGGGGCATATTAGATGTGGATAAACTACTTAATCTTCTATTCTGCGTATATTAAACATTTTGGAATAAAAAATAGCCCTGATATATAAAACACAACACTGCAGAGGATGTTAGCTCTCTGGAGGATATTGGCTTGGATATCAGTTGGATGATAATCATCCAATAAAGAGGTGGGCTTTATTTAAATATGCATCTAATAATGTGGTTACACTATACAATGGAATATAACATTGATTTTGACTACCCTCAGAATGGCTGTTGACAAAAACAGTTATCGACATGAACAAAATTAAAACTAAAACTAACCATTGCGTGCACATTTACTAGTAAGTTTGCCCAAAGACACAATGTATTTTTTTAACCATGGCTTTATGGCTTTAATGTAGATTATTCTCAGGCTGCATGATTTTGGCCAAAACTTTTTTTTAAATGTTTCTATCAAGAGGCAAATTTTTCAATCATTATTTAGATTTTTTTTATTTGTATTTATTTATTTTGGTAGGCATGTTGCTTTAGCGATGATAGGACAGTTAAAGGGGCTGTTTGCAACTTGCGCAAAGTTAAATACAAAAAAAAAAAATTCAAATCAAATCATCTAAGTGGACTTTTTGGGGTGGCCACTCTATTTTATCAAACCGCAAAAGAATCTTGTCACATTCACCACTTTATTGACTAGAAGACTCATTGTATTTATTTGGAAAGCAACAGCGGCTCCTTGCCACACCCACTGGATTAAAAATGTTCTTTATTTTCTCAAACTGGAAAAGATTAGGCTACCATTGCATGGTTCTTCTGTGAAGATTCGGGAAGTACAGTATGGGGTGGTTTCCTAAAATGTGTAAATGAGACTGATCTCCAGCTTTGTTCCAATTGAGACGTGGCTGAACTGTGGTTGATTGATGTGCCTTTTGTTTGCTTTTGTGTATTGCTGCATCATATTGAGGCCATTCGGAAGTGCAGTTGTCTGTGGCTTTATATCAATATTTGCTTGTATTTTAAAAAACACGTTTTATTGGGGGCGAATAATATTTGATTTGTATTGTATTGTATTTCTGTTAACTGTTTTTAAAAAAAGAATTCAATAAGCAAAAAAGGTACACTTTTTAAACCAAAAAAAGTAACAATAATTGATGTTACCATTAGTGGTTTAACAGAATGTATGTATTTTCAAAGTGTCTATATTTTTCACAATTACTAATTTTATTGAATAAAAAATTACAGGAGAAGCTTGCCAAACATGATACACATGTAAAAGTAGAGTACAACTTGCGATATCACCAAATTTTCAGGGAAAATCACCAATACGCGGTCATACAGACGCACATTAATACACACATGACGACACCTTTTCTGGCCACGCAGCATAGAGGGGACTGTAACCTAACTACGATGCATAAATAAAAGATGTAGAATTTACAACATTAGGAAATGATCAGAGACACCTCGGTATGCTAAAGCATTAATTAAAGCAAGCTATATTTGACAGACTGAACAAAAACACATAATCAGATGGGTGTAATTTTGAATTGTGTATTGTGTTTAGACATTTTTATAATGTTCACATGATTCAGTGGGTATGTTTCCTTGTGTGTAGCACATGTGTGTTGGTTTTTAATTATTTGCAACATTGGTGAGAAAGGTTTTTTGGATTGTTACATATAAATGTAGGCTCAGACAATTTATAGGTGGTACAGAAGGTCAGTGACTAACGATACTCATGTCTGCTATGATAAGATAAGATTTTGTGTGTAGTAGAATAACTTTGTTAACTGAAAAAGCATTTTGGGCCATCTGCGGGCCGTAGTTTGAACACCCTTGTGATAGAATATACATTCAATGATAGCTAACGGTAATTAGCTAAACTTTGCTAATTTGCTATCATTACCTAACAATACACAAAGCTAATGCACGTGAGCTAGGATTACGTCATTATGTACTAAAAGCCAAAAAAGGGCAGGAAATAATGCTTAAACACAGTTTGCGCCCCCAAGCCATCCGCATAAAGGTTGCAAACAACCACTTTAAGTACTAAAATACAGAGATTTTTCATGTAAATTACTCTTTCAAATTAAAAATGTTATGGCGACGGCTTAAACGCACACTTTTTTATATACTAAGAAAAAGAAAAAGAAAATTATTAATATATTTATTAGAATTAATTTAAAAATAACATGGTGAAACTGGACATAAAGAGTTGTCCGACATATACGAGTTGGCGACAGAAGTGAGATCGACTAAGCTGGTACCACTGAAACTATGTTGGGGATAAAATATTGGGAACACTTCTCCAGGGTTTCCCCTAGATCAGGGGTTGGCAACCCAAAATGTTAAGAGCGCTGTGTTGGACCAAACATACAACAAAAATATCTGTCTGGAGCCACAAAAAACAAAAGGCTTATATAAGTCTTATAATGAAGGCAACATATTATGTAAGTGTCTATATTAGCAATAATAGCCTCCCATCAAAATGACTGTGTCGCAGGCTGGCGCAAATCTTCGTTGACAGAATTGTTGAAATGTAGTATTTATTTTACACATTTTTACAACAATGGAAATCATTAGTAAAACGGAGGCTTCTCAGAGGTTGAGATAACTCCTGGAAATTCCTGGCTTAGAATGGTCAAAGGTATAGATGTGTTTGTCCAAGTTAAAGGAAACGGCAGGCTGTCTTCTTCTAGTGGATTTATTACAATCTTTGCAAGCTGGGTAACGTTTGCTGTGGTCTATAACACAAACAACTATCAGAAATGCAGCCAATATTACATACAGATAATGTGTCATGAGACATGCAAATATAAATTATATACACAAAGGACATAAGTAAAGGAAATTCAATGAGCTCAAATTTACCTACAAACGAGGCACAATGACGCAATATGACCATAGAGCAGGCCTAAATAGCATGTTAGCATCAATTAGGTTGCAGTCATGTACTGACCAAATATGGCAGATTAGCACTCTAACAAGGCAATAACTGTGACGACCGGGGCGCATGGTGATGCGGGGTTTCGTTCTCCCAGGATGCAACGGACTTCGGACACAGCGTGAAGGTAAAAGAAATGATTTATTTACGGAATAACTCAGAAGAAACAAAGAAATAACATCAACAAAGCTCACCTTTGTGCATTCACGTACAGCATAAAAAGTTTGGTGGACAAAATGAGACAAATGAGTGGCATAACATGTTTTTCAGTGGCTGCATCGGAGAAAGTTGTACACGTAAACAAACTACGGTGAGTTCAAGGGCCGCCAAATTTAGTAGTACAAACAGCTCTCGCCAAATACTCTCATCAGTGAAGCATGTTTAGTATAAACAGTGGGATTTTTAACAATTAGGAGGATTGTGTCATGTTTGTCCTCCAACAGAAACCATATTAAAACAAAAATGTAATTATTTCCCTAATTTTTTTCCATTTTCATTCATTTTTGAAAAAGCTCCATGGAGCCACTCGGGAGGCGCTAAAGAGCCGCATGTGGCTCTAGAGCCGCGGGTTGCCAACCGCCGCCCTATATTGTCAAGATACCAATTTGCATAATTTGGTATCATATAATTTTCTTTATAAAGGCTCAAAAAAATGTAATTTATTTTAAAAACAAATATGTTATTATTGATTAGTAGTAACATATATTTTAATATCGCTTTGCTATACATTCAATTGTCGCTGCTTATTGTACAATGTACTTTGTTGAGAATTTTTCAAGTGTCTATAGACTTTTAATGAGTTTTTTATTAAAAAGGACTAGCAACAAATCTAGCATCTTTGTCTGGTGTTATTATAAAATGTACCCGTGTTTAGAGACTTCACTTCTGTCCTTCAATGTCTCTGACGAAAGAGGCAAGCTGCAGCAAGCATGAAGTCACACTTGCTTCACGCTGCTGCTCCAGTTAGACTTTCTCTGCTTAAAAGTCGACACTGTCCTTTTCATGAATGCACATTTTGTAGATGGCTGTCCGCGGGTATATTTGAGGTATATTAAAGTTCGTCCACATCGCTCCGGACAATGGCGTGCTTTTACATCCAGTTTCGGCAATGCTGTTTTCGGTGATCGAAGTCTTTTTTCGGTTGCCAAGTTTTCAGTGCATCACTTGTCAAACGTGCGCCAATAATAGGCTATATATGTATGTATATATATATATATATATATATATATGTATATATATATATATATATATATGTCTTAATAAGGTTATCCAAAAAATAGTGCTCGATACCGTAGTAGAGCGCAATATATGTATGTGTGGGAAAAAAATCACAAGACTATTTCATCTCTACAGGCCTGTTTCATGAGGGGGGGTACCCTCAATCATCAGGAGATTTAAAAATCTCCTGATGATTGAGGGTACCCCCCCTCATGAAACAGGCCTGTAGAGATGAAATAGTCTTGTGATTTTTTTCCCACACATACATATATATATATATATATATATATATATATATATATATATATATATATATATATAATATTATTTAGCTCATTCACGTAAGAGACTAGACGTATAAGATTTCATGGGATTTAGCGAGTGGGAGTGACAGATTGTTTGGTAAACGTATAGCATGTTCTATATGTTATAGTTATTTGAATGACTCTTACCATAATATGTTACGTTAACATACCAGGCACGTTCTCAGTTGATTATTTATGCGTCATATAACGTACACTTATTCAGCCTGTTCACTATTCTTTATTTAATTTAAATTGCCTTTCAAATGTCTATTCTTGGGTTTTGTCAAATAAATTTCGCCAAAAAATGCGACTTATACTCCAGTGCGACTTATATATATATTTTTTCCTTCTTTATTATGCATTTTCGGCATGTGCGACTTATACTCCGGAGTGACTTATAGTCCGAAAAATACGGTATATATATCCATTAATACTGTAACGACCTGCTGGTCAAAATGTTTTATGTTTGTGTCATTTTGTTGTGTTAATATTTCCCATGATCACAAACACTGACAGCGTATTGGCGGAGAATGAGGATGTGTTGTTGTGGCAGGTAAAACCTGTTGGAATTGTGTCGTTTGTTATTATAAAATTGGCATCAAAAGGTAAAAATAGCATTGGACTTTGTGTGACTTCTTTGGAGGGCTACAATACATTAATATTACTTTGTTTTCACGTAAAAAAAACAACTTATTTTCAAGGTGTGACTGTAATGATATTGCCGTGGCGGTGCGCCACATTCAAAAAAGTATCAAAGATAGTCACACACTCTAGGTGTGGTGAAATTTGTCCTGTGCATTTGACCCATCTCCTTGTTCACCCCCTGGGAGGTGAGGGAAGCAGTGGGCAGCAGCGGTGGCCGCGCCCAACAATCATTTTTGATGATTTAACCCCCAATTCCAACCCTTGATGCTAAATGCCAAGCAGGGAGGTAATGGGTCCCATTTTTATAGTCTTTGGTATGACTCGACCTACCGATCTCAGGGCGCACACTCTAACCACTAGGCCACTGAGTAGTAGTTACATTGTACTGCTCCTCAGTATGATGCGCTATCTTTGTTAACAGTACCCATGTGTATATAATTCTTATTTAAGATGAAGTAACTTTATAAAAGCGACATTGTTTGCAATCGGAAATAAAGAAGTGGATGCCATTACCCTTCAGACAGCATCTTTTTGACCCTCTCCTTCTCTACCGTGAGCTCCACTTCTGCACTTTTACTGCGAAACAGCTTTTCCTCTCCTGGCCCGTTGACTGTCAGCAGCGGCGGTGAGTGACATTCCTCCGACAGCTCCTGTGCCAAGAACACACACAAGTACACTTTAGTTATACTTTTTTTTCCACTGCGTGAGCTTCTCACATTGTAAAAAATTGCGCAAAAGGATTCCAAGTAGGATGAAAAAGACCTATTTCATTACATAGTGCTTTTTTTCTGTGACCTAAAGTATGCCATTAGCAGACGAGCACACACTTATCAGAACATTTAACTGCTGTATCGTCATTCTATTTTAAGAGCAAGTACGCTTCAAATGAAATTAGAAATGTTCCAATGTAGAAAGAGCCGCCTGTTCAGGGATGCATGCAAATGTCGATTCTACATCATGCACAGGTAATTCCATTCTGGCTTTAGCCGCTGACAGACTCATTAGTCTCTCTCTTTAAAAGGAGAACTAGGCACAGAGGAGCAAAAATCGGCCAATCACTGATTTGTCCCATCTGAGCTGCTGTAAACAGGCTCCAAGCAACATGTGCCTTTATAAAAACACCATAACATCACATAATGTGAAATAATATGAGGACTGGGGAATCTGCAGGTATACTGTATGTATCCTCTTTTAGCAACTTAATACATGAAAACAGCCAGAATGCATCACACCTGACATCTTAAGCCATTTTCCCATGCTTTCCAATAAAATGGAAAGGTATGGTAAACCAGTCAATTGTGTGCAATTATATTCTACCTTGCTAGGATGTTGCTGTTGTTGTTGACAACGCCGAACAAACAAACACGTCCTCAATGCAATGTACTGTCCTCGCTCGCGGCTAACGGCCCTCCACAGTGCAAAGTTGCTTTTAAGTCAGTAATCCTCGTCTTTGGTGGCAAATTAACAGTGTTTCTCACAAGTATCGTTACCATTGAAGTACTGGAAGACAATGAATGGCTAATCACGTTACACTACACAACAGAGGAAAATACAAAAAAGCATAAACTGCTAAGCTAGAGCTCCTGAATGTAAACAAGGGTGGGCGGAGCTATACAAATATTGACAATAATGATACAGAGTATAGTATCAGTTATTGGTCAGTACTACAGTGATTAGATCAATATGTTTTACTATCACAAAATCGTTTGTCTTTTTTGTTGCTGTTTATAAATAACATTATTATAACATAATTGTTTACAAACTGGGGGAATAAAAGCCAATGGTAGATTTAATAAGTAATTATTTTTCACAGTTAACATTTACATGTATAAAGGGAATAAATAAATAATTACAATATTCAATTATTATTGTTACACTGCCAACTTGGTTATTGTTTGTTTAGAATTGTGACAAAAAATGTAACCATTATATTAAATTTATTTTATCAGCATTGGTGTGACCAATACAGCCCCTGAAACTATTTTGTATTGGATCGATACCCAAAGGTGTTGTATTGCCCCAAACTAATTTAACGTATCCAAAAACAGAAAAGTAAGTGCCTTTTCAATTTAATTCAAACAACTTTATTAATCCCTCAACGGGCTATTCATTTTGTTACATTTTACAGCAGTGTTGATTGATCTGTGTTACTACAGAAAAGTAACCAATTATTAAAATAAATTAGCAAGTAGATTAATAATAGTTTTGAGAAAATAATACAACAGGAAATGACGCAATATGTTACCACACACGTCACCTGCTAAATTACAGGACTTTTTCATTTGTTTTAATATGGTTATATTATAATTTATATGCCAAATAAAATATTGTGCTATGTATCACTATATTAATTTTAGACCATATCGCCCTTCCTTACTGTCAACATATGATGACAATCTCTCATTGGTCCCGTTTACACTGCACACCACATCTGATTTTTTTGCCAGTCTAAATGCTCCAAAGTGCTTCAAATCTGATCCTTTCACATCAAATATAGGCCACATCAGGAGGTAGTCCAAAACCGATTGGAATCTTATCTTTTCAAATGCGACTTCAGTCTAAACGCAATGCGACCTGAATGCGACCCGTGTGCCACTTTTTCGTCAGCTTTAGGTGCGCAACATCATTCATGTGCACGGGGGAAAATGCAGCCTGCAAGCAAAGTGGATAAGTCATCACGATTTCCAGTTTCAGTAACTAAAGTATTTTTAAGCGGACAAATTTTCGGTGCATCACCAGCTAGTAATGCGCAAATAATAGGCTATATGTAATATATGAATATATATTTTGATTATGAAGAAACTTTGATTGTTGAAGGACTGGAATTGATGCTATGGTGTATTTGACGCTGATGTCTGCTCAGTGGCCTAGTGGTTAAGAGTGTCCGCCCCGAGATTGGTAGCTCGTGAGTTAAAACCCCGGCCGAGTCATACCAAAGACTATAAAAATGTGACCCATTACCTTCCTGCTTGGCACTCAGCATCAAGGGTTGGAATTGGGGGTTAAATCACCAAATGATTCCCGGGGCACGGCCACCGCTGCTGCTCACTGCTCCCCTCGCCTCCCAGGGGGTGGAACAAGGGGATGGGGTCGAATGCAGAGAGTAATTTTACCACACCTAGTGTGTGTGTGACTATCAGTGGTACTTTAACTTTAACTGGGCCTCCTCTACTTAACAACTATAGAATGATTATACATTGAACAAATAAACAACTGATGATAAATGCGTAAAATTGCAAGCAGATGCAATGTTATTGAAAGAAAACAACTAAGAAACTAATAAAAAGTTGACACGAAATCATGTAATAGGCCACAACGCTTACAAGAAAGCCTGCTACACTACTATTTTCACATTTCTACACTCTGTCACCTGATTTCTCTTTCCTTCTGTGCAGAAGCCAAAACCAAACATTGCCAAAATCAGCTGAAATAGTACTGCTACAGAAAATTATTGTAATATTAATTTGAGTGAGCCTGACCCTAGTCCCCCGAGGATGATGGTGAGCTTCTTAGCTCTTGTCTGCCCTTATGAATGCATGTAGTCAGACACAGATGTGGAGGGGAACAACGTCTTAAGAAAGGAAACAAGGAGTCGAAATCAAAGCAAAGATAACTGTGGTCAGGCCCAAAAGCCAAGGGATCGACTGTGCTTATACATTCCTGAATAATTAACGCTGTGGATCATGTTTAAGTCATAAACAGGATTACAAATAAGTTAAGTTCAAAGACTTGGGAGTAACTTTAAGGAAATGTCTGCATTTTTTAAATGAGCAGCAAAGTGCATCAGATGGATTTTTGTATCATTTTGGCTTTTACATAAACAAAAAGCAGAGGGATTCTAATGGGATGTTATTTTATGAAATTTAAAAAATATCTGGGTCAAATCTGAATGAAACCAGGTTTTAACATTTTAATATTTTATATAATTGTAATTTCAATATAAATGTACTTTATCTTGAAATACGTAATATGAATTAATACATTATAGGGATGCACAATTTGTTTCCCTCAAGATTACACTAATACTGATAACTTCCTGCTTCTCACCACAGACACCGATAACCGTTCACTTTATTATTTACTGCATATATATTCCATCCATCCATTTTCTACCGTATGTCCCTTACGTGGTCGCGGGGGTGCTAGAGCTTATCTCAGCTGCATTGGGGCGGAAGGCCGGGTACACCCTGGACAAGTCGCCACCTCATCACAGGGCCAACACAGATAGACAGACAACATTCACACTCACACACTAGGGCCAATTTAGTGTTGCCAATCAACCTATCCCCAGGTGCATGTCTTTGGAGGTGGGAGGAAGCCGGAGTACCAGGAGCGAACCCACGCAGTCACGGGGAGAACATGCAAACTCCACACAGAAAGATCCCGAGCCCAGGATTGAACCCTTCGTATTGTGCTTTCTTAAATGTAGATTTTGTTGTATTCCCAGTGCATTCAATCGATCACAACTGGACTGCTTGGTTTGTCTCAGGAGATGTGTAGCCTCTCGTCCAAGCAGTGCTGTACACTTAGCTTTTTCACTAGTAACGCAAATTCTACGAAATGAAAAAAAATACCACAGAATTGTCTTTGTAGCTCAGAATGTTTTTTGTAGTATTATGAAATGTCTTAAAAATCACAATTTCATTATTAACACTCAAACAAGGTACACAGTGCCGTCATTAGGACTACTGTAACGCTCAATTAAACACAGAGAACATCCTTAAACGTTAACATGAGTGTAGGGCTGGGCGATATGGATCAAAACTCATATACCAACATAGTTTGGCCCATAAACTAACCCATAAATGGAAATATCCGTTGATGTAACTAAATATCGCCACCATGCTTTGATTTTAAATTTTCGGGACTGATGGGGATCCCATATACACAAAAACAGGAACCAACAAGTAAGAAAAGTAGATTTTAAGGTGCGGCTAATTTATGGATTTTTCTTCGCTAACACCCATAATGTTTTGTGTTCAATAATTTTAATTGCGATGAGGTGGCGACTTGTCCAGGGTGTACCCCGCCTTCCGCCCGATTGTAGCTGAGATAGGCTCCAGCGCCCCCCGCGACCCCAAAAGGGAATAAGCGGTAGAAAATGGATGGATGGATGGATGGAATTTTAATTGAACATAAGCAGAAACACTGAAAAGTTGTTGTTGTTTGTGGTATGGCGCTATCTTTTGGACGAGTTAAGGTGTTGCGGGTTGAAAATGTACTTCCTGTTTTAATGCCCTGAACTGTAAGTGAAACTGTCAATTGTGTTTCTGCTCAAAAGGATTCTTCATTCATCACTCCAAGGAACGTTTGTAAGTTTTACAACTTAACTAAAACAATTCATACTTACTGAACCGTCCTGTCTCTTGAGGAGTGTTTTCATGCATATTTGTACGTGATCTAACGTCGTTAGCAAATAACTAATATGCTAACACATTTACGTGTGTGTGTTAGTATTATTAACTTACAATGGCATTCTTTTTGTATTGTTTCAGTTGCAAAAAATTCCACAGTACCAAAACGTCACTGTGGAGTTATTGAAACTGTTTAGCTGATTGGAGAGCTAGCTTCTGCAGCTAGTGACTTCGTGACGATGACTTCTGTTGTGTTTGATCAGCCATTTTAATGCCGTGTTATAGACACGGCTTGGAAGCAATTAAGGGATGTAAATAAACATTTACAGAATCTTTCTGTGTAACTCATTTCACAAGGTTTTTATCTGAGGCTTATAGTCCGGTGCGGCTAAGATATGGAACAATGTTTTCCTTCCAAGATTTAGCGGGTGCGGCTTATTTACCATTGCACTCTATAATCCGTAAAATACGGTAGTTGAGACATTTTTTAAGATGGTTGACATAATTTCTACCTGGATGTCACAGAGCGTCTGCAAATGCTGCCTCTTCTTCTTTACATACAGTTGTGGTCAAAAGTTTACATACACATGTAAAGAACATAATGTCATGGCTGTGTTGAGTTTCCAATCATTTCTACAACTCTTATTTTTTTGTGATAGAGTGATTGGAGCACATACTTGTTAGTCACAAAAAACATTCATGAAGTTTGGTTCTTTTATGAATTTATTATGGGTGTACTGAAAATGTGACCAAACCTGCTGGGTCAAAAGTATACATCAGGGGTCCCCAAACATTTTGACTCGGGTGCCGCATTAGGTTAAAAAAATTTGGCCGGGGTCCGGGCTGTGTATATATATATATATATATATATATATATATATATATATATATATATACACATATATATATACACATTGTCTTTATAATCCGTCCCAAGTAAAAAAAAAATTTTTTTTTTTTTTTTTTTTTTAAATTTAATTCTAATTTTTTACTTGGGACTTCCCGTGGGCCGGATTTTGGATGCTGGGGGGCCGGATCCGGCCCGCGGGCCGTAATTTGGGGACCCCTGGTATACATACAACAATGTTAATATTTGGTTACATGTCCCTTGGCAAGTTTCACTGCAATAAGCCACTTTTGGTAGCCATCCACAAGCTTCTGGCAAGCTTCTGTAAGAATGTCTGACCACTCCTCTTGACAAAATTGGTGCAGTTCAGCTAGATTTGTTGGTTTTCTAACATGGACTTGTTTCTTCAGCATTGTCCACACGTTTAAGTCAGGACTTTGGGAAGGCCATTCTAAAACCTTAATTCTAGCCTGATTTAGCCATTCCTTTACCATTTTTGACGTGTGTATGAGGTCATTGTCCTGTTGGAACACCCAACTGCACCCAAGACCCAACCTCCAGGCTGATGATTTTAGGTTGTCCTGAAGAATTTGGAGGTAATCCTCCTTTTTCATTGACCCATTTACTCTCTGTAAAGCACCAGTTCCATTGGCAGCAAAACAGGCCCAGAGCATAATACTACCACCACCATGCTTGGCGGTAGGAGTGGTGTTCCTGGGATTAAAGGCCTCACCTTTTCTCCTCCAAACATATTGCTGGGTATTGTGGCCAAACAGCTGAATTTTTGTTTCATCTGACCACAGAACTTTCCTCCTGAAGGTCTTATCTTTGTCCATGTGATGTCAGATGAAACAAAAATTTAGCTATTTGGCCAGAATACCCAGAAATATGTTTGGAGGAGAAGACAGCCATGACATTATGTTCTTTACAAGTGTATGTAAACTTTTGACCACGACTGTATATCATAAGTCTCCTGTTTGTCAAGGCTTTACACAAAGTTTGGATTTTTGTAAGATATATATTTTCTGTCATGTTCATATCCATCCATTTCTTACTTGTGTGAGCGCTGCAGTGGGAAAAAAAAGGCAATTTTTTGCAACGGGCTGGTGCTTGAGCAGTGGTTATAACTATATACTAGGAGTGTAAAAATTAACTGGTACACACTGTTTACCCATTGTAACTTTAGAGATATGAATACATTGTTTAGCGAGCCTCTGGATCGATCTATAAGTAGTATGGATCGGTCGATGTCCGGCTGGAAAGTCATGAATCGGTTGATTGTAGATCTAATACAGAATGTGGCAGCTCTAATCTTGCGAGACTTCTGCGATAGCGCAATATGAGAGTACCATGCACTGTAAACCAATCACAAGCAACGTAAGATTTTTTGTCAGTGTTGTCAACTTGGCAACTTTCTTGCTAAATCTAGAATCTTTCCAACTCCTCTTAGTGACTTTCTTTCTCAAAAGTGACTCGCGACAAATCTAGCATTTTTTTCTGGGACGTTTAGAGACATGAAAGCGCATATCACTCTCATGTCCTCAACGTACAAGCGGTGCTGCTGTGAGCCTTTCCTCACAGGCGGTCCTCTGTCAACTGATTATCTGCTCTTAGACATCTTGTACTGAAAACACATGTTGTTGTACTTTCAAGTGCAATCACAGTCAAGTCCATTCCTTTCTTGTCAGAGCAGAAAGGAGACGCACACCCAGTCTGTTCAAAGCTGCAGCTGTTTCTGCCCTGGTTGAGATGTAAATGATTCATTACTGTCACACTTTAAACAACAACAAACCTATCGTTCATGTCAATGAGCCAGTCAATTGGTTCGTTTGTAAATATCTCAACCTTTCAGTCTGTTGATCAAATTTGATACTCTAACATTTAGCAATGTAGAACAAATACAAATACAACTAAACTAAGAATCAACAGAACAAAATTAATTTACAGTTCTAATCATAATTTGCATTTTTTAACCCACACATTATCATTGGCTGATAATACAGGAACCTCCTGTTTTGTATTTGTCTATTTAAAAAATAAACAAATTACATTGTTCTGACATGATACATTTAATTTTCTTTTCACCAAGCAAAACTTACCGTATTTTTCGGATTATAAGTCGCAGTTTTTTTCATAGTTTGGCCGGGGGTGCGACTTATACTCAGGAGCGACTTATGTGTGAAATTATTAACACATTACCGTAAAATATCAAATAATATTATTTAGCTCATTCACGTAAGAGACTAGACGTATAAGATTTCATGGGATTTAGCGATTAGAAGTGACAGATTGTTTGGTAAACGTATAGCATGTTCTATATGTTATAGTTATTTGAATGACTCTTACCATAATATGTTACGTTAACATACCAGGCACGTTCTCAGTTGGTTATTTATGCGTCATATAACGTACACTTATTCAGCCTGTTGTTCGCTATTCTTTATTTATTTTAAATTGCCTTTCAAATGTCTATTCTTGGTGTTGCGTTTTATCAAATAAATTTCCCCAAAAAATGCGACTTATACTCCAGTGCGACTTATATGTTTTTTTCCTTCTTTATTATGCATTTTCGGCCGGTGCGACTTATACTCCGGAGCGACTTATACTCCGAAAAATACGGTACATCTGCATTAAATCGTATCGCATCTAAATTTAAAAAAAGGTATTGTTAGTGAATCGTATCATAACCCATTTATCGAAATTTATATCGGTTAGCCATTTAAAGGTAGAGATGCACACCCCTACTATCTATTAATTATTTATTTTTTAAATACTTAATACTGGTATCATATGTGTATATATTGTATCTGCTGATGTAGCTATGTTGTAAAAAAAAAAAAAGACCGATATACAGTATGTCCAAATGCAAAATATCAGAGCAGATTGGTCGATCTCTACTTATTAATCTACTTTTTAATTTGTATATTATCAGCTGTTTACTTTCTGCAGTAAAGTGGTTCCACCTCCACTGCTGATGTAGTTCTGATGTAGTTGTAAAAAGACCGAAACCGTAGAAACCGATAAATAGAGGCCGGTAACTATATAGGTCAAAATGCGAAATATCGGCTCCGATAATCGGCACGGCCGATAATTGGTCGATCTGTAGTTGATACACATCGCAAAACAAAAACAGCACAGCCCAAGTGGCATACAAACTAATAAAGCGCACCAATGAAAACAAAACCTGATTGGCAGAAGTAATCCTATTTGCAGGTTTTCTGCTAGTGGCATAACAAAGACAGGTTTCTTTGTTGATCCTCGAGCTATGGTCTGAAGCTACATTTGCTCATTTGCAGATTAATTATTGAGCAAGATGGTTCATGCAACCCAGAGATGCATGACTAACAATACAGTAGTGTTGGCCTCAAGACAAAGGAAAATGCTTTGTTTTGTGTTTGCGGTTTTGTGAGACTTTTCACGTACCTGAGAAAGCTGAGGGGGTGTCCACATCCCGTGATGCGTTCCATGCAAAAGGAGAAAAATAGTTAGAAGAGAATCATTCTTTTAAAGAGTTATCAAAGTTGAAGTGGGCTTTATACACAATGAAGAAAAGAAGTAAAAAGCTAAAACTTTCTCCCGGCTAAAATTAAAAACAATAAAGAACACAACTGGGTGCACTTTCACATGAAAATGTCCGATTATTGTGTTTTTAGGTTAGCTGTCAAATGCAAAACTGACTCAATGGGATCTTGGATATTTTAAATATTAAGTTGCTTTGCAGAGAGCTTTCACCGTGACGTGAGTTTGCCACCGTCTTTTTTTTTTTTTTTTTTTTTTTGAAGTACATTTACACTGTTTACTTATTTATCCAAGCATCAGTCCATTTGCTTCCTGAGCTTTTATAAAGCTCCCGTCTCCCCATTCTGAGCTTCATTGAGACCACAAGCCTCCTTCATTTATGCATGGGTCCATGCGTGCAAGGCTTCCCTTGAAGCACCTGCGCCTCTCACGAAACAACACATACTTTTTAGTGTACTTTTATTGTCAAGAATTAGATTTCAATTATGGATGACTGACATTTGTATTTGTTTTGCATATATACTGTGAATAAGGGAGGAAATCTTACTACCCCCACATCAGACCATGAGGACACTACTATATGAAGTATAAATGATAAAACATTAAATATTAAGAGTATGTGAAAGTTCGACTCCTACCCTGTTTTGTTTACTTCCATGAGGACCTCCTTCAAGTTTTGTTATTAGTCAGAAATATCAAGCAGCTAAAATGCATTAAACATGTGTGGAGAGAATGTTTTGCATATTATTGCATACCATGCTGCATAGTGGATTTATCGGAGTGTAATTTTAAATGTGCTGCTTAGACATTTTTTTCAACGTCCATAAAGTTCAATAAAACAGGTTGAGTGTTATGTGACCATGTGAAGTGAAGTGAATTATATTTATATAGCGCTTTTTCTCTAGTGACTCAAAGCGCTTTACATAGTGAAACCCAATATCTAAGTTACATTTAAACCAGTGTGGGTGGCACTGGGAGCAGGTGGGTAAAATGTCTTGACCAAGGACACAACGGCAGTGACTAGGATGGCGGAAGCGGGGATCGAACCTGGAATCCTCAAGTTGCTGGCACGGCCACTCTACCAACCGAGCTATACCTTTCTGTGTTGTCAAAGGGAAACTCATAGTCATTGGCTAAAATTACCAATATTGGCCACAAAAGATGGCATACTTGTAGCGATTAGGCTGAAAGGTTATTCAAATGTACCTTAAGAGTATCGTAGGCCAGACTTCTTATTTAACTTTTGACCTTTCGCGGGCCAAACTGAAGACGCCGGTGAGCCGCACTTGGCTCGCAGGCCATAGTTTGGACACCTGTTTATTAAGCGTGTGTCTGACCATATGTATACCGGCCTGATTCTTGCCCCTTCACACAGCTCAGGGACTAAACCGGGTCCACAGAGGAAGTCAGAGGAATCAGCTTCAGCACGACTTAAGGTGTCAGGGAGTGAGGTTTTCACACACAACATGGCACAGCCACACCAGCTGCCATGTTGTTCTCTAGATTCTTCTTCTGCAGCGTATTCCTCATCTTTAGTCATTTGATGAATATCTGGCTTTAGTTTTCTTGCCATGAACACATCCTATTCCAAGCACATAAAATAGCCACTCTAAAATGTTGCCTTAAATATATATATATATATATATTTTTTTTTTTTTTACATGTTTCATTTACTTTACCTACTTAAAAACTAAAACCCGACTGCTTGCTTTCTTGACGACATATGCTGCCCAGTCTACATATCTGCATGTGTTACTGACCATCTGAACCCTCAGTAAAGAAGAAAATAAAGTAAGTGCTGGATAATTCTGTAAGCGTTGCATGATGTTCTATTTTTGTAATGTGCACACACTGTAGAACTACTACAATACTTGAAGCCCATCACATATTCAATTGCTGCAATACCATAGTTAGGCAATCAATACATGCTGATATGTCTGTGTCCATGTGGGTGACCTTGCACCCTGGGTTCCCGGTTTCCATGGTGATGAGTCTCTCCAACACCAATTGAGTAGCAGGTTTTTCTGTGCTGCCCTATAGCTCTTGGCTTGGGCACGAATTTCATGTATCACTCATGCTACATGTGATACAAAAGAGTTGATGTGTCCAAAACTACAGCATTGCATTTCATTGACCACCTTACTATTGATGTTCTGTTTTGTCACAATCAAGCCTTGTCTTTCTCTGAAAAAAAGAGTGTCACACATGGCAAAGTGACTACGCAGCGATTCTAGCTGAGCTGAACAGCATTATGAGCAAAATCTAATTTAACCCCATCTGCAATTGCGAAAATATTGTTACATTTCCAGAGTGGACTGCTTGGTGGTGTAGTAGTTGTCACATCAGGTTCACTATCTGGAAATCAGATTTTGAATCTGTTGAACATCCCTGTGTGGAGTTTGAATCATGTTTCCTCCTATGGGTGTGTGTGTGTCCGCCCACATTCCATGAACATGCATGTTAGGTTAATTGGAGACTATTCATCAGGAGTAGAGATGTCCGATAATGGCTTTTTTGTCGATATCCGATATTCCGATATTGTCCAACTCTTAATTACCGATTCCGATATCAACCGATACCGATATATACAGTCGTGGAATTAACACATTATTATGCCTAATTTTGTTGTGATGCCCCGCTGGATGCATTAAACAATGTAACAAGGTTTTCCAAAATAAATCAACTCAAGGTATGGAAAAAAATGCCAACATGGCACTGCCATATTTATTATTGAAGTCACAAAGTGCATTGTTTTTTTAAACATGCCTCACAACAGCAGCTTGGAATTTGGGACATGCTCTCCTTGAGAGAGCATGAAGAGGTTGAGGTGGGCGGGGTTGAGGTGGGTGTGTGTGTGTGTGTGTGTGTGTGTGGGGGGGGGGTTATATTGTAGCGTCCCGGAAGAGTTAGTGCTGCAAGGGGTTCTGGGTATTTGTTCTGTTGTGTTTATGTTGTGTTACGGTGCGGATGTGTCCCGAAATGTGTTCGTCATTCTTGTTTGGTGTGGGTTCACAGTGTGGCACATATTTGTAACAGTGTTAAAGTTGTTTATACGGCCACCCTCAGTGTGACCTGTATGGCTGTTGACCAAGTATGCTTTGCATTCATTTGTGTGTGTGAAAAGTCGTAGATGTTATGTGACTGGGCCGGCACGCAAAGGCAGTGCCTTTAAGGTTTATTGGCGCTCTGTACTTCTCTCTATGTCCGTGTACACAGCGGCGTTTTAAAAAGTCATAAATTTTACTTTTTGAAACCGATACTGATAAATTTGAAACCGATACCGATAACTTTCGATATTACATTTTAAAGCATTTATCAGCCGATAATATCGGCAGTCCAATATTATCGGACATCTCTAATCAGGGGTGTTCAAAGTGTGGCCTACTACAAATTCTACAGGCAAAATAAAGACATCCAGAATTAGAACATTAGACAAAAAAAGCGAATAAAAAATAGGAACTAATTCCCCTAAAATTAGTATCTGAAAACCAAAATGGCCGACCACCTGTGCGTCCTATCGTACTGTATGTGGCCTACGATGGTTTTCAAGCATCCTGTCTTGATGAACGTGCGTACAAAATAATTTCTTAGAAGATATGGTAAGTTTTTGAATGTGCTAAAGCCCTTAAAAAGGTTTAATTTGGCTCAATAATTTTAATGATATTAATGACAAATAATATAACATAGCATATAACACTACTTTGCTTTGTTAGCTCCAACACAAAGCAAATTTGAGGGTGTTTTGTTCAGATAGTTTGGCATATATTGATCTATATTGAATGCGTTCCATCGGAAGTTGGAGCTGGTAACGACGTCACAGCCGATGTTGTGAGTGTTCCAGTTTTGAGGTCGGAAATCAAAATGGCCACATTCACAAAAACTATTGTTGCGTTTGTCTTGTCTGAATAATCAAAATTCAAAAGTTTGATTAATCTGATTTAGACAATTCATTATTTGACTGCACTAAATAGGAGAGCCCAAACATTACAGTTGTTAATATTTGGACTCTCTTTTTGTAGTTAAATTGTTGTTCTACATCACTGCAGAGTACAAGCACAATAACAACTTATTATAAATAGATCTCTGGCGTGTCACATTATAAATAGATCTCTGGCTCATTAGATTTTACTTAATGTGGTCGTAATGTACTGGCAGGTTGAATAAATCGCTGGTTTAAACACTACCGGCCCATATCAAAACTTCCCTTCATGTCAAAAATCATTGAAAAAGTGGTAGCTAAGCAGCTAACCTAATTTTTGGAACAGCATGATTTTTACGATAAATACCAATCTAGCTTTAAGTAATTTCACTCCACCGAAACTGCTCTTTTGAAAGTGTCCAGTGACGTGATGATGGCCGCTGACTCTGGTCGCTACACAGTTCTGGTTTTACTCGATTTGACAGCTGCCTTTGATACTGTGGATCACAATATATTGATAAATCGCCTCAAATCTGAGATGGGGTTTTCTGGTGCAGTTCTCCAGTGGTTTACTTCTTATATAAATGGAATAACTTTTAATGTTGCTTTTAATGATGTAATGTCCAATGTGTCCAACATGTCATGTGGTGTGGCCCAGGGTTCTGTTCTGGGGCCTGTTTTATTTTTGTTGTATCTGATGCCGCTTGGTAGGTTGATCAGTAGTTTTAAAAATGTTTCTTATTATTTCTATGCAGATGATATTCAACTGTTATGCTCCTTCTATGATTCAGAGTTTCAACTTTTTTATCCGAGTTCTTGGAGTGCGTATCCTGTATTAAAAACTGTTTGTCCTCAAATTTTCTCCAGATAAATTAAAACAAAACGGAAACTCTGATAATTGCCCCCGATAAAAAGACGCCCCTGATCAAGAACTCCCTTGGTGCTCTGGGTGCATCTGTTAAAAGCAGCCTCAGAAACCTTGGGGTTGTGTTTGATCAGGCCATGTCTTTGGAGGGTCACTGTCTTCAACTGACCAAAAACTGTTTTTATCATATCAGAAATATTTCTTAAGTCAGAAATATGTTGTCAAAATTGGATCTCAAAATGATCATTCACACGTTCATTTTGCCCCGCATTGACTATTCCAATTCTCGTATCACTCTCTTCAGCAAGTCAATGCTAAAGAGACTTCAGACTCTACAAAATGCGGCTACCAGACTTGTTAAATTCAGTTAAATTCCACATGGAGTTTAAGATTTTAGTCCTGACATTCCGTGCGTTGCATGGTGGGGCCCCTCAGTACATCACTGACTTTCTATGCCCCTACTCTTCAGGGCGCAGCCTCCGGTTTTCAGGCCAGGGTCTTCTAAATATCCCAAAAACTTGTTTTAAAACCCGTGGAGACCTGGCATTCCAGGCTATAGCCCCTAGACTCTGGAACAATTTGCACCAGTCCCTCCGTGATCTTGACTGTGTTGAAACTTTTAAGAAACGTTTGAAAACTTCTCTTTTCAGTAAAGCTTTTCATTAATGCACCTTTTACTATAATTTTTAATCCACTTTGTATCCTTTTTATGATGTTGCCACTGTTGTGTTAATTGAATTGTAGTTTTACTTCACCTATGTTTTGTACAGCGCTTTGTGATTTTATCTGTGAAAAGCGCTTTATAGATAAAATTGACTTACTTACTAAACTTAGGTAGATTTAATGGATAACAAGACTACAATTGCAGCTGCAATATTCATTATGAATGTATTCAATGTTTCAATAGACTGCAGCAATGTGTGCTATAAGTTTTGTAGCATTGCGTTTTTTCGAACAAAAGGAAGCTCTGACAAACTTTTACTTCTCCAAACAAAACTCAAACTTGTCGAGTGCAAGAAAGAATCTGGCTATTCTCTTCCAAACAGCAGCGGTACTGCCTTCAATTATGGATGATTCAACCCCTCTCTAATCTACTTTCACTCAGTTCACGCTTAGTTCCAACTCTCCTAACACCTTTGGCTACTCCATCTCTCCAAAGTGGAGAGGCCTTAATGCATTCCAAGCATGAACTCTTTTAATGGAGTTAACCAATAAGGAACTAGTGGAGCAGCCAGATGGAGAAACATAGAATCCTCCTGATTCTGAAGTTGATAATAAAACTGTACAAACTATGATAGACAATATAAAAAGTATTTTTCTTGATAAAGTGGGCCAAATCGAAAATAATAAAAATTGTGAAGCACTCTCCAAATAAGACTTCAAGCGACTATGTAGACATGAACATGTCGTTCATAAAAAACATTAATTTGTCATTCATGAAAGGTGTATTCCCAGATCATATGAAAATTGCAAAAATATTACCACTTTACAAACGTGGAAACGAACATGAGCACTCTAATTATAGACCAATATAACTGCTTCCACAGATCTCAAAGATCTTAGAGAAATTGTTTGCTGCTAGGTTAAATACATTTATTAAAAGTTATAATAAATAACTTATGGGTTCCGTCCAAATCCTCAATGGCAACAGCAATAATAGTTGAAATGTCAACTGCAATAGATAAAAAACTATATAGTATTTTTGTAGCTCTTCAAAAAACGTTTGATACCCTTGATCATAAAATATTATTATTGGACAAATTGTACAAATATGGAATAAGAGGAGTGGCTCATGACTGGGTTAGAAGTTACTTGAAAGACAGAAAACAGTGTGTGGAAGTAATCAATATGAAATCTGCCTTACATAATAGTAGTTGTGGAGTACCACAAGGACCGGTCCTTGGACCTATACTGTTTCTCATGTATGTCAACGATATTACTCTAGTTTCCAAAGTGAATTTTATTTGCGGACGACAGAAAACTTTTTTTTTTTATTAATGACAAAATATTACAGATGTGCTAGAGGAGGTTGAAAACAAATTCATCAAAGAATTAAAAGATGGTTTGATGTACAAAAATACTTACTAAATATAATTTTCTACCTATTGCAGTTGAAATTTATTCCGCTAAATCAGGTATTGCTGTTGCCATCGAGGATTTGGATGGAATTCATAAGTTATTTATCCATTTATTTATATTTATATATTTATCCATCCATCCATCCATCTTCTTCCGCTTATCCGAGGTCGGGTCGCGGAGGCAGCAGCCTAAGCAGGGAAGCCCAGACTTCCCTCTCCCCAGCCACTTCCTCCAGCTCTTCCCGGGGTATCCCGAGGCATTCCCAGGCCAGCCGGGAGACATAGTCTTCCCAACGTGTCCTGGGTCTTCCCCGTGGCCTCCTACCGGTCGGACGTGCCCTAAACACCTCCTTAGGGAGGCGTTCGGGTGGCATCCTGACCAGATGCCCGAACCACCTCATCTGGCTCCTCTCGATGTGGAGGAGCAGCGGCTTTACTTTGAGCTCCCCCCGAATGGCAGAGCTTCTCACCCTATCTCTAAGGGAGAGACCTGCCACCCGGCGGAGGAAACTCATTTCGGCCGCTTGTACCCGTGATCTTGTCCTTTTGGTCATAACCCAAAGCTCATGACCATAGGTGAGGATGGGAACGTAGATCGACCGGTAAATTGAGAGCTTTGCCTTCTGGCTCAGCTCCTTCTTCATCACAACGGATCGATACAGCGTCCGCATTACTGAAGACGCCACACCGATCCGCCTGTCGATCTCACGATCCACTCTTCTCTCACTCGTGAACAAAACTCCGAGGTACTTGAACTCCTCCACTTGGGGCAGGGTCTCCTCCGCAACCCGGAGATGGCACTCCACCCTTTTCCGGGCGAGAACCATGGACTCGGACTTGGAGGTGCTGATTCTTCACACTCAGCTGAGAACTGATCCAGTGAGAGCTGAAGATTCTGGCCAGATGAAGTCATCAGGACCACATCATCTGCAAAAAGCAGAGACCTAATCACCAAACCAGATCCCCTCAACGCCTTGACTGCGCCTAGAAATTCTGTCCATAAAAGTTATGAACAGAATCGGTGACAAAGGGCAGCCTTGGCGGAGTCCAACCCTCACTGGAAACGTGTCCAACTTACTGCCGGCAATGCGGACCAAGCTCTGACACTGATCATACAGGGAGCGGACCGCCACAATCAGACAGTCCGATACCCCATACTCTCTAAGCACTCCCCACAGGACTTCCCGGGGTACACGGTCGAATGCCTTCTCCAAGTCCACAAAGCACATGTAGACTGGTTGGGCAAACTCCCATGCACCCTCAAGGACCCTGCCGAGAGTATAGAGCTGGTCCACAGTTCCACGACCAGGACGAAAACCACACTGTTCCTCCTCAATCCGAGGTTCGACTATCCGGCGTAGCTTCCTCTCTAGTACACCTGAATAGACCTTACCTTATTATAACTTTTAATAAATGTATTTAACATAGCAGCAAACAATTTCTCTAAGATCTTTGAGAACTGTGGAAGCAGTTATATTGGTCTATAATTTGAGTGCTTGTGTTCGTTTCCACGTTTTTACTTTAATTTTAGCCAAAGTGTAAATTAATTAGTCATCTTTGTTGTTAGTTAGCACATGCCTAAAGCTATGTCAAGCTGAATGTAAAAGCGGATAAATTAGAGCAACTAAATGGATTCCAGCTTCATAAACCAATTATATAATTAGATAACAGCTTTATTTGTGGCTAATCCCTTTGAGGAAAAAAAAAAAAAAAGAGTACCAAGAAGGATCTGATTTCTTGCAAAATACAGTGGCAAAGTAGCTAAATTGGAAACACTAACCCCTCCTGCTTTGTCTTCTTATTCTCTGGCAAACGAGGTGCCCCTATAACCAATCAATCAATTGCTGCATTTACGGGTGGATGGATGGACGGACAGTATTATTTGATGTTAATATTTTTAAATGTAGAATAATAAAAAAAGATTAATCCTTGCTAATTACAAACATCCATCCCACACCATTGCAAATCATACACCTTTGCCAGGTTTCCCTGACAACAGAATAAGTCATCAAAAGATGAGCAAATAAAAAATAAAAATAATTACACACAGACCTTGGCATTTACTTATGCTCAGAACCTCTGCTACGATGGAAAAGCTACAACGTAATGAAAATATTGGTGTGCAAAGGCGGTGCTTCACCTGTGGGGCCGCGATGTTGAGAGCAGGGTTGGCCAGTTCGTACCTCTCCTGGGACTTCTCTCTGGCTAGACGAGCTGCCTCCTTCACCTCCCTAAACTGTTCAGCAAACTAGAGGGGGGCCAAGAGGAGAAACAGCTGTGACCTGTCTGCAATTCTTCCAAAGTCACTGTTGCAAAAATAAACACACTTGCAGAAACAGTTGCTTAGCCCTCAAATGTATCCCTTATCGCAGCAGCTTTGTAGAAATTACAATGAGCCAGTAAAAAAAACATTTATTTTTATGCTTGAATTCTTATCTATTATGGCGCATTTTTAACAAAATCATATAGCATAACAGATCCCCATCTGGTTCACAAAATCCATTGTTCGGATCTTATCACGTTTTGTCTGACACAGTTCGTTATACATTGTTGTTCTTTTTAACACCCCAGAATACATACAGGTGTATATCACAATGATCAGTTGTCCATCTATCCATTCATCCATTTTCTACCACTTGTCCCTTTTGGGGTCGCGGGGGGTGCTGGAGCCTATCTCAGCTGCATTCGGGCGGAAGGCCGGGTACACCCTGGACAAGTCGCCACCTCATCGCAGGGCCAACACAGATAGACAGACAACATTCACACTCACATTCACACACTAGGGCCAATTTAGTGTTGCCAATCAACCTATCCCCAGGTGCATGTCTTTGGAGGTGGGAGGAAGCCAGAGTACCCGGAGGGAACCCACGCAGTCACGGGGAGAACATGCAAACTCCACACAGAAAGATCAGGAGATTGAACTCAGGACCTTCGTATTGTGAGGCACATGCACTCACCCCTGTTTCACCGTGCTGTATCTCATAAAATACACTTTAAAATGGTTCCTAAAGCGCTCACCCTTGAATTAGTGTAAACAAAAAATGTAGATCCTTATAACCTCATTATCTACCATCAACATAATGCTTAAAACAAATTAGGAAAGTTAGCGCCCTCTAAGCATCCGGGTTGCAAACAGCTCCTTAAATTATGACTGACGTTCATACCACCGACTTTTTCTCATCTATTTTATTACCTGATGAATTTAGTTACTTTTTACTGTTGTGTTTACCTGCTGAAGGTGCTGCTCTGTAGAGAAGCCGAGGCCGTAAACCGTGTTGGCCCGACTGTCAGCCCACTGGCCAAACTTCTGGGAGGTTTTGGTGAAAGTCATGTTCGGGGTGATGGTGCTGTTGATGATAGCCTATCGCCAAAGGGAATAAAAGAACAACACATAAGGAAAGTAAAAAAACATGTAGCATAGATTCATTCATTTTATCTCTTTCCTGGGGGTATTTTGCTGTTTGACTTGAACAGAATGTCATGCTTGTCTGTGGTTATGCTGTCATTCTTATTTTCATTTTTTTTTTTTTTTTACAAGTATCTTTTTGTCTGCAGACAGTTTTGCTTTTTTGTCCACACTACCGAATCTGTAAGACTGAAACTTCATGTGTCACAACGCAGGATGGCAGCTTAAAGCTCGTCATGCCTTAAAAGGAACCACAGTACAGCCAAGGTGGTTTTGGTTCATGGACTGACAGTTGTGTCAGTGTACAGACAGCAGAGACGCTTTGTGATCCGCTGCATGTTTTTCTGCTAGCTAAACTAAAACTTATTTTGTTTCTATGAAAATGAAAGTAATAACAACGAAAACAACAAAACCTCTAAAGTGCATGGATAAAATAGGAGTCTCCTGCACCCTTTAGCTGAGATGAGCTTTTATATAAACTGAAGCTGAGGATAACATTTGCACCAATGTCTATTTGTGCAAGTGCTTGAATTTTCACATTAATCATAAATCGAGCAGTCAAAATGAGTGTGTTAATGCCGATTAATAACCATTATTAACCTGATGAAAAGATTTAACGCAATTAACCCATCTGTAGTACAGAATAACTTTAAATCCTTCTGAAGTGTCTGGCATCGCATTTCGGGCTGTTTGTAAGGCCTTATGATTTCTGCGTTAAAGGAATCGCTGACAGAGTCACGGAATTGGCCAATAAAAACGCAATCTAATGATAATCATGGGGACGTTTGTCTTGGAAATTCATGTGCACCAATGTCTATTTGTGCAAGTGTTTGAATTTTGTCCCTGCTCATTTGTCCCCGAAACACTCACCAGACCTAAAATATGTCAAAACGGCCACTTGAAACACCGGCTAAGTAAGCAAGCTATGAAGCTAATGTCTATACGCTACAGTGTGCTACCTAGTTAGATAGTAATCTTTGTCATTAAGCTAAATCTAGTATTTTTTTGTGCGATACAAAGTGTTTATACTGCAAGTATTGTACATGATACACACCAGTTGTTAGATTGTAACATGTATCTTAGTTCTACTGGTCATTACTAGAGATGTCTGATAATATCGGACTGCCGATATTATATGCTTTAAAATGTGATATTGGAAATTATCGGTATCGGTTTCAAAAAGTAAAATGTATGTCTTTTTAAAACGCCGCTGTACGGAGTGCTACACGGACGTAGGGAGAAGTACGCTGCTTTTGCGTGCCGGCCCAATCACATAATATCTACGGCTTTTCACACACACAAGTGAATGCAAAGCATGCTTGGTCATCAGCCATACAGGTCACACTGAGAGTGGCCATATAAACAACTTTAACACTGTTACAAATATGCGCCACATTGTGAACCCACACCAAACAAGAATGACAAACACACGCACCGTAACAAATACCCAGAACCCCTTGCAGCACTAACTCTTCCGGTACGCTACAATATACACACCCCGCAACACCCCACCCACCTCAACCTCCTCATGCTCTCTCAGGGAGAGCATGTCCCAAATTCCAAGGTAATACTGCACTTTGTGACTTCAATAATAAATATGGCAGTATTGTGCCATGTTGGCATTTTTTGCCATAACTTGAGTTGATTTATTTTGGAAAACCTTGTTACATTGTTTAATGCATCCAGCGGGGCATCACAACAAAATTAGGCATAATAATGTGTTAATTCCACGACTGTATATATCGGTATCGGTTGATATCGGAATCGGTAATTAAGAGTTGGACAATTTCGGAATATCGGATATCGGCAAAAAAGCCATTATCGGACATCTCTAGTCATTGCCAAATTTGGAGGTGTTGAAATCACCGTGTAAAATTGCTAATGATAATCATCAGCATTTCTGCGGTAAATCCAATAGCATCGAGCTAGTGCATTTTGAAAAGTGGAGCCTCACTGTACATTTGAATGTTTTCTACTTGCTTTGTGGGCATGGAAAATGTTAAAATTACCTAGATTGATCAACATCAAATCGACATCGAGGGGGTACGGCGTGGTGCGATTGGTAGAGTGGTCGTGCCAGCAACTTGAGGGTTCCAGGCTCAATCCCCGCCTCTGCCATCCAAGTCACTGCCATTGTGTCCTTGGGCAAGACACTTCACCCTTGCTCCCAGTGCCACCCACACTGGTGTGTGAATGTCTGGTGGTGGTCGGAGGGGCCGTAGGCGCAAATTGACAGCCACGCTTTCGTCAGTCCACCCCAGGGCAGCTGTGGCTACAATTGTAGCTTACCAGTACCAATGTGAGAATGTGGTGTGAAGGCATTATGGGTTCTCACTTCTCTGTGTGCACTTTGAGTGTCTAGTAGAGATGCGCGGATAGGCAATTTATTTCATCCGCAACCGCGTCAGAAAGTCGTCAACCATCCGCCATCCACCCGATGTAACGTTTGATCAGAACTGCACCCGCCCGCCATCCGCCCGTTGTTATATATCTAATATTAATAAACATTTTAAAAAAAGGGTGAAAACTACGCGAATTGCACCTTGTGCAGACAAGATTTTTCGACCGGACACGGAGGAATTAGCGATGTAAAAGACCACGTTGGGACAAAAAAACACAAGTCTAATGCCGTTGCTAGCGATACAAGTGGAAAACTTTCAACGTTTTTCGTCGCCCAAACAGATTCTTTGGATGTGATAAATGCCGAAGTTTTATTTACGGAGGCAATAATTGAGCATGGACTTCCAATCGCACTGGCTGATCACATGGGACAGTTAATAATGTAATGCAACCTTTAAAAATCATTACGCGGTGATCGCGATCCCAAAAATAAACTTTTCTTGCATGATAATGTCCAGAAAAATTCGCTTTATATTACTATAGAGTCCTTTTAACGAATGAGTTTTATGGTTTATCACAAACCTTAAATGAAAGAAGTCCTTTGTTCTCCTGCACCATGCATGCGCAATCCTGTCGGCTGTATTTCACAGCACGACATACTGTTAAAAGTGTTTATACTATTTATACTTTCAATTAACAAATTGAAGTCTTGTGAAAGGTTGACAGGATAACTGGCATTAACTGTCAAAATAATTTCAAACTATTGAAGTTAGCTTACAGAATAAACATGTCAATCAACCCATATGATTTTTGCTGTAATATTTTTGTTTTGAAAAGTCACTGTGACTGATAGAAAAGTGATGGTTTTAGCAACATTTTAACCTGTCTGAATGCTAATAATCATTTTGCGTCGGGGGGCGAAGCCCTGAACCCTCCACCAGGACTTTGTCCTGGACCTACCGGGGCCTGCGGCCCTTGGACCCTGGCTACTAGGTTTTTCTGATTTAAAAGTTGGCAGGTATGGTGAGGTTATAAAGCTTTTGCCTGTTAAAGAAAGGAGACTGATCCAACGCAGCACAGACTTGCGCGTGCCACGCTGTCACGACCCAGACGCACACCAGTGCGCAATCATATGGGAGCCGCGCTGAGCGCACCTCCAAGCGCGTCTCGCTGCCGGCGACGGCCAGGTATGGGCCCACGCTCCAGCGCCATCCATTTTCAGGGCTAGTTGATTCGGCAGGTGGGTTGTTACACACTCCTTAGCGGGTTCCGACTTCCATGGCCACCGTCCTGCTGTCTATATCAACCAGGGTAAGCCCCACCCCTTTCGTGAGCGCACTGCGCGCGGAGTGACCCCTGTTACGCGCCCCCGGCAACAGGGGTGGCAAGCAGGTAAGATGCGCGGGCGGAGCGCGCGGAGTGACCCCTGTTACGAGCCCCCGGCCACGGGGGTGGCGGGCAGGTAAGCTGCTTACCTGCTGCGCGTGACGCCGGCCGCGGCGAAAGCGGACGAGGCGGGGTGTCGGTGCGGTGGGCGCGGTAGTGACCCTGGACGTGCGTCGGGCCCTTCTCGCGGATCGCCTCAGCTACGGCTCCCGGTGGGGCCCTCTCGGGGGAAGGGGCCTCGGTCCCGGACACCGGCGAGGCGTCCCTTCTCCGCTCCGTAAAAGTGTCCATCTCTTTTCTTTTTTTTTCTTCTGTTGTGGCATATGCAGCAGGTGCCTGCTCGTTTTTCGTATGTGGGTAACAACATTTAACTATGTATATATATTTCCGAATTGGTTTAACTGCCACCCGCAAAAAAAAAAAAAAAATCTAATTAATCCGCCCGACCCGACCCGCGAGCGGATAAAATCTTCTTTTTTTTAATTTCATCCGCCCGATCCGCGGATAATCCGCGGACTCCGCGGTTGTGTCCGCAAACCGCGCATCTCTAGTGTCTAGTGTATAGAAAAGCTCTATATAAATCCAATCCAATAATTAGTGCAACAAATGACCGCAAGGGGTGGAGTTTTTTTTTCTACGCCATCACCGGCATTTGAGTGACAGACATGTTTGCGTCCTTTGCCTTCTGGCCAATTAAAAGTGTGTGTGCGCTGCAGTACGCTAGCTAATAACAAGCACCACCTGTTCCCTGGAAAAAGTTTTAATGGTAACTAGGCCTGGGCTGATAGTCAATAAGTCAATCAATCGAACAATAAATGAAAATGAAGTCAAAATAGTTTGCTGCAATCGATAAAATGTTATGTCCGTGTGTATTTGTTTTCTTTTTTGCCTCAAGCAGGGAGAAAGAGGGCTCACTTTCTGCATTGCTCTCAGCACTTGAGCGCATGTATTTTAACAGTATGATTCACTGGAAAGAGTGAGCCCTCTTTTCAGTCATTCACAATCTTTGTCTTGGAAGACCGCTCACTTACACACAAGGTTCACAGACATTGCCACCCTACTCGCGACTCACTGGTGAGAAGTTCCACAAAGTAACACAAATAAAGAGGACAAAATATGAGTAGAAAGCCAAATGTCCAGATATGAGAATATTTCAGGTTTAACCCGTATGGGCAATATGAGCCTATCAACACGGACGAACAAGCAAGACTGTCATAATCACGAGATGGCAACAATAAAGGATAACCCAAAGTAGTTTTTTAGTTCAATATTTATGTTAAATTTTTGCTTACAGAAATGACAGTCCATTTTATTTTTTGTTTATTTAAGATAACTAAAATGGTCTACCTTCCCATTACAGTACAATGGTAAACAATTCTACAATAATGAGAAATACAAGTTTATATGCTTTTAAATGGTTACTTTCATTATTATTATTGTATAGTATAATTAATACATTGTCATACTGTATAGTTGTTATTGGTGTTTTCTTCCATTTAAGAGCATGATGTAGACAAACACTCTGAATCTGTCTGCATAAAGCCAAATATTTGTGAAAATAAACCATTGCATATTGTTCTAATGTGTGGCACCTTGAGACTAAGAATATGCTGATAGACAGTCTAAAAGTAATGCGTTCCTTAACTCGTTATGTTCAGTTTTATGAATTTTTATGTGTAAAATATAAAAATCGCAAATCGAATCGCAATTTTGGAGAGAAAAATCGCAATTAGGGTCTTTCTCAAAATCGTGCAGCCCTAACCTAGAAGCAGTTTGACCTAGTCCGCTCTGAGTGATTGTGTGCCCGCCAAGTTAATAAGTGGACGTAGCGTTATGTGCCACAAAGGTTTTAAAATATGGCACTGTTTGATTTTACATAAATACCTGGTAGTACTGATAAAATTCAGTCGGTGCCTGTTAAAGTACCAAATTTGGTACCCATCCCTAGTTAAAGCTATTTAATAAACACGTAAAGTGCGTGTATATTGCCTTCTTTCTGAGTATTGTTGCTTATGCAAAACGAAACACCATTATACATGTAGATTAAAAAGGAATGACTCAATAATCCACAGCAACCCTCCAGTTAATCAATTAGAAATGTTAATCATTTAAAGCACTAATCATAACAAGTCTTGCTGAAGTGCCAACTGATTCTGCAGTATTCCATTTGGATGGAGCAGAATAACAAAGCAGGAGTTTAATAATATATAAATTCCGAAAGACTTTATATTTTTTTACGGACACAAAAGTCTTTATTATTCAAATAAATCATCACCTACAATATCTGCAGTGCGATAAAATTAGCAGGGAAGTTTCCAAGCTCATTTATCAAGCTGCTTTGTACTCAACAACCTTGCTCTCAAAGGGTTTTCATTGACACAGTCACACTGCGGAGGAACATGAATAACGCCTTGAGATGACAAAATCATTGTGCTAAATTGCTGCTGCCTTAATCACCTAAAAAAATACTTCCATGACTGTGGTGCTATAATAACACAATTTTCTTTAGTTTGCTTTTCCTTACGCATTAATAGCATAGCAGCATTAATAAGCAAGTAATACTCATTCTTAAGAAACATTTGCAACAGTAGTTTATGCAGTTTTACCAGGATCAGGATGTTCTTGTGGAAACAGAACAGAACAGCTGTCACCTCCGACAAACATCAGAGCTAAGTGAAAAAGCTTGTACAAGATGTTGTTTGTTAACTTGGTCAAATGAACCCTCTCATGAGAGGAGATTATTTCAGCAAAATGCCAGTTGTTTTAATCTGTCCTTAAAAGCTTCTCAGGGAAGTGGTAGTGACAAAGCAATGTGAAAGTGCTGGCAATTCTCAAGTGCTGCGAATCAGCTGCAGGTGAAGCAAACATAAACTCAGTAAAACTAAGATATTCATGCGCGATACAAAGCAGTGTGCGACTTCATTACCATGTGCAGGGTGCATTCTCTGACGTCTCTTGTAGGCGCTGGTTTAATTTTTTACCCTTTCCCCAGTCTCTAGTGTGCATAACTCTTTATGAAATAATTCATGACAAGGATCAAGATCCCTTTACACGTGGGATCCCTGGATAAATACTGTAGGGTTTGTAAAAAAGGTACCTAGAGTGCATCCGGTAAGTATTCACAGCGCTTCACTATTTCCACATTTTGTTATGTTACAGCTTTATTCCAAAATGGAATAAATTAATTTGTGTCCTCAAAAAATCTACACAAAATACCCCATAATGACTATGTGACAAGGTTGTTTTCTTTTAAATGTACCGTATTTTTTGGACTATAAGTCGCAGTTTTTTTCATAGTTTGGCCAGGGGTGCGACTTACACTCAGGAGCGACTTATGTGTGAAATTATTAACACATTACCGTAAAATATCAAATAATATTATTTAGGTCATTCACGTAAGAGACTAGACGTATAAGATTTCATGGGATTTAGCGATTAGGAGTAACAGATTGTTTGGTAAACGTATAGCATGTTCTATATGTTATAGTTATTTGAATGACTCTTACCATAATATGTTACGTTAACATACCAGGCACGTTCTCAGTTGGTTATTTATGCGTCATATAACGTACACTTATTCAGCCTGTTGTTCACTATTCTTTATTTATTTTAAATTGCCTTTCAAATGTCTATTCTTGGTGTTGGGTTTTATCAAATAAATGTCCCCAAAAAATGCAACTTATACCCCAGTGCGACTTATATATGTTTTTTTCCTTCTTTATTGTGCATTTTCGGCAGGTGCGACTTATACTCCGGTGCGATTTATACTCCGAAAAATACCGTATTTATTATAAAAAAATAAAAAATCACATAAGTATTCACAGCCTTTGCTCAATACTTTGTTGCTGTACCTTTGGCAGCAATAACAGTCTCAAGTCTTTTTGAATACGATGCCACAAGCTTGGCACACCTGTCTTTGGGCAATTTTGCCCATTCCTGTTTGCAGCACCTCTCAAGCTCCATCAGATTGGATGGGAAGCGTTAGTTTTACGGATGCAAATCGTAAAACTAACGGTATCAATTACTGGGATTCGCTTGCCATTTCGTCTAGCAGTTCTCTTAACTGTTCTTCCAAGTGGGGATGACATCATTATTCAATGCGTAGTGACGTCAGCTAGGGCTGGGCAATTACCGTATTTTTCGGACTATAAGTCGCAGTTTTTTTCATAGTTTGGCCGGGGGTGCGACTTATACTCAGGAGTGACTTATGTGTGAAATTAATAACACATTACCGTAAAATATCAAATAATATTATTTAGCTCATTCACGTAAGAGACTAGACGTACAAGATTTCATGGGATTTAGCGATTAGGAGTGACAGATTGTTTGGTAAACGTATAGCATGTTCTATATGTTATAGTTATTTGAATGACTCTTACCATAATATGTTACGTTAACATACCAGGCACATTCTCAGTTGGTTATTTATGCGTCATATAACATACACTTATTCAGCCTGTTGTTCACTATTCTTTAATTATTTTAAATTGCCTTTCAAATGTCTATTCTTGGTGTTGGGTTTTATCAAATAAATGTCCCCAAAAAATGCGACTTATATGTTTTTTTCTTCTTTATTATGCATTTTCGGCAGGTGCGACTTATACTCCGGTGCGACTTATACTCCGAAAAATACGGTATATGATTGGGATCGTTGATCACGATTAATTTGAGTTCGATAACGGCAATCAGCTGTAAGCATATTTCCTCAATCGAACATGGCAGAAATGTCTGTTAAAAGTTACTGCACCCACCATTTTTACATCTAAATATTTTTAATCAGACTTTTTGTTTAAGTGTCTGCAAAGATTCCACTCCTCTGATATAGCATGTACTAAAAAAAACTCTGCAGACAGACACTTTGTGTTCTTTTTGTTTGTTGGGGCTAGAAAAACATTTTGTCCTTGAAATAATCATTAAACTTGTTTTATGTGTTGGTACACATTATTTTACAGGACCTCAAATTCAAACTGCACTTTAATGTATTTTCATTCAATTTAAGATACAGAGTTTGAGGTTTAAAAATTCCACAAATTGTGTCACCACTTGTTTGCCAAATCACTGGTGAGAAGCACTGATGTATACAACACAGCTCCATTGAAGCCCTCGATGACGTCTCAGACGCACACTGTGCTCTATACTGCCTAACTCAGAACAGTTGTTATGAGCCTGCTGCGTGTTGATACTATGACGAAGTGACGTGTCAAACTGGCATGTGACATCACTATTTATCCATTTCCCTTTACACTACCGGGTTGCACCCATCCGGGAACATGAATTCAAAATGACATTCTGCTCTATTGGCCACTTCACAACCCGGGAACATGGTTACAAAATACATCGGCTGTGTGGGCCACTTACACAAGGTATATTCTCTAGGTAGATGACAAAGATTCTTAAAATGTTTTAAAATGTTACATTCTTGTGTAATTTGCACATGTTTTATTTTATTAAATTCTACAGAATGTTTTTATTTAAATTTATTTTTAAAAGTTTTTTTCTATGCCATGTGCCTCTTAAGACCTCACTGTTGGTTTTGTAATGTCATGTTAGCTCTAAACTAAACTTTATGGATGCTAATCCATCATATTGTTTTTTTTTTCCAAATAAGAACCGATAAAGAACCGAATTATTAAGCAGAATCGAAAGTGGAATCTTATCAATTCCCATCACTTGTTGGTTTCATCAAGGACGTCTCGGTACATTGCTGTATTCATCTTAAAATAGTCAGGGAGGTGACCAAAAACCCAATGGTCACTCTGTCAGAGCTACAGCATCTTCCAGAAGGACAACTATCTCTGCAGCAGTCCACCAATCAGGCCTGTAGGGTAGAGTGGTCGGACAGAAGCCATTTTTTACTAAAAAGTTTGCCAACATGCACCTAAAAGACTCTCAGACCATGAGAAACAAAATTCTGTAGTCTGATGAGACAAAGTTTGAACTCTTTGGCGTAAATGCCAGGTATCATGTTTGGAGGAAACCAAGCCAATACCATCCCTAGAGTGAGGTATGGTGGTGGCGGCATGGTTTTCAGCGGCAGGGACTGGTAGACTAGTCAACATAGATATATTCCGGATAAAAACCAAAGCTTCTCATTCAACACAATGGAGCTTGACAGGTGCTGCAAAGAATATTGGGCGAAACTGCCCAAAGATAGGTGTGCCAAGCGTATGGCATCGTATTCACAAAGCCTTGAGGCTGTAATTTCTGCCAAAGGTGCATCAACAAGTGGGTATTGTATGGGGTATTGTGTGTAGAATTTTGAAACCAAAAATGAATTTATTACACTTTGGAATAAGGCTGTAACATAACAAAATGTGGAAAAAGTGAAGAGCTGTGAATACTTTCCGGATGCACTGTATGTGGATTATAAAGTGTGTACGGGGATGTCACTCACTTTAGTCCCGCCCACGCTGATGATGCGGTAGACGCTGCGGTTGGCATCGTAGAAGAAGGACACCGTGGCGGCATGCTTGCTTGCCGGCAGCCAGTTGCGTTTGGTAGCCGGGTCAATCTGGAACACATGAGCTCGGGCACTGTAGATGGGCTGCTCCCTTTAAGACACATAAATAGAGTATGTTAATACTTGTATTGTATGCTAATGACCGGATTTATTTATGATCTTTGAATACAATGGCCATGTTTGTGTAAAATATTGGATGTAACATATGACAAAAGGGACACGGTGTGGACAAAAGTATTGGGACACCTTGCCATTACACTGTAGTGGTGCTGTGCAATATGGCCAGAAATATATATATAAAATATATATCTTAATTTAGGTAGGTTTAATTCATATCTCGATCACAATATATATCACAATATGTTATTGCATAAACTCTGTAATTGTGAAAAATGTAGAAAATTATCAAACAAATGTGTTCTGTTAAACCACTAATAGTAACTAACATAAGCTAGGTGGTGGTGTACTTGTTTTTATTTGTTTTTGCTTTTGAAAAATGTTAGTGTGAGAAAGTTGCAAACAGCACCTTTATTGACATGCGTCTAAGAGGAGCATCAACATTTGCATTTCCAAATATGGGAAATCTCCTAAACATTGGTAAAACTATGGGATTTTACTACATCACAATAACTTGCAAGCTAATCAATTTTATAGCAGTTTATGGATTTAATACATTGTAGGGAAGAAACAATGTATTAAATCTGTGAGGAACTCTGAAAAATTGGTTGGTTGAAGTTTATTTCGAACATGTATAGAGTTTCAATATGATACATCACATATTTTACATATTTTCATTTCTCTTTACAGCATGTCCGAAAAGGAGTAGGAAAAAGCAAAGCTTATTTAATCCTACCCATTTTCTACTTCATAGCAATTACTAACACATAAGTTCAGTCCATGTTTAAAATTTGTAAAACAATTTACGTCAATGATTTCTAAATGGTATGACTGATATGAAATATATGATTTCTAAACACGGCAAACATTTAAATAAAACTAATTCTGGGATCCTTCATGTAGCTTACAGGTGAGACATTTTTCAAGCTGGCTGACAATTTCTTCCTCATTGTTACATAAATGAGCTGCTGCCTGCTCTTCTTCACGTATTATATCAGTCCCCTATGTGTCAATTTAAACAAAGTGTGGATTTTTGGCAGAAATATATATTTTTTTGTCATCTTAAAGTCCATCCGTCTCTGTCGCATTATTTGATAGAAACACAGAACATAAAATCTCGCTGCACTCTTTAATGAGCCCACGCTGCAAGTGTTGGGGACAGAGGCTTGTTGTGCAACTTAGTTAGTCTAGTTAGTTAGTTTAGTTTATTATTTATTCGGTCAGTGGTCAACAAAATAAACAAACAGTTTTACATTTATACATTGACAATTTTACAGACCGAAAGGGTTTAGGCTGAAGTTGAGCACTTATTTCGCCTAACTCTATAAACAATCTCAAATACAAGATGTAGTAAAACCAGGAGACATCGGGCTCTGATCTTGAGCTTCATAGAAATATGAAATTTCCTTTACACAACATGTTATAAATACCGTATTTTTCGGAGTATAAGTCGCTCCGGAGTACATGTCGCACCGGCCGAAAATGCATAATAAAGAAGGGAAAAACATATATAAGTCACACTGGAGTATAAGTCGCATTTTTTGGAGAAATGTATTTGATAAAACCCAACACCAAGAATAGACATTTGAAAGGCAATTTAAAATAAATAAAGAATAGTGAACAACAGGCTGAATAAGTGTACGTTATATGACGCATAAATAACCAACTGAGAACGTGCCTGGTATGTTAACGTAACATATATGGTAAGAGTCATTCAAATAACTATAACATATAGAACATGCTATACGTTTACCAAACAATCGGTCACTCCTAATCGCTAAATCCCATGAAATCTTATACGTCTAGACTCTTACGTGAATGAGCTAAATAATATTATTTGATAGTTCACAGTAATGTGTTAATAATTTCACACATAAGTTGCTCCTGAGTATAAGTCGCACCCCCGGCCAAACTATGAAAAAAACTGCGACTTATAGTCCGAAAAATACGGTACACCTTGTACACAACATAAACGCTGTTCAAATATATACACCGTAAAGACATAGACAAACAGTTGTGAAATATCCCTGTACACATGTTGGTTTAACATTTGTACCAATCATTTATATATATATATATACACAAACACTTACACTTCCATTATTATTTATATCCCACATTCAGTTTTGTAATTAACATTGACTTCATTCCTGCGGTAGCGAAAACACACAAAATGGGTGGAAGGAGCGCCACGAAAGAAGGACAAAAACTGGAATTCAAGGCAAATAATGGAAGTTCTGACAAGCGGAGACGTGCAGTCGGCGATCAGCACTCCAAGGAGAGAAAGAGAGGGAGTGTGTGAGCGCGGGGAAGGGATGCAGAAATATTTAAAAATATGTTTTTTAGGCCATCTCAAGCTTACTTACTGTGAATACATGTCATAAGTCAGCAGCCAAAGGAGCTTTTGGAACCTGTAACCTATTTTGAAAAGGTTGTATTATAATAATGTATACCAAATAATATCAAATCAAATCAACCCAAGAGTCGGAATTTAATTGTGAGTTGATTGACATTCCTATTAAGTGATAATTGTAGCAAATTAGTTTCCTTATGGGACTTTGTGTTTATTCTGGAGCGTGCCTATTTTTGTCCATCGTTCGTCACCCACAAAAACATTTGAGGTCGATGCACGATACAAAGCAGTGTGCGAATTCATTACCAAGTGCAGGATGAACGCTGATGTCTCGAGCAGGCACTCCTATGATTTTTTTTCCCCCCTTTCAGAGTCACTAGTGTGCATAGCTTTCTACGAAATAATACATGCCAGAGCATGATTGATTGATTCATCAATTAAAAGAGTGTGTTCCAATTCATATAGTACACTTAATGAATCACTCAGTATAAACTCAATCTTGAGTAAGGGTACACACACAGGCCACAACTGAAGCTCAGAAGAAAACGTAGCCTACATAGAACAAATGAAAGAATAGAAAGCAAGCAATTAAAAATATGTTTTACATTCACAGGCTAGGGGGACAAATCAGTGGAGTCGAAGATGGCCAAGATGTATGCAGGCAATATTTCACTTCTTTTGAAATTCTAATATCATGTATGCAATAAGACATGCCTGTTGCAAGCCAACCACATTTTGATGTTAATGAGGACAATGTGGGCCAGTCAAAGCACTGTTCTTATTAGAAATACTGATATGGGTCGGTACTAGGTAATGTCTATATCAAGCATTGTTTCCTGTGGGTTTGCTTGGAATTACCCAACATTTGCATACAAACAATAGCCATTGTTGCTGACGCTCGGATAATTAAACGAAAGCAGGGCAGCCAAGACACTTTTAGCTATAGTTTGCGTCCACAACTGCACCACATAGAATAGACATATTTTAACTAAAATGTTTTGGGGGAAACATTTCTCAAAAGCTAAGGAGTGGGAGGCCGGACTTCTTGCTTCTCTATTAGTCTACTGGAGATTGACCAATATGTTTTTTCAGGGCCAATACAGATTATTAGTAGTCAATGAGGCCGATAACCGATATTTGGAGCCGATGTTCATTTGCAGTAAAAGTTATTTAAACATGAATAGTAAATGTCAGTAACCAGCTGGACAGGACTTTAGTTTATTTTTTAACATTACTTTACAGACTTCACTTCCTGCTTTCTCTTTCTTTCCCCTTTACGGCGCTCTACGCCACCACATTGCGGTCTGCGCCGCGCAGAGAATTCTGGGCGATGCAGTTTATTTTCAGACCCGCCAAAGCAAAAGTGTCAGAAAAAACCTGCACTCACAAAGTTTTTGTTTCGATACAGTCACGCGTCACTGCATTCATAATACGATTTTAAAACCGCAATACTGCGGTATATACTATATCGTTACATGCCTAGTTAACAGTGGTCCAAGTTCCTCTAAAGGACAGTACACTCCAGTATTTTTAGGGAAATTACTGCAAAAATGTTGGTCTCCCAAGTTTTGAACTGAACTCGGATTTGGCCCCCGGGCCGCCAGTTGAATAGTACTGACATAGAGACTCAATATGACACTCTGGTGATACAAATCAGTTAATGTTCAAAGACCAATACAGGAAACTTTGAATCAGTGGGTGATAGTTAGTAGGGATGTCCCGATCCGATATTTGGATCGGATCGGCTGCCGATATTTGCCAAAAATTGCGTATCGGCAAGGCATGGGAAAATGCCGATCCAGATCCAGTTTAAAAAAAAACTCTGGTCCGTGTTTTCCAACGCACCTATTTAAATAATACATTCCACTTTTCTGCTGCTCCGTAATTTCCGTTCCGCATTTTCCAGCACACCTTCAACACATCCACAATTCTCACGCAGTTGCTTTTAGCTGCTGGCATTACACGACAGGCTCTTCTCACTCTTTCCTGTGTCTCCCTCTCACAGACAGCGAGCGCACCTTCTTACACACGTCACATACTGTCACGTCATACGTCACATACTGTCACGTCATACGTCACATACGTATACGTCCTCTCCCAGCAGAGAGCGAGGTAGCGGCATGGCTAACGTTAGCTGTGATGCTAGCGCAGCCGCTAAGGTGCGCGCCTGCTCAAGCGTCCTCTGCGCACGGCAAATCTATGCCACGCACAAAATCAAATAAAAAAATAAGCGCATAACAATTTTCGACACACGGACACGACAGAGACAACAGTTTTCGTCATCATTGTTCAAATATTGTGACGTCTGTCGAGACGCTTATCTCCATTCGGTGCCACACGTCCACACCATCAAAATGCAAGGCAAAAATTTCCACATCAACACCGTATGAAAAAATTAGTGATTTTTTTTAGTTGTGATTTCCTTCTCTGCATGAAAGTTCAAAAGTAGCATATATTAATGCAGTATAAAGAAGAATGTTTTAATGTAGACATGCAAGCCTTGAAAGAACATTTTGAAAATCAAGACTACATTTCCTGCAAATGGGTGCATTTCTACCCTATATTTTAACTTTAGATTTATTCTCATATCAAACTCTTTTGGCTGTCTTTTTGACACTTACATCAGGCGCCCCCCTCCACACCCTGGATTATAAATAATGTAAATAATTCAATGTGATTATCTTGTGTGATGACTGTATTATGATGATAGTATATATCTGATAGTATATATCTGTATCATGAATCAATTTAAGTGGACCCCGACTTAAACAAGTTGAAAAACTTATTCGGGTGTTACCATTTAGTGCGATGAGGTGGCGACTTGTCCAGGGTGTACCCCGCCTTCCGCCCGATTGTAGCTGAGATAGGCTCCAGCGCCCCCCGCGACCCCAAAGGGAATAAGCGGTAGAACATGGATGGATGGATGGACCATTTAGTGGTCAATTGTACGGAATATGTACTTCACTGTGCAACCTACTAATAAAAGTCTCAATCAATCAATCAAAACACATAGAATCATCATACTGCTGTGATTATATGCATCAAGTGTTCATTCAAGGCTAAGGCAAAATATCGAGATATATATCGTGTATCGAAATATGGCCTTAAAATATCGCAATATTAAAAAAAGGCCATATCGCCCAGCCCTAGTTCAATGATGCCATTTCTGTTTGTCATGAATAATTTTGTCTATTTTGTGTTTATCCTTGAATAAACAGGTCAGTTTCTTGTTACCAACCATTGTGTATTATTCAAACTCCCCTTATTCAGCTGGCTAGTTGTTATCAAGAGTACTAAAACCCTTTTCAACATGATTCTGACAACTAAGTAGGCTAAATAACTTTAAACTTTAATACATGCTCGGATAGGCCAGTATCGGTCAGTATCGGTATCGGATCAGAAATGCAAAAACAATATCGGTATCGGATCGGAAGTGCAAAAACCTGGATCGGGACATCCCTAATAGTTAGCCTTTAAGATTGCTCACGAAAGAACTGAAGTCTTCTGGTTATGTTTTCACAGAGAGTGTTGCTAAAAAATAGGAATAGAAACATTATGCTTATGGAGTTCTGTCTATGTAGGACTGAACAACAGGCAACACTCTCACAAAAATGCTTTGGAGTGTCAGACAGCAGTAAGCCTCAGCTCACAGATGGCAGGATGGAACATACAACTGAGTTGTTGTCAGACCTGAAGGACTGAAGATTCTGGCTGTAGATTAAATGTTTCCACAAGTAAACACAATAACAAAGAAAGCTCATAAAAAGTAGAGCAGGTAAAGCAGTAGCCAAACACACTTTGGCGTAAAGTCAAACCAACTTTTTTTTTCCAATAAGGAACAGCTACATTGCTTAATAACTGCCAAATGATACCAACTCACACCCCCATGTCAGCTCTTTTAATGGCACGCAATCTGAAACATTAGAAAATGAAAAATGCCCATAAAAGCAGCACAACACTATTGCTCACCTTAAATAATCCTCCTGGAGTATTGTATAAGTAAAAACAAATGAAAACTGCAGGAAGTCTAAATAGTCACTAAATATAGAAGCACACTAATTAGGGAACATTTCTTATCGCGGTTATTGTGACCAAAATGATCACGGTTATCATTATTACCGCTGTAATTTTAAATGTGCTCAAAATTCTAATTGACCAACTTTTATTTAAAAATAACACAAACACATTCAAAATGTATATGTACCTCAAGTAGAAAGTTGAATGTATACATATGAAAGCAACACAAGCATTATAAACAAAGAAATATGGCAGAAACAAAATAATACTAAGAATAAATACACATAAATGTGAACATTTCAAAAGATGGTACTCTTTTGACATAAGACCTAACTGCACTTTTTGTCCATACAGATAAAAAATAGTGTTCATTTATGAGGTCTAGTCTTACACATAGGACTGCACAATTATGGGCAAAATAATAATTACGATTATTTTTATCAATATTTAAATCACGATTATTAATCAGGATTATTCATTATGTTTGGTAAAACAGTGTTGGTGTGTGAACGCGATCCATCATGTAATTTGTAATATATAATAAAAATGCTCCAAATAAACATTATCTATACTTTTAAAGACAAATATTTGTGTTTTTGTTTTCTAATAGTATTAGCGTGTTAGCTTTTTTATTACATGATGCCTTTATCTCTATTTTTACATTTTCACAGAGAGAGGTATTCTTTAAGTTATGTAAATTTACATGTACTAATGTATGTACATGTACATGTTGTATCAGGACAGATTCATAAAGAGTTTGAGCAGAAATCTTCCGTATAGGTATTAAGTATACACCATAAAACATTAACAAAATGCTATGTCACATGAATGGGTTTTAAAGTAATTTCTTTGTGGAATGAAAAAACAAGTACCGGTAATGTAAAAAAAAAAAACGTGTTTACTTTTTGATATCAATATAAAACACAAAGCAGTTTGGCTAATGAAGATAATAAATAAATAAATAAACAAGCTTTGTTTTTCTCCAACTACCATGTACAGTTTGGCCAACAAATATAAACTGGAGTAATACCTCTCACGTCTAACACACAATCGTTGTGCCTCATCGGCAATTTGATGAGATGACAAAACCTTTAGCTAGTATTGATGTTATTTGAACACCGATAAAGTTAGCAGTTAAATTAAAGGACGAGTGAGCATCCCAGTAAACAAACTAAAGACTTTATTAACAAGTTGTCCCAACGTTACCAACACATCGCCTGCTGCATGGTAACTCTCAGTCTGAGCAGCTGACGGACGGACGCTAGTTGCACGTTCAAAATGAGACTGCAACATCAAATATTTTTCTCCTCCAACAGCGTTGCGCACACCGAGACTACACAGAAGTAGAAGCGATTGAAATTAAGTGAAACGAAGCGATCGGCTCCTTTTACTCGGAGGGAACATTTTCAAAGCAGAGTCTGTGTAGTCGCCACCATGTTTCCTCGAGCCGAACAGCTCTAGTACGCATGCGCTGCCTAAGCAGTTTTGCCTAAAATGCATGAATAAATGACGGTTTTCGGTAATTAAAAATTTAAACGGTATTACTAACCATCTGGAATTTTTTCGCGGGTTATCATTATACCGTTTACCATTACATCCCTAACACTAATACCGTTGAGTCTGTTGCAACTCTTGGCCAGAGAGACACATCTTTTTAGGACTGTCGTCTAGTACTCATTTACAGACATTAAGGCCCACAAATATTGTTCGTCTGAACCACTCCACCTGTCTCTTGAACGACAATGAGGTGCATTCTGACTCCACATTGTCACATTTAACATCAATCATTGTTGTAACACGTGCTGAATGTGGCTTGGCATTGCCTTGCTGAAATAAGCAGGGGCGTCCATGAAAAAGACGGCGCTTAGATGGCAGCATATGTTGTTCCAAAACCTGTATGTACCTTTCAGCATTAATGGTGCCTTCACAGATGTGTAAGTTACCCATGCCTTGGGCACTAATGCACACCCATACCATCACAGATGCTGGCTTTTGAACTTTGCGTCGATAACAGTCTGGATGGTTCGCTTCCCCTTTGGTCCGGATGACACAATGTCGAATATTTCCAAAAACAATTTGAAATGTGGACTCGTCAGACCACAGAACACTTTTCCACTTTGTATCAGTCCATCTTGGATGATCTCGGGCCCAGAGAAGCCGGCGGCGTTTCTGGATGTTGTTGATAAATGGCTTTCACTTTGCATAGTAGAGCTTTAACTTGCACTTACAGATGTAGCGACAAACTGTATTTAGTGACAGTGGTTTTCTGAAGTGTTCCTGAGCCCATGTGGTTATATCCTTTAGAGATTGATGTCGGTTTTTGATACAGTGCCGTCTGAGGGATCGAAGGTCATGGTCATTCAATGTTGGTTTCCGGCCATGCCGCTTACGTGTGAACCTTTTGATGATATTATGGACCGTAGATGGTGAAATCCCTAAATGTCTTGCAATCGCACTTTGAGAAACGTTGTTCTTAAACTGTTTGACTATTTGCTCACGCAGTTGTGGACAAAGAGGTGTACCTCGCCCCATCCTTTCTTGTGAAAGACTGAGCATTTTTTGGGAAGCTGTTTTTATACCCAATCATGGCACCCACCTGTTCCCAATTAGCCTGCACACCTGTGGGATGTTCAAAATAAGTGTTTGATGAGCATTCCTCAACTTTATCAGTATTTATTGCCACCTTTCCCAACTTCTTTGTCACGTGTTGCTGGCATCAAATTCTAAAGTTAATGATTATTTGCAAAAAAAAAAAAAGTTTATCAGTTTGAACATCAAATATGTTGTCTTTGTAGCATATTCAACTGAATATGGGTTGAAAATTATTTGCAAATCATTGTATTCCGTTTATATTTACATCTAACACAATTTCCCAACTCTATTTACATCTAACACAATTTCCCAACTCAAACGGGGTTTGTACTTGAATGAGGCTAAACATGTTATATATGCACCGGAAGCAAACCAGGTGCAGGCATGCTAATAGCTAAGATAACCGCTAAGCTAGCTTTAAACACCATCAAGAAATAAGTGCTTAATAAAGTTTAAGAAGTGTAGATGGAACCACAGAAACATTACATTAGAAAGTAAGCGGTTATTAACGGGAAATTAACAAGGAGAATAGTCTAGAGCAGTGGTCGGCAACCCGCGGCTCCGGAGCCGCTTGCGGCACTTTGATCACTCTGATGCGGCTCAGCTGCATACTGCATACTTGCCGACCCTCCCGATTTTCCCGGGAGATTTCCATGCCTCTCGTAGTAAACTCCCGGGATCAATATTCACCCTAACAATAATAATACGGGCGTGCCATGATGGTACAGCATTTAGCACCCTATACAATCTATACAAACAGCGTGCTAACCCAGCCTTTTGTTGTATGCATCTTCTACTTGCACACGTAAGTGACAGCAAGGCATACTTGGTCAACAGCCACACAGGTTACACTGACGGTGGCCATATAAAACAACTTTAAAACTCTTACTAATAATGCGCCACACTTTGAACCAAAACCAAACAAGAATGACAAACACATTTCGGGAGAACATCTGCACTTTAACACAACATAAACACAACAGAACAAATACCCAGAATCCCATGCAGCCCTGACTCTTCCGGGCTACATTATACACCCCTGCTACCACCAAACCCCGCCCCCGCCCCAACCATGCTCCCCCACACATCAACACCCCCAACCCCCTGTGCGTCGGTTGAGGCGGGGGTTTGGTAGCGGGGGTGTATAATGTATCCCGGAAGAGTTAGGGCTGCATGGGATTCTGGGTATTTGTTCTGTTGTGTTTATGTTGTGTTAAGGTGCAGATGTTCTCCCGAAATGTGTTTGTCATTCTTGGTTGGTGTGGGTTCACAGTGTGGCGCATTATTAGTAAGAGTGTTAAAGTTGTTTTATACGCCCACCGTCAGTGTAACCTGTGTGGTTGTTGACCAAGTATGCCTTGCTGTCACATCCGTGAGCAAGCAGAAGCCCCATACAACGTGTGACTGGGCCGGCACGCTGGTTGTAGTGGGCGCTAAATGCTGTACCATCACGGCACGTTCGAGAGAATAGTTGCCTTGAAATTAGTGGTCTGCCGGAAAAATCGGGAGGGATCACAAGAATTACGCTGTCAAGCGCCATTCATATAAAACTCGCGGGCCGCACTAACATTCGATTTTCATACTAAGGTGAGGGCCGCGTGTCTGAGACCCTTGGTTTATACATAGCACAAAACAAAACAAAAACTTTGTATGCAGTGTTATTTCATTTTAAATTTCAAAAGATTTTTGTGGCTCCCATTGTTTTCTTTAATTTGTGAAACTGGTCAAATTGGCTCTTTGAGTGGTAAAGGTTGCCGACCCCTGGTCTAGAGAGAGGATAATATAACAACTGTTGGTGTGTCAGCATTATCACAGTCGATATACGGTTTGTAAGAGGACGATCAGATCGATCCATACATCGGTGGTGTTGGTACCAAGAGTAATATTAGTATATGATCCATACTAGAGGGATTAGATCAATTTTAGATATATATAAAAAAAGTCCATGTTAACAAAGTCAAGGAAAACAATCCTGGACGCAGGAGGACTTTGAGGGCAACAACTTAGGATTTAAATGAGAAGTAGATAGTAGTTGTAGTGCTTTTGTTTAGTTATTGTGCTATTATTGACTTTGTCTTGCTCAAACAATTTTAAGGAATAAAAGAGAATAAGTAATCAGTTTAAATATTGTGTTGATATTGTTCAACTTTCAAAAGCACTCATCATAAATGAAGTTAATACATATGATCGGTATAGGTATTGGTATCGGCTGATCTCACTCATAGATGACTGGTATTGGAATCGGCAGCATAAAACCCTAAGCGGAACATCCCTAGTACAATAGCAAAGCCTTGATTTTAGTTAGTGCACAGTCAAAGCTCCAAATTCAATTGTCATAATTTATTTTGGTGTTTCCGTTTTGGCAAATAATTTTCATTTCGATGCATCCCTACTCCAAACTAATGTCCCAAAATCTTGGACAGAAAGAGTGCTTTATTTCAGAAGTGATGACGACAATAGAGCTACTTGTAGACGTTTGTGAAGAGGGTGGAAATACGCACTCCAACATAGTGTTATACATTCCTGGAATGTCATTGCACACTAGGACCAGTGTGTCCCGACAGAGCAGTACAATCCATTACACCAGCGCCATGCAGGATGACATTTAGTTCTATTTCATGGATTGGACTTAATTAAATTACCACCTGGCAATTATATTGACACAAATATGATAGAAGAAAAAACTCTTGACTAAATCTGCACCAGCACCAAAGTTTGATACATTTTTAAGTTAAAAATTAAAAGGGGTTTGAGTAAAATCAATCAAGACCTGCAGAATAATGAGAGTAATACACAAAACAGACAATCCCTAATTAACATAGATTAAAAAACAACCATGCAAAGTGGTATATTTCCCCAGTGAAAATAATTACCTGCCTGAATAATGGATACACGAAAATAAGCTCAATTAATTATCATTCAAGCAAACGAGATTCTGCCAAAAGTTCCACTCTATCTTCCTCTCATCTTAATAAGAATTGATGATTGACAGCTCATCAGCTCCAGCCGTCACAGCCAAAAGCACCGTAATGAAGTTTCAGCCCTTCATTTGGCTCGTTCTGATGTACGAAAATCCTCTCAGGCTAATCAGCTGAGACAGGACGCATCATACAGAGGATTGACGACATAGGCAGATTTGAATGGGATTAAACTCATCCCGAGGTGAGTACAAGCAAACATGGGGATGAGAATGGAAAACCGGTTCTTGTTGAGAACCGACTCTCAGGGTTTCGATTCCTTGGAGCCATTTGACAGGTTTATTAACGATTACCTGTGGTCACGCATGACATCACCACGCACAGCGCCGATCAGCAGCACAAACGTTAGAACTCTTCATGAGAAAGAAAGACAACGGGACAACTTGCAAAGCGGATATTCTATCAATTTGAGAAAATACTAGCAGAAGCATTAGCAGACACAGCATGCGATAACGTTTGAATGAATGACGCGTTTTCAAACCTCTCCGAGACGGAAGTGAATCACCACAATACGTCTGCTGTCAATACTGCAGCTAACTAATAAACTAAACACTGCTTATCATGTTAAAACATGCGATTACTAACTGGAAACGGGAATAGAATGTTTCTCATGCATCACATGACGAGACGGTGTCTGACCGGCAGTTTGCACGCCATCTTCCTAGCCCGATTTCAACAGCATGCGAAGCGGCAGTGGAACGTCATCACCACGGCGGAAGATTATTTCCGTTTTTATTCGAGTCAATGTGCTGGTCGCCGCAGCAAATCCGTTCAATTGAGCTAAAATCTGATTGTGTTGGACGGGAAGTCGTGTACAAACTCAAAATACATTTTACGGTTTATTGTAGGAGTTAAATTAAATGTATCTATCTATGTGTGTCTCTGTGTGTGTGTGTGTGTGTGTGTGTGTGTGTGTGTGTGTGTGTGTGTGTATGTGTGTGTGTGTGTGTGTGTGTGTGTGTGTGTGTGTGTGTGTGTGTGTGTGCGTGTGTGTGTGTGTGTGTGCGTCGTGTGTGTACAATGCTTGCCAGGGATGATGTTACTGGTGGTGTTGTTTGCTACAAAAATAAATTAAGTTGTCATTCTGCAAGGCAAAACTGTCATCTTTTCCACGAGTCAAGTCAAGTCAAGTGAGTCTGTGGGTATTGATTTGTGGGCGGCAAATTTGGCTTGAGACGTTCCGCAGTGTTTATTAAGTGTTAACTTATTATGCGCGGATTTGCAAAGCCACAACAGAGCGGCGTAGGGGTAAGAGGTGTTCTCCACAGCTGGAGACACCGTGATTAGTCAGAAATATTGTGTATGCTTCCTAAAAAAGCAGATATGTTTAATTTTTTGCAAAATAATGGTTAACTTTCATAGTTAATGGTTAAAAAATTGCACAATATACAGTTCTATTTGACTTGCTTCTATTTGTCTTTGACTGATGTAGTTGTACATTCTTTTGAGCGCTTTGAAAACATTTTAAACATGCTACTTAACATTTTTGTGTAATTGTCATTTGTCACAGAATAATTTATGTTGTACTTTGTTTATTACTACAGTAGAATATTTATTTTATTATTATATAATAGTTATTTTCAAAACCAAATGTTTTTTTCCTGGCACCCAGTCATGGCCAAGGGTCTTGTAAGAACTCACTGTTGTGTTTGTATACTTTTTTTCTAAACTAAACAAATTTGATGCTAATCAACTTCTTTGCTATCCTTTTATCCTTTTAGAAACAATAAGAGAATAGATAAAGAACCGAACCATTAAGCAGAATCAAAGGTGGAAGCAGAATGGTAAAAATTGGGTGTGTAACGGTATTGTAGATACTGTGGTATTTCAGTTTCAAAGTCTTCACAATAATACAGTGACGCCTGACAGTATAAAACAAAAACTTGGTGTCTAGTTTTTTCCAGTGCTTTAGCCTTGGCCGGGTCTCAAAAGAAACCAGAATCCCAGAACCCTCTGCGCAGTGCGGGGCTCCAAGGTGGGGGCGTGGAACGCCGTAAGCAGGAAGTGAAGTGTGTTCGTAGCAGATGAAGCAGAACGTTTTTTTGGATATTTCCTGAAAAATGGCATCAAAATCTATCCATAACTGTTTGAGTTATGTTGCTAACAAACACAAAAACAAACCCTGGTGAAAACATAACTTCTTTGGCGGAGGTAAGAAAGTCTGCGTTCTGCAAAGCAATACTTTCGTCTTGAGCGTTTCCAAAGCGACACAGAGCCAGCCGGTAACATCGCACTGCACTAAAGTCATCACCAAAAAAATGTTCAACACAGGAAATTGAAACTGAAAAACTACTTGATGAATCCTCAAACCATCCATCTATTTTTCCACAACTTGTTTCTCTCAATGCTGCGGGCGGGCTGGAGCCTATCCAGCTCCGCTCGAGCGGAAGGCAAAGTACACTCTGGACAAGTCGCCCCCTCATAAACTGTCATCCAGAAAAGATGTTTGAAGCCAGTGAAGCTAAAGGTTAGTTGAGGTATTTACATTGTTAAAAGTCAAATTGTTAGTTAAGTGCTCTTCATAAAGTAAAAAGTTGAAAGACACTAAAGTGAACATTATCGTTTTACACTGGATGTTTACATTGTCACTTTAAAGACATGCAACTGTACGTTATTTAATATTTGCTTGAAACAGTGGATGTTCCTGCACAATTATTTGCACTTAAAAATACGTGTTTGTAGTAATAAATATGATTAGAACTAGAGATCTTTAACGATAAATGCGTTAAAATGTAAGATCGGAAATTATCGGTATCGTTTTTTTTATTATCGGTATCGGGTTGTTTTTTGGGGGGTTTTTTTGGTTTGTTTTTATTAAATCAACATAAAAAACACAAGATACACTTACAATTAATGCACCAACCCAAAAAACCTCCCTCCCCCATTTATACTCATTCACACTCATTCACACAAAAGGGTTGTTTCTTTCTGTTATTAATATTCTGGTTCCTACATTATATATCAATATATATCAATACAGTCTGCAAGG
>NC_084561.2:19528823-19711323 GCF_033978685.3 Nerophis lumbriciformis | reverse complement strand
ACTTGGAAAAGTTATTGAAGAACCTTTTGAGGTGCGGGCTGCGCTGTCAAACGCTGATAGGTTGAACACAGTTGTATTTGAAAATTCAGCCACAATTAGAGTATGCGGGGAGAACTTGTGTATTTCTTATTCCTTGTGTATTTATATTAGAAGAACGAAACAAACTTTCGACTTGCAGGAATGTTTGAGTGGCATATGTGTGCTGAAAAAAACCCTAATTAGTGGAACTATCTTGCAGTGTTTTTACTCAGCCGTAGTCTTTAAACTATATGCAGTTTAATGCTGTTAATGAATTTTAACAAACTTTGTTTCAATTCGCTAAGCCACAAGAAATGGACAGGCTTATTAAAACGTATTTACAATAGAATATTAAGTATTCAACCGGACTTCGCATAGATGCGACTCCAGGTGGTCACAGGGACCGGAACATCGTCATTTGAAGATAAATGTGAAAAAGAGGGGGCAGGAAACGAGTGGAACGAAGGTAAATCACATCAAATATGAACTATTTACTTTGTTACATGTAAACGTTGTCAGTGACATGACATTTTCAATCCGGGTGAACCGAAAACTAATAGTAACAGGCTAAAGCTAAATCTGATGTGATTGTGTTGTCGCCATGAGATAAACACTGACGTTTACTATTTAAATATTGTTATTTACAACTGAAATTAACCATACTGACTCGCCAGACCCTCATTAATTCATATTTTACTGAAGGATGTTTTTTTGTTTGTTGGACATTGTGGACAAAAGCCTGACTTTTATTGTTAAATTTGTTTTTAAATCATATCGTTTTGTATCTTATTGCTTTATATTTTATTTACTTACACTTTTGTGACCTAATATTGTCTGTTTATTTACATGATATCAAAGTAGAAATATACTGTACCACTCAAGATCCATGAGTCATCAGTTTGCTCTGTATAAACTACCCTGAACTGTGAAATTTGGTAGAAAGAAAAACCACAGAGGTCTACAGGTTCCAGGAACTTGGTGGAAAAGGGCCTATTTATAAGTTTTAAAAAAAAATGTCATCATTGATTCCCCGTAAAATGAGTCATATTATAATTTTTTTTTTTCTACATTTAAAACACTTCCTTTTTTCCATGTCATACATACATATAACGGTGGTTCTTTGGTCAACATTTTACATGGATTATGTTTTACAGACAGTTTTCAAGCCGCTTTCTGACCGTCATTTTGTGGGCGGTCTTATTCATGTGGCTCCACTCCAACAGTGTCTTCTCCCCGCTATCTTTGTTGTAGTTTTTAGCGCTTCCATTGCAAGTCTACTGACAGATATAAGTTCGAACTATACGCTACTTTGTATTAGAAATGTCAAGAGCGGAGGATGCATGTATATATGTCCATGTACGAGCCAGTCTGCCCCGCACAAGATGATAAAGAAAAAGGAAGAGAACCCCTTTAATACTTGGTGGAAAATATGATTGAAAAGCGGACCTTTTGAAAATATTAGCGTAAAATGCAAGCTAATTTGGTTACAGCAATGTCACCACCAATATGTCACCAAGAGTCAAAGCTAAGATGAAATCGGCATTTGCAAATTCGATTATTGAAGGATGTGGATGGATAAAAGTTATTCCAATTCAAGTGTAATTGTGTTTATTTGGGATTAGCAGTTGATAATTTTGGGGAAACTGCCGTCAAGTAGGAAACAGAAGTTGCTGACTGTTGGCGCATGCGTAAATTGGGTAGTGACAACAGCTATCGGCATGTAGCATTATTTTCCACTAAACACTTTGCTAAATAAGCAGAAATGACAACAATCACCCCCTTGCGTTTCGGAAACACACAGCATTTTGTCTAACAATCAAAATTTACACATAATGCATGTAAACGGAGACTTCACAGAAGGGATCAAAGTATTTCAGGAATCCGACTGTTTTGCTTTAGTGCATGTAATTTGTTACGAATTAAGGTCAATGCCTGATAAATGGATTGTTTAGTTGCAACCGATTGATTACACATTGTTGTGTGTGCCTATGCATAATTGTGAATATTGGTGTCAAGCAGGATTATTGTCAAAAGCAACATTCTATGACTCTCCGAAACGCCAAACAGCCTTTGGTTTCATTGTCAATTATCTCTATGTAGAACTGGGAAATAGGGGAAAAAATCATATCACAGCAGTTTTTTTTCCATAACAGTTGATGAAATCACTAATTTTGTTTTGCTTGAATGTTCTTTGCTAGTAAGTGAGAAATGAAGACATCAAAAGGTTATTTTCTGTTTAAATATTAATTTTTTTGCTAGGGGTTGGACATGATAGATGTAAGAAGAACATACAACTGTTTCAGACAAATTTAACATCAGGCTTTATGTACAGCATCTGACTGTTATATTTACACACTGCCAATATTATTTTAAAAATGTTATTTTTATGTCTATATTATTATTATCGTTATCAATTAATTCATTAATTATTACCTATTTATACGATACAAGTAACATGCGCTCAGGTGGAATAGTGGAGTGACACCTAAAATAAAATATATTTTTAACGGTAAATACAGTAAGTATGGACCTAATTATGAAGGAAGGAACATACATGTGTTATCCAAGTTACTACTAGGTTTTGAAGAAGAAAAATAAACTATATTAGACTTAATAACCCATTAAAATATTAATACAACAATAGTATTGATGTGATTATATTAATGTGGTTATTTCAAAGTGTTTGTAAAGAAACAAGGGACATTGGTAATTAAAAGGGTTCAAAGAGACTTTGACGAATACATTTTTGATCAGCCAATCGGAAAGCACTTTCTTACAGTTCTCGGAAGTGTCCGAGAGATACAACACTGTTTGTTATTTCATTCTTTGATAGTCAAATTGTATTTTGTTGGCCTTAGAAGTGAGTTCATCATTAGATGGCAGACCTGGAGAGAGTCAAGCGTCTGTGCTTAACTTTAAGTGTTTGAACTAAAAGTTTAACGTTAACCTTTCTGGATTTTATTACATCCCTGGCTGTGGTTCGCTAGCGTCGCAGGTTTTAATACCAATTTCCTTGACCCAGCCACACACAAAGAAGTTGTAGGTCTCTATGCTTTTACAAGCTTTCATTTGTTTTGGCGTGTAGAATGACATCTAGGGCACCAGATAGTCCACCGACAGATAATCCTTCAGATCATTCGACAACTGTTGTTTTGATAACGTATAGGGATCAATTCCATTGCATAGTTAGATTTTTTTTTGCTCGTATCTGCTTTTAGCAGTAAGATCTAAGCCTGTACTCAGTTTGCACGTTTTCTGCTTCACAGTAGCCATGTTGGTTTGGTTGACCACCACTTCGTTTACTTTCGTTCGAAAGTCACATGACTGAATACAACCTACTGTGCACAACTGAAGTTATACTGGTGAATGTACTTTAAAGCAGTGTTTCTTAACCATAGGGCCAGAGCCCATTGTTAGGCTGCGAGCACCTCCTATAGTGTCCCCAAAAGTATCAGTTTCCGTATGTGCCACAGTGGTACTCAATTGTAATACATTTTTCCACCACCTGTGTCAGTAATGAAAATCTCAAACAAACAGAAGAAATCTGGAGCTAAAGTCATACAGACGTTTCTTAAGCGCAGAAATTATGACTAAAGTTGTGAAGCTGTATTTTCAATTTTATTTTCATTTTAGTTATAGGGCACTGCAGTTTTAAAAAATTTTGCCTATCACTCACAATCATTATGAAAGACATGACGATATGCATTCTAACTTGTAAATAATCGTAAATAAAAGTGTGCTAACAGTGGAGGTCCTCTATTCCGCCCATAAAATCCAATTAAAAAAACATCCAAAAAGCGCCAAAAATACTTAATTTACATTTTGTGGCTTGAATATTAACCCAGTATTAGTGATATTGTTATTATAAGCACCAATACAGAGAAACTATGTGTGTAATATTTACATTATCGAGTGGTCAGCTGTTTCCTCGCTTCCCTGCTCCCTGGAAGTTTATAGTAGATCATAAATCATGCGTCTCACCTGGACAGAAAAAGGCTGAAGTTGTAGTCCGACAAGTTGGTACACTTTGACAGCCAAATTAGACTCGGAAATGGCGAGAACGACATGAAAAGACGCTTGGCTCCACCTCCCTTTTCTTCACGAGGATTCGCAGTCATTCTTCATTTAAATAGGAATATATGAACATTCCAGCAGTCTGCATCCAAATGACAGCAGACATTGTACAGTAAGTGATGATTTGTTTGTTTGCTCTCATGAAGCCTGCAGTGAGTAAAATCAGTGATGTTATAAAAAAAAAACGAACGCCGTGACGCGTTTTTTTTAAATGAATGCGCCGGGTATGCTTTAAAATGATCAAAATACGAAAATATTAAATGTCATTATAAATGTGCCTGTTACTACATTACATATATACTTACAGCATGTACAGTATATGGTCCCGTTTACACTGCACGTCAAATCTGATTTTTTTTGCCCTCAAATGACACAGATCTAATTTTTTTGCCAGTCTAAACGCTCCAAAGTGCTTCAAATCTGATCTTTTGGCATCAGATTCAGACCACATCAGGAGGTAGTCTTGAATCCGATTGGAAAGCTCCTGTAGATCCACGCTGTTGTCTGTGTCTCCTCTACTAAACAGCCATAAAAAGATTACAACCCTCCCAAATATATTTACCTCTACATCCATTCATACATTTTATTACTTTCATTTATTTTCACAAAAAAAACTACACATTTTTCAGGCGTTGCGACTATTATTTGATTTTGTAGTAGTAGCGACTTCCTCCCGGTCAATTTCCTTCATTTTCACGTTATTGAAGTGCGCATGCAAGTGACGTCGAGGCCACATTGGGGCCTGTGCGCGTTTACATTAGAGTCTGATAAAAATCCCATTTTACTTGCAGCGTAAATAGTCAGCTGGAAAAAATCAGATCTAAAAAAAATCTGATTTGGGCCACTTTGGCCTGCAGTGTAAATATAGACTTTAAAACATTAATGGAGGCGTTTGGATGTTTTTTTAAGGGCTTTATAGGCAGAATAGAGCGGCTGTAAGAGGAGAACCAAATCGGATCATCCATAAATTGGTGGAATCAATATTCAGGGTAGTATCAGTTTATGATGAATACTAGAGGAATCAGATCGATATTTTTATTTTCTCAAAATAATTTGTTGTCGTTTTTGTTAATGTTTACAAATTCAGGGAATAATTCTCTGGACAAGGGAGGACTTTGAGTACAAAAACCAATGGACTTTAAATAGTTTTTACTTTTGTTTGCCCAAACAATTGTGTGTAGTAAAAGAGAATAAAGAACTAGTTTAAATATTGTGTTAATATTGTTAAACTGTCACCAGCACTTACCATAAATAAATTAAAAATGGTACAATTAATAGGCCTACATGTGATCAGCATTGTTATCGACCGATGTCACTCATGGATAATCGGTATCAGAATCGGCAGCATAAGACCTTGATCGAAACATCCCCACACTGACACTATTTGTTAGATAAAGTTCAGCCTATTCCATGTCACACACTTCACTTGACCAAGTGACAGATTGAGATCTCCTGTTCACCAGGTCACATTATCTCTGTGTGTGCGTTGGGGTTGTTGTTGCTAACGTCTTTAGCTGCCTATTTTTACGTACTGTATGTTAAAACATGGACAAATTAATTATACTGAATATATCGAAAGTGCCTCATATTTCTATGGCGGAAAAGTTGTTTTGCGATATACTATGATATTGTTTTATCGCCTAGCCCTATCTCTGTGATATTATATCAGTAAAAGTCAGTGGTCAGTAATCAAATAATTTTTACTGGTCATGTTGAGCAAGGCTTGTGTTCCTTCAGCAATCATTATTCTTTTAAAATAGACCATCAAACACACTTTCGCTAGGATCTGTAGAAAAGCGAGTGAAACAGGAAAGAAAGCTCAGAAAGCATTGGAGTGCAAAGAGGCCAGCAGGTGAACCAGAGGGAGTCCTTAAGTATAGTTCAAACCTCCCACTTTGTATGACTCGTGTCTGGTTCTTTGAATTTGCTGTGGCAGCATGGGGGAGTTACCACTGATGGATACATCTGTCTGGTGTTTTACAACCATTTGCTGCCTCAAAGAAACTTATCAAGTTTGGCCTTGAGAAAACATTTGTTTGATACTCTTCCACAGAGGATGGAGGAGCAAGGTGGAAGTTTCCTATTTCCTTTAATGGACATTCGCGTTCGAATGACACCAGAGAAAACACACAAGCCCCAGGCTGTTAGCGACACTCCACCCTCATGATAAATTAATTATTATGCAGCTATCAGATGAATGGGGGACGTGAGTGTACATACATTATGAGGGACCTGATGAAATGCAGAACAGATAAAACAACCGTATCCTAGAATACGTTTATACTGCAGGCCAAAGTGGACCAAATCTGATTTTTCCGAAATTTGATATTTTTCAGATGACTGTTTGGATTGCTATTAAAACGGGATCATTATCAGACTCCAATATACAGTAAACACGCAAAGGCCCCAATGTGGCCCCAGTGTCACTCGCATGCGCAGTTCGATAAAGTGAAAACAAAGGAAGTTGACCGGATTCCGTAAAAGAACAAGGAAGTCACTGATACTACTACTTTGACACAAACAGGTCACATTGGGCTGCAGTCACATTTAAAAATATCACATTCCAAACAAATTCGGACTAACTCCTGATACTGCCCAAATAGGATGTGAAAAGGTCAGATTTGAAGCCCTTTGGAGCTTTTATACTGGCAAAAAATATCAGATCTGTTTCATTTGAGGACAAAAAAATCTATTAAAAAAAAAAAAGTTAAAGAACCAATTATTGTCACACACACACACACGAGGTGTGGCGAAATTATTGGTCCCCAGTGTAAATGAGGCCCTTGTGGAGAGGCGTCTGCTGTGTATGCATGTTGCAACCTACCTTTATATTCATACAATATAAAGTACTTTATTGTCTTAATCAAATAAAATGAGAAAATAACTCCTCTTTTGGATCAGGAATTTAGTACTTGTAAGCTATTAAGGCTGTCCTAAAGCACTGGAAAGCAAACAGTGCTATTTTATTTCCCGTGAAGATATCAGAGAGAAACTCCACTCCAACGCTGCAGCCTTTCATGCTCTGTTTTGAATTACTGCTTGCGCATCTTTGATGATGCTTCATTACTTCCACTGCAATGAAAATCACATCTCATAGAAAGTGACAGCGATGTTGGGAAAGCCGAGTGGCTTGGAAACAAATCAAGACTATCATCATCACCAATCTACGCTGCATCATCGTACATGCAGACAATACTAAATGTTTAATGTTGTCATATTGACTAAAAGGCAAAAAACATTTTGAGTGGTTTATAAAGATATGATGGATGGTATACTGAGGAAAAAACATCAGGAATATATCATGATCTACAGTACTTTGTATCAAGGGGTTTTAAAGTGAGAGGCGAGCTTCTCAGTAGAGGAGGTTTAAGCTAAAGTGCAGCATCTTAAGAAGATAAGATTCCAGCAGACGGAAATATATTTTTGATTGTTTTTATTGAATTGAAGGCAAATACTTTACTTAAGTAAACAATGAGGAGTTCAGTAGAAAATTATACACTATGACTATAAGATGGTGTAATTGTCGTGTTTTATTAAAAAAGGAGAAATGATAAGTAAAAATAGCTTCTTTTTTTTAATATATATATATCTATATATATATATATATATATATATATATATATAGATATATATATATTGTATATGTAAATCTGGATCTATATTTGATATTTACATTAACGCACAGCACTAACAGAAACACTGAAATCCTTTTTTAGGAACCCAAAATAAAAAAAAGGTCTGTTTTTTTTTACAGCAGACCGGAATATCTTTTTGATTGTTTTCATTGAATAATTGAAAATAACTATTTTACCTAAGTAAACAATGTGGAGTCCAGTAGACAATTGTACACTTTGACCATAAGATGATGTAATTGTCATATATCAGTATGGTTAAAGGCCCAGGATGACAACAAGCTATATTATTATTCCTGTATTATTTTTCAAATTACCACCTATGTTAATTTCATGTCAAGTCATCATTAAATGGCCCTGATATGTCAAAAGGCATTAATAAATCATGTTATTTTCGAATACCTCTATAAGTGATAACAGTAGTTCAGCCTGGATATGCTCATTTCAAAATTAGATTTGCAGCCCCGAAATCTTGTTATTGGTTTCATTTCGATGTCCCGCCCTTTACCGTTTGACCAATTAGAAAGTCTGTGAGTGTGTCACATCCAGGTTGCCAGATACGCACTGCCCTCTTCGTCTGGCTACTGCCACTGGTAAAGTTACTAAACATGTCAGACCTTAGTAAATCTACTAAAAGGCGTCATTACAATACTCAACTTATTCATGACAAGCCAGGAACAAAAGGAGAATTTGTATCGAGGATGCCTTTGAAAGATGGAGACGATTTTCATCTGACGCCAAACTTGCTAATTACCTCCTTGATAGGTAAGTCGGGCATTTACGTTTTCTTATTACTTGTAGTAAATGGAAATGGACGTTACATATGTAAACTATATTGTCCAATACAGTCTATGATCTTGTCTAACAAAGCTAGTATGTTCGTGCAACGAATGCTTAGTGTGATGGTGTATAGCTCTTAGTGTAATGCTTAGCATGCTAGCCTGGTCAATGACACATCGACATATAGGCTAACGAGCCTATGTCGTTAATGTGTATGTGTATTTGAACTGACAGGGCAAAATATATTTTCGACAAATAAAACCTATGTGGATATGGGTAGTGTCAGTGCCTATTTAATTCTCAATATGCTAATACGCTGAGGAAATGGGTTCCAACATTAGCACGGCTGTCATCATGGCAATGTGAAACGTATGGAGACAGCTAAGCATGCTCTACTTATTTTCACCAGTATAACCATTGCTAGCGTTGGTTGTAGTTTGTTTTAGTCTTTGTTTTCTGATAGTACTGACAATAACCATGTGATTGCTATTTGTTGTGATATTGTACGCAGGCATGATGTACTTCTTCCTGAAAATAGCCTAATTTTTGTTTAAAATGTGTTGGTTAGAGATTTGTTATTGACAAAACGCTATTATGGTCCCAGCACCTCAACCCCTAGTAAGAGGCAGTGGAAGTTTGAAGTTCCTTGGAGAAGCCCAGTCGATCGAGCTGGATTTGGCTGCGTATCTGGCAACTCAGTCAGGGAGAGAGGAAGGGGACTACAGACTTTTGACTGTGATTGCAGTACCATTTCTGGCCGCAGATCAAACTGTCAGATACAATATGTAAGATAGCGTGTCCTGAATTTTGCTTCCAAACTAAAATCTATATTAAAGCCTTGTTTGTTTGTATTATTTTCACCATCTGTGCATTGAGATGACACAGACACATTCAATGGGGACTTTCAGTTTTGGGAGTGATTTTTTTTTTTTTTGGAAGGTTTTGTTTCAAGTGGATTGCTCTTCATATCTTTTCCTCCTTTGAACGTGCAGCAACATACTTACAAAATAGCACAGCAAAGAAGATTTTCCCACTGAGTCAGCCAAACAGCCTACTTGCAGTCAAACTAAAATGTATACAGTGCATACAGAAAGTATTCACAGCGCTTCACATTGTCCATATCTTATGTGACAGCCTTACTTCCAGAATGGAATCAATTCATTTTTGTCCTAAAAACTCTACACACAATATCCCAAAATGATAATGTAAACTTTTTTTTTTTAATTCAAACTAAGAGTAAACAAATCACGTGTACATAAGTATTCACAACTTTTGGGCAATAATTTTGTTAATGCACCTTTGGCAGCAATTACAGCCTCAAGTATTTTTAATATGATGCCACAAGCTTGGCACACCTATCATTGGGCAGTTTTGCCCATTTCTCTTTGCATCACTTCTCAAGCTCCATCAGGTTGGATGAGAAGGGTTGGTTTTTATCCAGGATGTATCTGTATATTGCTGCCAAAGGTGCATCAACAAAGTATTAAGCATATGCTGTGACTACTTATGTACTTGTGGTTAGAGTGTCCGCCCTGAGATCGGTAGGTCGTGAGTTCAAACCCCGGCCGAGTCACACCAAAGACTATAAAAATGGGACCCATTACCTCCCTGCTTGGCACTCAGCATCAAGGGTTGGAATTGGGGGTTAAATCACCAAAAATGATTCCCGGGCACGGCAACCGCTGCTGCTCACTGCTCACCTCACCTCCCAGGGGGTGATCAAGGGTGATGGGTCAAATGCAGAGAATAATTTCGCCACCAAGTGTGTGTGACAATCATGGGTACTTTAACATGTGATTTTTATTTTTTATTTTTAATAAATTTACATACATAAAAATAAAATTAAAAATTAAAAACTATTAAATACATTTAAAAACAATTAAATATATATTATTTCACATTGTTATTGTGGTATTTATTGTCTTTAGAATTCTGGGGACAAAAATTAATGTATTCCATTTTGAAATAAGACTAACATTAAAAAATGTGGAAAAAGTGAAGAGCTGTCAATACTTTCTGTATGTACTGTTTTCTTTAACACTCAGTAAAGGAAGCACAGTAAAATCACCAGAACTCTACCCAGACAAGGACAGCAAAACACTCCATGCGTGTGAAACAGCAGCACTTATGTGAAGGTCAAGCACTAACATAGGAAAACTGACAACTTTCTTCTCAAAATTGCTTCCCCACTGTGATGCCGGTTAGGCTTTCAGAGCAGTGTGAGGACCCAGTGTGTACTGTGAGTTTTAGGGGTTATTATGATGCCAATTAACTGATCATGAATCCCAAATTATGATGATGAGGCACATTGACTGTGACACAAAATATCAGCAATATATGAGATGGGATGTGGGCAGAAATCCTCCACTCATGACCACTCAATATGGTCATTAAGTAGATGAATGATCACAGGGTGACTTTGCCCAACATGACATGTCAGATGAATGGGTTCACAAACCAATCTGATGAAGAGGTGACAATCTATTTGAAAAGGTGCAGGTGTTTAGGGGAAAAACGACTAGAAGGTGATTGGGCAATTGTTTAGTCTGTCACATACATTATAGCCCATTTAGATCGATAAGTAGAGTAAACAATAGGCCATCTCATCCTGGAATAATTTATTGACATAATTGTTTTGCGGAAAGAAGCACCACTCCTGTAAGCTGATTTGAACTGGGCTGCAAGACTGGAACAAGTTGTGTACATTTACAGACTTACAAACTTCTGAGAACCAGTTTTGGTCTAAAACCTTTGTCAGAGTTACACATTTCGGGGAAAGAGTTGCCCTGTTATGTACAATGTCCACTGCAGAGGACGCTGACTCTCGGGACAATATAGTCACGGATGTCGAGGACTCAGTATTTTTGCCTCATCACAAACCCATACAGTGGTACTTTGGTCTTGGTAGCCACTACTTTTCATTTCATTCAATATAAGTTTTACCGTCGCGGTTATTGATGTACGGCCAAACATTGTACGTAACAAACAAACCCTTTTGCACAAAATCAAGTGACCATTGGGGACATAGGCCCAAATCGAATACTCCCTCTTCCCCCTTGTCTTGGCCCTTGATCTTTGGTTTTGCCCGTTGTGTCTTATTTCTCTGTCAGGTAAGGGGAAAGGGTTAAGTGTTAAGTGAGCTCGGATACCTCTCTAGATATCAAGTGCTACACAGCTAACAAATTAATCACAAGTGTTAGTTAAATAAATGGATAGAATAATAAGTTAAATAGTGGATTTCAGAAAACCTAGCCAGAACTTGCATATACCGTATTTTTCGGAGTATAAGTCGCACCTGCCGAAAATGCATAATAAAAAAGAAAAAAAACATATATAAGTCGCAATGGAGCCAGGCCAAACTATGAAAAAAAACTTATAGTCCGAAAAATACGGTAATCACTTCCCTCAATGAAACACATTTCACATGGCGCAAAACAGCGTTTATTTACCATAGGGCCTATTGTTGGGCCACAAGCGCTCCCCAGAGGGCCTCCAAAAAACAACAGTTTCTCGGCTGAGGTCCATATGGACCGCAGCGGTACTCAATTGTAATACTTTTCCACCAATTGTGGGAGTAATGACAAGATCAAACCAACAGAAGAAGTCTGGAGCTAAAGTCATACAGAAGTTTGTGAAGCGCAAAAATGATGACTAAAGTGGTGAAGATGTAGACCTCCCTACACTATCGAGCAGACCAGAAAACAAGAGAAGCGTACTATTGTAAGTAATGACTTCAAACCTTTGGTACTGCACGTAAATATTGGCTTCAAACAAAATGAAACACACTTTAATACCGCAAGCTGATGTGCCAGCACTTGCACATTTCGCCAAAAATAAGCGGTGTTCTTCTTAATAAAGACAGGCAAGGGAAATTAAAGTACCAGTAGAATATGAAAACAAGTTGAATTTGTATGCTTAATTATATTTCAGTGTAACCATTACACCATATCCAATTGCATCTACAATTCACAAAGTATGTGGAAATACCGTCTAAACATCACAAAACGTCACAAATTCAGTCGGTCATTTAGATTTTAAATATTCTGCTTCGGCAATTTCCATAGGTTCTACGTCACCGTGGTAACGCTTCTGCACACTAACAACAGTATTAGATCAGTCATACTGGAAATACACAAAAATTGAAAAGAGATGTGTTGTTTATCATTCGCTATCCACTAGTGTTATGTGCCCTCTTTGCAGCAGCTCTGCGGAAACTATGTCAGCGTATTTAAAGTCCCAAGTACTCCATGCGGTCCAGATTTTCTCAATTTTAATAGTCACACTCATTTAACGATTGATCAAAGCGATAGAATATACATCAAAGCTTTTTTCTAATCAAATTAATCTAATTAATTGATTAATCGATGCAGCCCTACTCCCATCGCATTTGTTGCCAACGCGAGTCTTCAATAAAGAGACAAATGTGTTCATTATCCATCCATTTTCTACCGCTTGTCCCTCTCTGGGTCACGGGGGGTGCTGGAGCCTATCCGAGCTGCATTCGGGTGGAAGGCGGGGTAAACCCTGGACAAGTCGCCACCTCATCGCAGGTTCATCAATAATGAGAGGCGAATGAATTCAGAATTCATTCTCAATTCAACGCAATTCTCGTAATATATTATTTGGTATATAAGTTATAATAAAACCTTTTTATAACAAGTTGCAAAAGCTCCTCTTTGCTGCTGACGTACGACTTGTACGCGCAGTGTTGGCCTAAAAAAAGCCCTTTAAAACAATTATTTTTTTATGTATTTACAAAAATCAAAGGATGTTCATCAATCTAATAAAAGAAAATAGAGAAACCACAACTCCAACCCAAATCCAGTTTAACATAAAATTGGAAAATAATTTACAAAGTAATTGAGAATATGTTTTTAATCCAAAAATGTATCTTTAAAAAAAAGGTAAAAACGGTTTTAATCAATTTAAAAAAAATTATGAATCGATTTAGAATGGGAATTTAAAAAAAATTGGGATTTGGATGTGAATTGATTTGAACACCCCCGTTCATTTATCCTTTTTTTCCCCAATTATCCTTTTTATTAGTCACTGACAAAAATAAATACTAAGACATGAAGGAAAATCAAAGGTCCAGAGTTAATTGTAACTATTGTATTGAATATGAATTAATTTGCAGCTCTTTTACATTGGAAAACAAAATGTTTAACTAAAAACACCAGAAACCTCTCTATTGTAAACTAATATTTGTCTGGAAAGTAATATAGGCTAACATCCTGACAGCCATAATGCCTTCAGGCCCAATGTTCTAAGGTTTTCTTGCAGAAGGTGCAGTGTACTTTTTATCAAATGTTTTCACTTGACAACAACAACAAAATCGGCCATGGTGGAGAAAAAAACACAACCATATTTAGTCTCATGAAGAGAATGTTTGCACTTCCGCTAAAATTAAATGGTTTACTTTTTCAGTGTCAGATTTGAGAAGCAAATAAGAACATCTACAGTACTAACGTCTTTACAAAGTTGTAAAAAACAGAGAGGAGACAGAACAATTGTCTAATTATTGGATTTAAAATTTAAGATTAAAGATTACTATGATTTACGTCATTTATGACAGAAAGAAAAATCGCTTTGGTTTTCGTATGATTCGGTTTTATTTTGACATTTTGGAACAGGAAACCATACCATTGTAAAAACATGTCTTTTAAATAAAACACAAACTTTACAAAAATGTTTTTGTGCAGAATGTTACAAAAGACATTTGAAATGACCAACAACCACATTTAGCACACAATATATAAAAATACCCGGTGAGTGACAGGACAATATGATAAGAGGAAGATCTACTGACAGCATGACAGCATGATTTCCAACATACATGGACACTTTCCACTGAGGAGCAAGATTAAGATGGGGATGAAGAGCGATAACTGCTTAATTAGCAGGGATGGGCACGTTGATCCCCAATTGGTGCCAGAAAAAGCCTGGTGTTGATTTGGAGTCTCACCAAAACTAGAGACACAAAGATGCTGTTTGCTACACTTTATAAGACTCAGCAATGTTCTGAAAATGAACAAATCCAAACATCTTCTATATTCACAGTAACTGATCAATTATGAATAGACTCTGTGCTTATCTTTGATGGTAGACACCATCAATAAGCACAATGTGATGCTCTTAATCGCCTGATATCACAGTCAAAATGAGCTAATAACAGTGTGGGATCATTACAGATCACTTGTTGCCCATCCCTGCCGTACAGGGCCGTGACACAGTTGGGAACAGGGGTGTGTTTGTACCTCTCTCTGTGTAGCGGGTACATTTTATAGCCGGTTGACAACTCCTCTGCAGCAGAACCAGAAGAAAAAGGTGAAAGAAGTTGAGATTGTCAGGTGTAATTGCATTCAATCGAACTGAATGCTAATCCAAGAATGACATTTTAAAACAGGTGTTCAGCTCAGATGGAAGAATAAAAAATATATAGCGTAGTATATTAAAAAATATAGTGGAATTTAAAAGTCAGTCTGGAAATTGTACAATGTGGATTGCAATCATTATGTTCCAATAGTCACACGCAAAACAGTCTCTTTAAAATATATTTGTGTTGTCCTTAGGGATGTAACATTAAATGGTAATATTGATAACCACCGTAAAACTCCCGACGGTTAATATTACCATTTTAAATTAAAATGATCGAAAAACCATGTTTAATAACTGCACTTTTATAAACTCACGGACTGACTGGTGCCGGCTTTGAAGCTTGAATGCTAACATAAAAACAGGAGACATTACGTTTTTGTCATTAAGAAACGACAAAACCCGATAATCTAAACGTATATAAACACATTGCTGTCTGAGTAATTTAGCTATTCAATTGTGCACATTGAACCTACAAGCTGTGCTCTTAGTACTGTGTGATCGGAATACGAGACAGAGGTGTTTTTACGGTGCGTTCGAAGACCGTTGTACAGACCAGGACGCTACAAAGTCCGGCAGAAGTACTGAAAATAGATCTCAATTTTTACGTACTTTCCATTTAAATCAATCTTAATAGTGCTACAGTACAACCCAATATTTAAAACAATACAAGCTTAGCTATTAAAACAGATACAATATTAAAATTAAAATACTATCAGTGATGCATAAGAAACACAAAATATGCAAAATAGTGGGTTTTCTGACAGTCTCTTTTAGTTATTAAAAAAATAACTTCAAAGATTTCCGTGTGTATTTAAGTATTTTCTTGAGCGCATTCGACAATTGCTGTATTGCACATGGAGGGCAAACAAGCTTGAGCCTAGTGATAAATCATTAGCATCCCGATCACAGCAATACAGCACTCGTTAATGTCAATCAAATACATTACTTATCGATGCACTATCAAGTCCAACATGGTCTTTCTTGGATTAATGTTTAATTGGTGGACCACTTTAGATGTAAAGACATGATGTGCCTCCAATCTTCTCTACTTTACATTTGTGTGAGTGTAGAAGGAAGTGCGATCGAACAGTAGACTTTGATGATGATAAATGGTTTAAATCATTAGAAAATTATTTTTTCTAAGAGTGTAGAAATCTACTCCATCAAATTTCAGTATTTTTTCATAATAGCTTGTATACAAGCCTCTACACCTTTCAAAATAGGCCCAAATCTACACTGATGCAGGTAAATAAACAGTAGCCTAATGGGACTACTATTTCATTTTACACAGGCCCAACCTCAAGGTGAGTGCACAGCAATGTTTACCATATGTTTATTTATTTTTGGAGCCCTGCCACAATAAAATTTGGACTGCCAGAGTAGGATTAGGCTTTTTTTCCTTCTTTTTGATGCGGCATGTTCTATTTCACTCACAAATACATAATATTGGGACTTTCTGTGAAGCATGTGGTTCCAACATTGTGCAATAGATGGTATCGTAACTCAGTTACATACCACAGTTGACTTTGTCACACATAACACGTTGGTCCATCAATATAGTGGCATACAATGTTTACGCTATCTTAAGAGTCACACACTTACATGGAGTCCAGGAAACATCATTAATATTTTTTAATCCCTGTGAGTCTTGTAAGACGCAAAAATAACAAGTTAACTCATGTGAAATCACAAAAATATCACATTAATTATGTTTATATGCAGTCTAATCACACAATTTATTTTGATCCCAAATCATAATAATGGTTACCTGAAAGGTGATGTGGTTTGTTATAAGGTCAGTAATCAGGTCAATAAAAACATCAGCGCAACGATGAGTGAGGAGACGCTGACTGTTGTGCTGGCTTACAAATTTCACATCAAAATAAACCCTGACTGGACTTTAGATGAAACTGTTGGCAAGTTTTGAGCAAATTAATGACGTACATTCAAGTCAAATATTAATAAAAAGGCTCCTGTATGACATTCCAACAATAAAATTGCATTTATGTTCAAATATTGGGGTCTTAAGTTGATTCTAACTATGCATGCAAGGAATAACCTTTGATTAATCATGCATAGTCCAAATTCAAAAGAATAAAATAAATAATCATTTCACAGCACTACTACTAATATTTGTTATACAGTGCTTACATTCTTTATTCATATAGTAGTTGAAAAACTGTTACCTAAAACCTTTCCTATATTGTTAAGTGTTTCAGTTTTTTATCCCACATCTGTTGCAATAGACTCGAGCATCTGCATATGCAAGGTATCAAAATATACTGTAAATCATCTCCTTTATCAGCTGCAGGCACAGAAGAGGACTTTGAGTGAAATAATCACACTGATTTATCAGCTAAATGTCAGTGCTGGCTGACATTTGCCTTGTTGGGACGCAAGGTGACATTCACAAATGCCAGTGGATGTGAATTATCTGGTAATGTGTCTAATGTTTGTGGACGGGCATGATGGAAGAGGGCCAATGGGTTCAGTCTGTTTTATTTAATGAAGGTCTGACTTGACAACATCAAATATTACTTTTAAACCATTTATATTGGTGAAAATCAGAATGGCAAATAAAGTTGAAGTTGCGATGAAATTGTGCAATTGTGCTAACATGAGGAATTGTCCAAGAGGAAGCTTGTTTTGTACACATGGAGTTGACGGAGTGTTTGAACCAAACTATTGGCACTGGCACCATGCATAATCCAAACCAAACATACACTCTACAGCTGAAGAGACAGTGCACAGCTTGAGTTTCTCAATGCAAATACACCCAGTATCCACTTTGCAGCAAGCAGGCAGCCATGTACCGTAGTGTGAGAGTGTGTGTCATGGAAATTGAGGAATGGAGAACAGGAAATAGGAGTCGCTGTAAACGACAAGCCAATGACCTCTGCCTGTGTCTCAGCCATTGAATATTAAGTTGGTCTAGTGCATTTTAAACAAAACAAACCTTCAGCGGTCAAATGCGGCACCAAACACTCTAGACAGAAATTATTTAAACCCATATGGCACACAAAAATCATAAAACGGGCCTACTGTATTCAACTGTTGGCCTGGGGGCCAAATCTGGCCTGGGAATGACACCATACCGGCCCCGAGTTCATTTCAAAACTTGGAGCAATTCCTAAAAACACTAGGAGGCTTATATTTTATAGAGGCACTTGGACCACCGTAAACATGTTGGCAGATCCTTGCATTGACATTTTAACCTTGCTAGCAAACATTGAACACTAGGCTCCAAACTTGTAAATTACATTACTGAGGCGTTCCTCAAGGCTCTACGTTTAGATACTCTTCTTTTTGGCAGTTACAAATTTGCTTTTGTAATGTTATGCAACGAAAGTGTTGCTGTAGCTTGTTTACTTCAGATGCAGTCAGTAGTAATTTGTTCAACTTATTTAGTTATACTAATGGTGTTCCTCAAAGTTTGATTTTATGTCCTCTCTTATTCATAATTTGGGCTATTTAACTGGTGGCTTGAGAGTTCAGTTGGAAAACTTGTGAAAAAAAAATCACGTTTTACAGTGTATTCCAGAGTACTGTCATAGAGATGACATTAACTAGCTTTTTTGTAGATGGTCCTTAAAAAACAGCACAGTGCTCCTGTGAAATAAAATAAAGTAAAATAAAGACACCAAATTCAAATGTCCACCGTAGAGGACGCTGGTTCTCAAGAATATGGCCCCTCAAAATTACTAGGTCGAATATCACTGCCAGAAAAAAAAAATGCAACAGGGAAACCCAGCAATTGAAAAAATACTGCATTCGTAAAAACTCAGACTGCATTTAGACGACAAAATTAAAAATGTTGATTATAAAAAATATTCCACAAATATTTTTTATTGTCGATGAGTCGCTTCATAAAATTTTAATGGATAGACCCCCAGGGTTGTTCATGTTCTGTATGAGATTTAAGAAATACTTTTTGCACCAAATATCATTTTTACAGGACCTTTTGTACCCTAATTCTGTTTATTTATTTTTCTCTGTAGTAATATACTTGGTTAAATAAAGATAAATTACCGTTAAAATTATTGCTAGTCTACTATTAAAATAATTGTCAATTAATCGTTAGTCAGCCCTAACATAAACACGGCAAGATCAAAAACAAATGTGAAAGAAATATTTTGCAAATGCTAAAAACACACACCAACCCAAAAATAACTGCATGAGAGAAATGCTCCAAGTTCTTGGAACAAAACTTTTTTTTTTTTTACTACCAGGAGTGCAAGACCTGGGCGACCTTTGTTAAACAACCGATTCGTGTACCTAATGTTTATATTACAATAAAATCCAATTGTTTAAAGGTAAACTGCACTTTATTTTGGAAATATGCCTATTGTTCACAATCTTTTTTTTTTTAAATGCATTGTAAATATTAAATAAATGCGATCAAAAGTCTGCTTACAATTGAGCCTATGGGAGACATTCAATTCTGCCTACAAAGTCTTTAAAAACATTCAAACACCTCCATTGAGGTTTTATTTACATGATATAAGTATATATGTAATGTAGTAACAAACACATTTATAATAGCATTTAATATTTCCGCATGTATTTTAATAATTTTAAGCATACGCGGCGCATTAATTTAAAAAACGCATCAGGTTTGCTTTTTCTTTTCTTCATCACTGATTACTACTCACTGCAGATTTAATGAGAGCAAACAAGCATAAAAAAACATCACTAACTGTATAAGGTCGGCTATCATTAGAATGCAGACTGTTAGGATGTTCATATATTCCCATTTAGATTAAAATTGTCTCATAATCCTCACGAATAAGTTTTGTTACAAAAGTACCTGATTGCCATTGCCAATCAATGTCTTTCAATGCCGATCACAACAAACAGTTAAAAACAAATGAACGAATAATACACGGATTGAATCACAAACACTGGTCCTATTTTTAGTTTTAGTCCTGCAGCTGATGAGCTAGAAGCTAATTATGTACCTCCAGACACAATGTGGAACCACTCCCCTAAGCTAATGATAATCACCTCTATTACTACGGCAAATAAACTGCATTTGTTTGTATTTGATGAAATACTATTACCACTGAAGGATGAGGCTAAACATGTTACACACCAAGAGCAGGCCAGGAGCAGTCATGCTAATAGCTAAGCTAACCACTAACCTGGAATTAAACAACACCAAGGAATAAGTGCATTGTAAAGTTTAAGAAGTGTAGACATAGCCACGTTACAGAAGAAAGTAAGCAAATATTAACATGAGATTAACAAGTAGATTAATAGGACTCTTCTTGATAGAGGTTAAAGTGGAACATCGGTAACAATCATGAGAGACAGAAAGACAAAAGTTTTTAAATTTCTTCGCTTTTGTAATATGTAACAATTGTCCTGTTCTTGGTGGCTAGCAATGCAGCTAATGTGAGCAATCAAGTCTACCTCTAAAATACTTTAAAAATGCATTCAAAAACTGTCAACAATACTTAATTTACGTTCCGTAACATTGTTATTGTAAGAGCGAACACTGAGAAACTTTTTTTTTTTTCAGCACATCGGTATGATTCGCTATTTGCCATAACAGCTAACTACGGCAAGGGATAAGCTAGTTTTTAAGTCAGTAAGAAACGCGTTTTTGAGTTTGTAATTCACAATACACTGCAATAGGACACCAATCTGTACTGACAATCATATTGTAGTATTTGTATCTGTATCATTATTTGTTTGTACACGGCTAGCCAGACAGCGTCATGATATACGCACGACGTGCTGTGTGTATCATGATCAATATAAAGTGTGACTCACTCGATGGACAGTTGTATGTTTGGTCCAACTGGCCAGCGAGGTTTTTTTCTGGTTTATTTGGGTAGCACTCCATTTATGTCGAAATAGCAAGGCTTTAAATTCCACATTTTGCAGGTTGCAGTCAATTTCACGTCACTCTCTCGGCTTCTGTCAGCTCCAACATCTCACTCTTCCCTTGTGCTTGCTTCTAGAAGCAGTAGTTCATCCTTTGTATATTCAGCTTCAAAAAGATAAGGTTGTGAATAGTTTGTCATTTGTCCAAAAATAGTCGTCTTCATTGTTTGTTACCGAATCGGCCATGATTAGAACACACAGTTGTTGCCAGAAGTCGGAAGTGCGCTGCTATATGGAAAAGGAAATCAATGCGCTGAAAATAAATCAGTCCCGCCAATGATTAAAATGACCAAAATAGAGTAAATATTCATCATATATTGTTATGAACGTGTCTGGTACTACATTATATATTTACTGTATTTTTCGGACTATAAGTCGCAGTTTTTTTTCATAGTTTGGCCGGGGGTGCGACTTATACTAAGAAGCGACTTATGTGTGAAATTATTAACACATTATCGTAAAATATCAAATAATATTATTTAGCTCATTCACGTAAGAGACTAGACGTATAAGATTTCATGGGATTTAGCGATTAGGAGTGACAGATTGTTTGGTAAACGTATAGCATGTTCTATATGTTATAGTTATTTGAATGACTCTTACCATAATATGTTACGTTAACATACCAGGCACGTTCTCAGTTGGTTATTAATGCCTCATATAACGTACACTTATTCAGCCTGTTGTTCACTATTCTTTATTTATTTTAAATTGCCTTTCAAATGTCTATTTTTGGTGTTGGGTTTTATCAAATAAATTTCTCCCAAAAATGCGACTTATACTCCAGTGCAACTTATATATGTTTTTTTCCTTCTTTATTATGCATTTTCGGCAGGTGCGGCTTATACTCCGGTGCGCCTTATACTCCGAAAAATACGGTACTTGCAGTGTGTATATAAAATGTTAATGGAGGTTATGAAGTTGTTTTCGAGGGCTTTGAAGGCTACAACAGTGACTCCCATTTGCCGCATATTCCAAGCGTTTATCATCTTTAAAATCCACACCCCACCAAAAAAAGATGTGTGTTCTTGTCTCTCATGATTGTGAAAAAAAGGCAAAATTAAAAAAAAGTGCAGTTGCCCTTTAATACAACAAGGGTAGTATCAGTATATGATCAATACAAGACTGATTAGAGAGATACTTTTATTTTTTAGTTTTTACTTGAGTTATCGTGCACCATTGAGTTTGTTTTGCGCAAACAATTGTATGTACTAGAATAGGGAACTAGTTTAAATTCTGTGTTGATATCGTTTAATTGTCAATAGCACTCACCATAAATCTATGAAAAATGTACAGTTAATAGATGTGATCGGTATTAGCCGATCCCACTCACGGATGATCGGAATACACTGCCTAAGGCTATGTCTACACTAAGCCGGATAACCCCTTAAACAAATAATTATTTAGCCTAAGCCCCGTTTCAGCCACACTAAACTATCGTTTAAGGTCCCCCTCCTCAGACAATATTTTAGACAGGTAAATGCGCCGTGTATTTCTTGAATCTCCGGCTCTTAGCTTTGTATGGACAAATTGATTGTTTACAAACTGAGTTCGTAGAGGAAGTGACGCCAGAAAGACTGCGCCCCACACAGGAAGTGATGTCAGAAAGAACGCGCCACAGCCAGCTTCATAATAAAGCGGTTTCGTAACGCGGAGCTAACCACTGGAAATATATTGGCGAGTCATCCAGGCATGCCCGTGTTTCTCCTTCCGTCTGTACAGACGCTTGTGGAAATCACACATGAATACCTTAAGAGAAAGTGATTGCAGCTATTTGGGATACAACACTTCTCAGACGGCAAGAGAACTTTTGAATGTCCAGGTCAGCTGTGATTCCGAAAAACTTTGTCCATTTGTCGAAGGAGAGACAACGAGAATGCGAGCTCCCGTGGCTGTGATAAAAAAAGTTAGCGTGTGCTTTGGTATTACATGGTCGTAGAGGGAATACTACGGAAAACGGCGAATGCTTTTGGACAGGCAAAGCAGACTGTATCAGTTATTGTCCGCCATATATGTCGCAGATTCAACGTCTCGGTCCAGAGTATATAAAGTCACCAAAAACGAATGGACAATGAAGGTGAAGACAAAAAAGTGAGGAGTGTCCGGACCAGATATCTAGATCCCGAGGTTAATTGTTGTAAAATGTTCTTTGTCACATCGTGTACTTTCACGTGTTTATTAAAGATTTGATTACTTTATGATGGCTCAGGTGTGATTCACTACCGTATTTTTCGGACTATAAGTCGCAGTTTTTTTTCATAGTTTGGCCGGGGGGTGCGACTTAAACTCAGGAGCGACTTATGTGTGAAATTATTAACACATTACCGTAAAATATCAAATAATATTATTTAGCTCATTCGCGTAAGAGACTAGACGTATAAGATTTCATCGGACTTAGCGATTAGGAGTGACAGATTGTTTGGTAAACGTATAGCATGTTCTATATGTTATAGTTATTTGAATGACTCTAACCATAATATGTTACGTTAACATACCAGGCACGTTCTCAGTTGGTTATTTATGCGTCATATAACGTACACTTATTCAGCCTGTTGTTCACTATTCTTTATTTATTTTAAATTGCCTTTCAAATGTCTATTCTTGGTGTTGGGTTTTATCAAATAAATTTCCCCCCAAAATGCGACTTATATATGTTTTTTTCCTTCTTTTTATGCATTTTCGGCCGGTGCAACTTATACTCCGGAGCGACTTATACTCCAAAAAATTCGGTACAATAGGGCCCCACAGGACACTGAATTCCAGTTACCGTATTTTCCGCACTATAAGGCGCACCTAAAAACCACAATTTTTCTCAAAAGCTGACAGTGCGCCTTATAACCCGGTGCGCTTTATTACGATTCATTTTCATAAAGTTTCGGTCTCGCAACTTCGGTAAACAGCCGCCATCTTTTTTCCCGGTAGAACAGGAAGCGCTTCTTCTTCTACGCAAGCAACCGCCAAGGAAAGCACCCGCCCCCATAGAACAGGAAGCGCTTCACCCGCCCCCGGAAGAAGAAGAAAAAACGCGCGGATATCACCGTACGTTTCATTTCCTGTTTACATCTGTAAAGACCACAAAATGGCTCCTACTACGCGACAAGGATCCGGTTCATAAAAAGACGCAATCTCTCCATCCGCACACGGATTACTACCGTATTTCACAGCAACTGATATTCCTGTGAACTGCACTGTGGAACGGGAGCACGTACGGTGAATATTCGCACCACAGGGAATGAGAAGTCATCCTTCACTGTGGTTCTAGCTTGCCATGCTAACTTCCACCCATGGTGATATTCAAAAGGAAGACCTTGCCAAAAGAGACCTTTCCAGCCGGCGTCATCATAAAAGCTAACTCGAAGGGATGGATGGATGAAGAAAGATGAGCGAGTGGTTAAGGGAAGTTTACGCGAAGAGGCCGGGTGGCTTTTTTCACACAGCTCCGAAGGCGAACACACCTTCACTAAGACGGGCAGATAGCGCCGGTCGACATACGCCAACATCTGCCAGTGGATCGTAAATGCCTGGGCAGATAGTTTCGGTCACAACTGTGGTCCGAGCTTTCCGGAAGGCAGGATTCACAGAACTGCTGCACAACAACAGCGACACTGAATCCGATGACTTCGACGAGGCGGAGCCGGCCATTTTTGGATCCCACGCTTGCGCAACTTTTCAATTCGGACACCGAAGACGAAGAATTCGAAGGATTTACGAATGAAGAATAACTTCAGAAGGTGAGCGCTATGTTTATTTTGTGTGTTGTGACATTAACGTTCGAGCAACATTATGTTGCTATTTATTGCTCTACACCATTTTGAATTTTACTATGTTTGTGATTGCACATTTGCGTACATTTTGGGACAGAGTTGTTAGAACGCTGGTTTTCAATATATTATTAAAGTTTGACTGAACTATCTGACTGTTTTTTTGACATTCACTTTAGCGCAGCGTTTTTTTGACATTCACTTTAGCGCAGCGTAGGCGCGGCTTATAGTCCGGGGCGGCTTATTGGTGGACAAAATTATGAAATATGTAATTCATAGAAGGTGCGGCTAATAATCCGGTGCGCCTTATAGTGCGGAAAATACGGTAATTCAAATAACACGACACTGGATATTGTTCAGATAAGTTACATTTAAGAACTTGCACACAAAGCAACACTGGAGGTGACTATGACGTGCCCATTTTCCGCACATGCGTATTAGGTCGCGTTGCGCCGGTGGACGGAGGGGGAGAGGGGGTCTTAAACGGTGGCATTGTTGTGTGTGGACATGGATAAGGTTAGGTAGGGCAGCACGATGACACAGGGGTTAGTGCATGTGCCTCACAACACGAAGGTCCTGAGTTCAATCCCGGGCTCGGGATCTTTCTGTGTGGAGTTTGCATGTTCCCCCTGTGACTGCGTGGGTTCCCTCCGGGTACTCCGGCTTCCTCCCACCTCCAAAGACATGCACCTGGGGATAGGTTGATTGACAACACTAAACTGGCCCTAGAGTGTGAATGTGAGTGTGAATGCTGTCTGTCTGTGTTGGCCCTGTGATGAGGTGGTGACTTGTCTAGGGTGTACCCAGCCTTCCGCCCGAATGCAGCTGAGATAGGCTACAGCGCCCCCCGCCAACCCCGAAAGGGACAAGCGGTAGAAAATGGATGGATGAGATTTACCCTGGATAACCTTAGTGTAAACAGGGCCTAAGTCCCTGATTGAACCCTAGTGAAAACAGGTAATGGAGCTCAACATGCCAAGTCTGGCCTACCTGGCCAACTAACTTGTTCTGTAAACTTTAATTATTTCTCTCATGCAGCATTTTGTTGATAGTTTGGTTTGTGTGTGTTCAGGCATTTGCAGCATTTCTCTTTTGCATGTTTAAACCCTGCAGCGTTTGTGATTTTACAATTTCAAATGTATTCCCCGCTGCATTTATTTTAGGTGTTCTTTATTGTTTTGGGATCATTTCGTTCTTTTATTGATGTTACTGCACATTTCCCCCCTTGTCGTCCACCGTGCAAACCCCACATTGTTAATAATACCAATATTTATGTTAATCGTTCTAATATATGGTAGCTATCTAGTTATCCATCATTAAGTGGTCAAAATATCAAGGTGCATGAAACAGGTTTTCAAACACAACAAGGGCTAACCTTTAAGAATGACGAGTAAGTTGAATGTTTTTTACTGGATGTAATAGTTGACTTTAAACATGTCCCCCATTGCCAGTGGACAGTAGCAGCAGGGACGCCGAGACGTCAAACTTACCCCATACTCCGAAAGCTGAAAGTCTTTTCACCAAAAAGAAACTCCTCCTCTCTCGAACTGTTACTGTTTGTCCTTCAAAACGCTTCGAAGCACATTTTTCCCCACCGTGGACAAACAAATCACTTCCGACTCTCCGTCTTTCTTCCAACAGTGGCGCTTTCTTGTCAAATCAGTTGTTGTAGTCCAGCCTGCCTCCCTTTGTTTGTCCGCGGCTTTCGTCGGCCAACAACACCGCGACTCGGACTCTGCCAAGTAATGTCCCGCCGAGAATCTGTTTGACAGTTCCAGTTGAGCGCAAAGAGTGAAAAATGCCGATGGAAGCCAGTAAAAAAAGAGTGGTTTTTTTTGCCTTGCCTTCTTCTGTACTTGAGCTCGGCTCCTCTCCCGCTTGAGTGCCAAGTCACACTGGGATCCCATTCAAGCCCATTGGTGGCACTGTGGCAGTAACGGCGTCATCTGCTGGACATTGATGGGAAGTGCGAGCAAGCACCCCGCCCCCAATGATAGTCAGCGGCGTCGAAGTTCAGTTCAGTGCAGTTTCAGTTTATTTCGAACATGCAATGTATAATAATATTAAGTTAATATATAGAAAGTTAATTACTTACTGTTGCTTGAATCAAATTAAGAACGTCTTAACATCTCTTTAAAGGTAGCAAAATGGTTTGTTCCACCTGAACAGTGGCAAACCTAGGCACCTGTAACCCTTTGTGTAAATACAAACCCCGTTTCCATATGAGTTGGGAAATTGTGTTAGATGTAAATATAAACGGAATACAATGATTTGCAAATCATTTTCAACCCATATTCAGTTGAATATGCTACAAGACAACATATTTGATGTTCAAACTGATAAACTTTTTTTTTTTGCAAATAATCATTAACTTTAGAATTTGATGCCAGCAACACGTGACAAAGAAGTTGGGAAAGGTGGCAATAAATACTGATAAAGTTGAGGAATGCTCATCAAACACTTATTTGGAACATCCCACAGGTGTGCAGGCAAATTGGGAACAGGTGGGTGCCATGATTGGGTATAAAAATAGATTCCCTGAAATGCTCAGTCATTCACAAACAAGGATGGGGCGAGGGTCACCACTTTGTCAACAAATGCGTGAGCAAATTGTTGAACAGTTTAAGAAAAACCTTTCTCAACCAGCTATTGCAAGGAATTGAGGGATTTCACCATCTACGGTCCGTAATATCATCAAAGGGTTCAGAGAATCTGGAGAAATCACTGCACGTAAGCAGCTAAGCCCGTGACCTTTGATCCCTCAGGCTGTACTGCATCAACAAGCGACATCCGTGTGTAAAGAATATCACCACATGGGCTCAGGAACACTTCAGAAACCCACTGTCAGTAACTACAGTTGGTCGCTACATCTGTAAGTGCAAGTTAAAACTCTCCTCTGCAAGGCGAAAACCGTTTATCAACAACACCCAGAAACGCTGTCGGCTTCGCTGGGCCTGAGCTCATCTAAGATGGACTGATACAAAGTGGAAAAGTGTTCTGTGGTCTGACGAGTCCACATTTCAAATAGTTTTTGGAAACTGTGGACGTCATGTCCTCCGGACCAAAGAGGAAAAGAACCATCCGGATTGTTATAGGCGCAAAGTGTAAAAGGCAGCATGTGTGATGGTATGGGGGTGTATTAGTGCCCAAGACATGGGTAACTTACACATCTGTGAAGGCGCCATTAATGCTGAAAGGTACATACAGGTTTTGGAGCAACATATGTTGCCATCCAAGCAACGTTACCATGGACGCCCCTGCTTATTTCAGCAAGACAATGCCAAGCCACGTGTTACATCAATGTGGCTTCATAGTAAAAGAGTGCAGGTACTAGACTGGCCTGCCTGTAGTCCAGATCTGTCTCCCATTGAAAATGTGTGGCGCATTATGAAGCCTAAAATACCACAACGGAGACCCCCGGACTGTTGAACAACGTAAGCTGTACATCAAGCAAGTATGGGAAAGAATTCCACCTGAGAAGCTTAACAAATGTGTCTCCTCAGTTCCCAAACGTTTATTGAGTGTTGTTAAAAGGAAAGGCCATGTAACATGCCCTTTCCCAATTACTTTGGCACGTGTTGCAGCCATGAAATTCTAAGTTAATTATTATTTGCAAAAAAATAATAAAGTTTATGAGTTTGAACATCAAATATCTTGTCTTTGTAGTGCATTCAACTGAATATGGGTTGAAAATGATTTGCAAATCATTGTATTCTATTTATATTTACATCTAACACAATTTCCCAACTCATATGGAAACGGGGTTTGTAAATGCCTGCCTAACAAATTACTTCTATACATTAATAAGAATTACATACCAAATCAAATGTTACACATCTAACAAAGGGTGTCCAAAGTAAAGCTCGGGAGACCATTTGTGTCCTGCACCTCTACTTTTATTGGTTCTGCAACATGTTGTCGGGGAAAAACAACAGTCAAAATGTAAGCAAAAAGACACAGTTTTGTGAGAAAAAAGCAGAACATTTAATACAAAATTTTAGAAGTCCAAGTACTTTTTAAATACTAAAAATAGACTTTATATGTCAATTTAGTGTCAGCTTTGAGTTATAAGTGACAAATAGTACTAATATTAGTTAATAGTACCAAAATATCACATTTTTCTCATTACATTATGTCTTTTTGCTCTTTTTTTTCTTACATTTTTACTGTAGTTTTTTTTCAGACAAAATGTTGCGGACCAACAAAACCCCAGCTGTTGCCTGCGAATGGCCCCCTGGTCGCACTTTAGAGGCCCCTGAAATAACTAATAATAGTACTCTTTGTCACCTATAACACAAAGATGACAATTGGTTTTTTTTTTAACCATTTTTTAATTCAAAATAAAAAATATCAACAAGGCCCCTGCATACTTAGACTTTTTGCTATATGGCCCTTGGTGGAAAAAGTTTGGACACCCCTGATCTGAAACTTAACAAAGATGTCATAACGTCGTCAGACTCATACCCTGATTTTTTTTTTCATTCAAACCACTTCTTTATGGTCGACATAACATGTCTTTGTGGGCTGTCTTCTTCACGTGCCTCCACATCGACAACGTCTTCTCCCTGCCATATTTGTTGTAACTTTTCGCGCTTCCACATGGAGTCTACTTACAGATTAAGTTCTAATTCTACGCTACTTTGTATTAGAAATGGCAACTGCGGAGGATGCATGTGCATGTACGAACCAGTCTGCCCCACAACAAGAGGATAGTGAAAAAGAAGGAACTTATTGACAACAGCGCAGACTACAATGGCAGACCGACGTAAGGCAGTTTGGGTAAATGTATACCATATGTGGTATAAATTTTTAAAAAAAGACACATTTGGTCAATTCCAATCAGCTCGTTTGGCGGAAGTATGAACCCAGCAGGCACAAGACGTTAAAACAACATTGTGAACTTGTTGAATTAGGTCCTGACTTTGAGCAACTCTAACCTAACCGTGAAACAACATGTTTTTGACAACATTTAATCAATTTTGGGTTCTGACGGTGATTTGACCATTGAAATTTGGCCATATCCCAACCAACAACGTGGATCCAACGTTAAACACCAACGTTGTCTTGATTTACAAATACAACTATTTTGCAACTTTGTTTTAAAGTCAGTTTTAAAGGACATGTATGTATAATCAACATTGTATCAATGTCTTGTGCCTGCTGAGAAGGAAGGTAAGATTATTTTATAAATATATCTGCAATAGACCCATTATGCAGATCTGAAATACACAAAAACTGGTACCAAAAGGTGAAAAAAGGTAGTTTTGCATAAGGCCCCTTTAGGCATTCACACACAGCCCCAGCATTTTGGAACATAGATGAGGTGATAAAGAAAAATCAGAAGCTTGACTTTTACATCTTATTGCACATACCTGTGGCGCGTTCAAAGACCCTTGATTAAAGTTAGAAACAAAAGTGTCATTAGGTTTTCAAGACAGTGGGAGACTAAACCCCCAGAAGATGCACTAACAATAATAATAATATCATAATAATAGTGATATATTATGATAATCATACGTGTATCAGCTAATCTCTACTTTACACTCTGAAGTAAAGGAAAATGTAACAGATTTTTAATCTTATTCAAGTTAATAATGACAGGTTGTTGGATTCAAATCATATTCTGGCCACTTTATATGGAATTCATCGGCACTTTTGTTGTAAATTATTTTTTTTAGACGGGGTAATCAGTTAATCCCTATTTTAAAAAAAGTCAACAACTTAATTATAAAAAGCTGGTTTCAACCAAATCTATGCAATAATAATTTTTTAGGCAGTGCATGTAAACATACCAAGTGTGCGTGTGGGACGGCAACGTTTGGGTTTAGGGTGGGATGTGGGGCCCTTCAGTGGACTTGTTTATGGGGGCCCTGAATTTTGAATAATTTCGCCACACCTAGTGTGTGTGTGTGTGTGACAATCATTGGTACTTTAACTTTTAACTTTAATTTGGTGCTACCCCGTTGGCCATATCTTCGGGTACAACCGACTACCCCCCCAAAATTTTACCCAATTGATGTATATCCTGTCTTTAAAATATTCACATTTTTCTAGTAAAAAAATCACTTTCTAATTAAGAATTTCCAATGTTTAGATAATATTTTGACATTTTTGGCTGGCGTTATCAACTCATTGTGCTTCAGTATAATGCAGACCAGCAGTGAAATACTCAAATTGCTTCGCCAAGTGGGCAACATGCCTGGTCATGATTTTGTTGATTTATTTCTTTAATTCATTAAACATAATCCACTTCTTCTTCTCAGCACTGTCCTTCACACTCATTGACTTCCTATCTATGGTCCGTGGCTACAAGGTAACGCGAGTGAGACCAGCTTTTAGAGGTTCTCTGTGGCATGCTTGTAAGTCACAACAATTAGCAGAGACACATCACTTATCTTAAACACTCTTAAGTTGAGGTACCACTGAATTTTTGTATCAATTATATATGTATTATCAAATAAGCAAATTGCAGATCACCATGTCAATGATAAATATTGTTTTTCAGTGTTTATATGGGCCACTTTAAAAAAGGATTTTCAAAAGGATTTTTCAGTCGTTTTTTTCCATTTGTTCCGCCAATTTCAGTTGAAAACCAAAGAATCGCGTCCATAATATGACACAAGTGGCTCCCCTCTGTTTTTGTTTTAGTAAAATTGCTCTCATTGGGAAAACGTTAGAGACCGCTGCTTCACTGTGAACTCGAAAGTGGGAGATCCTACCATAATTTGTCAAAAATAACAATGAAGCATAAATAGACTGAATTGAAAGTAGCTGAAGTGAAACCATATTATTGTTTCTTTCACAGAAATATAAAACTCAATTATCTGAAGGCTTTTCACTCCTTATTAATTACATTTTAATTCTTGGACATGATCAAAATAAATATAAAAAATAATACAATTAATAATGCTGATATGGAACATGATTAGTAACAAAACATGCTATTATTAGCACCAGGTAATTGTCCTATACTCTTTATTAGTAGTAAAATAATAAGGCCACATATTTGTTAAATGAATTGTATTTGTTTAATTTAATGGTCAATGTCTTCTCTCATAACATTTTTAAACTTAACTCAGTAGGTTAGATGTTTAAGAAAAAATACATAAGTGGAAATCACCAAAATAATAATATTATAAATAATACAATTAATAATGCTAATATGGACCATTATTAGTAACAAAAAAATGCTATAAATGTCTCTAAATATTTTACCTATGACCTTAATTAGTAAGAACATAGGCTGATTGGCAACACTAAATTGGCCCTACTGTGTGAATGTCAGTGTGATCAAAATAATAATATAATAAATAATTAAGTAATAAAATCAGTAATACTAACATGAAGCATGATTCGCACCAAAACATGCGTATAAATGTCCCTAAATACCCATGACCTTTTTTGTATGTTTAGCATGCATTTATTTTTTTATATTATAATTTTTTTCCAGTTAATTTAATCTTCTCATAAGAATTTAAAACTGTCAGTAGGTCAGAAGTTCAGAAAAATACATTAGTGTAAATTATCAAAAATAATAATATGATAAATAATTAAGTAAAATAATCAATAATGCTAATAACGAAGCATGATTAGTAACAAAACCTGTCTATAAATGTCACTAAATATAAAACCTATTGCTTGATAACAAAAGGTACTAGCAGTAGCATGCATTCATTTTTATTTATTTCATTAGGATATATTTTTTTAATTTGTTACTGCTGTCAGTACAATTGTTGGCCTGTGAATGCCATTCATGACTGTTGCGCCTCATAGCGGCCAGATGCTGTCAATACATAGGAGGGTGGTTAAAAAAAAAAAAATGGTGTGGGCGATACAGAAAATGTTGGTATCAATCCAAAACCAAGTAAATACAGAAACATGATTGCAATACCAGTACTGATACCAATACTTCTCTTAGTTACTATGGGCAAAAATAATGATTGATCAATGCAATAAAAAAGGCTGCTTGGAGATAGGCCTATAATTAAACAGTTCTGATAACATTGCTTTGATTGATTGATTGAAACTTTTATTAGTAGCTTGCACAGTACAGTACATATTCCGTACAATTGACCACTAAATGGTAACACCCGAATAAGTTTTTCAACTTGTTTAAGTCGGGGTCCACGTAAGACAATTCATGGTACAAATATATACTATCATCATAATACAGTCATCACACAAGTTAATCATCAGAGTATATACATTGAATTATTTACATTATTTACAATCCGGGGGGTGGGATGTGGAGGGGAGGTTGGACGGGGGGGGGTTCGGTTTGGTTGATATCAGCACTTCAGTCATCAACAATTACATCATCTGAGAAATGGACATTGAATCAGTGTAGGTCTGACTTGGTAGGACATGTACAGCGAGCAGTGAACATAGTGAGCTTGGAAAGCATAAGAACAAGTATATACATTTGATTATTTACATTTGATTATTTACAATCCGGGGAGGTGGGATGTGGTGGGGGGAAGGTGTTAGTCAAGGGTTGAAGTTGCCTGGAGGTGTTCTTTTAGAGCGGCTTTGAAGGAGCATGGAGATGCACTTTTTTTTTACACCTGTTGGGAGTGCATTCCATATTGATGTGGCTTAGAAGGAGAATGAGTTAAGACCTTTGTTAGATCGGAATCTGGGTTTAACGTGGTTTGTGGAGCTCTCCCTGGTGTTGTGGTTATGGCGGTCATTTACGTTATGGAAGTAGTTTGACATGTACTTCGGTATCAGGGAGGTGTAGCAGATTTTATAGACTAGGCTCAGTGCAAGTTGTTCTGGAATGTTTGGAGTCTAGATTTGAGGGTTTTGGAGGTGCAAGCGTAATCGAAAAAGGGTTGAACGAGAGTTCCCGCTAGAATCTTCATGGTGCTTTTGTTGACCAGAGAGGAGATTCTGTAGTGCAGGGGTCACCAACGCGGTGCCCGCGGGCACCAGGTCATCCGTAAGGACCAGATGAGTCGCCCGCTGGCCTGTTCTAAAAATAGCTCAAATAGCAGCACTTACCAGTGAGCTGCCTCTATTTTTTTTTTAATTTTATTTATCTACTAGCAAGCTGGTCTCGCTTTCCTCGACATTTTTAATTCTAAGAGAGACAAAACTCAAATAGAATTTGAAAATCCAAGAAAATATTTTAAAGACTTGGTCTTCACTTGTTTAAATAAATTCATTTATTTTTTTACTTTGCTTCTTATAACTTTCAGAAAGACAATTTTAGAGAAAAAATACAACCTTAAAAATAATTTTAGGATTTTTAAACACATATACCCTTTTACCTTTTAAATTCCTCCCTCTTCTTTCCTGACAATTTAAATCAATGTTCAAGTATTATTTTTTTATTATTATTGTAAAGAATACTAAATAAATTGTTATTTAATTCTTAATTTTAGCTTCTGTTTTTTTTGACGAAGAATATTTGTGAAATATTTCTTCAAACTTATTATGATTAAAATTTAGAAAAAATATTCTGGCAAATATAGAAAATCTGTAGAATCAAATTTAAATCTTGTTTCAAAGTCTTTTGAATTTCTTTTAACATTTTTGTTCTGGAAAATCTAGAAGAAATAATGATTTGTCTTTGTTAGAAATATAGCTTGGTCCAATTTGTTATATATTCTAACAAAGTGCAGATTGGATTTTAACCTATTTAAAACATGTCATCAATTAATCTTAATCAGGAAAAATTACTAATGATGTTCCATATTTCTTTTTTTAATTTTTACAAAAAGATTCGAATTAGCTAGTTTTACTCTTCTTTTTTTCGGTTGAATATTTATTGTGAGAAATCATTAAGATGATCAGTTTTTCCACAAAGATAAATATCATTAATTATTAATAATAACATAGAGTTAAAGGTAAATTGAGCAAATTGGCTATTTCTGTCAATTTATTTAAGTGTGTATCAAACTGGTAGCCCTTCGCATTAATCACTACCCAAGAAGTAGCTCTTGGTTTCAAAAAGGTTGGTGACCCCTGCTGTAGAGAAATCTTGTTCGTTGGTTGACCTTTTTGATTACCCTGGTTGCCATTTTATCACAGGAAAGATTAGCCTCTAGAAAAGAACCTAGGTAGGTGACCTCATCTTTCCTGGTGCTAACAATGTCACCCACTTTTATAGTGAAGTCACTGACTTTCTTAAGGTTGCTGATAACTTATTTGAAGAAGACAAATATACTTTTGACAACTATGTTACTGCTAAAACAAACGTTTACTTACAGCCAAGTCAATTGATGTAAGCTTCAACACAGAGTAACATGAGTGGGTGTGTGGCCCTGACTCGTGGTGAGTCTCGGGAAAGGAAAGGTGAAGTTGCAGACAGACAAGTCTTTAGATCGCTGCACGGACACACACATTTTACCTGTGGTGTGCCGTCACGGCCAGCCAGGCCTTCTCTGCTGGCCTAACATAATCAGAAATCATCATCATAATTAACGATAAAAAAATTTTTTTATTTACTTTCCCTAAATATCTAAAATTATTCATATTCTCTTCGTGTCATATTATGCTCCTTCGTCATTGAATTGTCATTGAACGGGGACATACAGTTGATAGATAATTGCGATAGCCAAGCAGATAAATAAATAAATGATAAATGGGTTATACTTGTATAGCGCTTTTCTATCTTCGAGGTACTCAAAGCGCCTTGACAGTATTACCACATTCACCCATTCACACACACATGGCAGGAGCTGCCATGCAAGGCACTAACCAGCAGCCATCAGGAGCAAGAGGTGAAGTGTCATGCCCAAGGACACAACGGATGTGACTAGGATGGTAGAAGGTGGGGATTGAACCCCAGTTACCAACAACACTCCGATTGCTGGCACGGCCACTCTACCAACTTCGCCACGCCGATCACGAGTTGTTGTCAGTAAGACCTTCTAGCTGGCCTAAGGTTGAACGTGACATGAGTAGCTCACACTGCTCCTCTGACCACCACCTACTATCTAGCTTTAGCTGTGACTACCGTTGGTTAACTTGGAACCCGCCACAAAATAAAGGGGCTTGAGCTGCTTTTGCTGCGGCTGTATCGCCTTGAACTTGGAAACGTTTAACGGGCTGTTTGCAACTTGCTCAGTTAAATTTTTCAAACCAAAAAATACAACAAGGACATCAATAGCGAGCTTATGTTTACAATTATTGGTGTAACAGAAAACATTTGTTTTAAAACTGTCTATATGTTTACTCATTTTATGGAATAAAAGAAAACGGTGGATGCCTTCACTTTTTGCCACTTTCTCCAAATAGCTGAGGAAGACGACTTTCTGCACATTCCCATGGAGCGCCTCATCTTCTTTCTGCAGAGCAACAAGCTGAAGAACTGCAGCGAGATCGATCTCTTCCATGCTGATATCCGATAGCTCCAACACGACGACTCTCGCCGGGCGGAAGCCGGCGGCGTCCTCTGTCACGTGCACTTCCCATGATGTGTTTTGTTACCTATAACACAAAGCTAAAATGTTCAGATAGTGTAGCATTTATTGATATTGATTATCTGGGGGACGGCGTGGCGCAGTTGAGAGAGTGGCCGTGCCAGCAACCTGAGGGTTCCTGGTTCGATCCCCACCTTCTACCAACCTCGTCACATCCGCTGTGTCCTTGACTTAGACTTAGACAAACTTTAATGATCCACAAGGGAAATTGTTCCACACAGTAGCTCAGTTACATTGATGGAAAGTGTAAGTCTGGAAAGGACAATACAGGTATAAATAGACTAAATATAGCAATATAACATATGTACGTAATATTTACATAATATATGTACAGTATATTATAATATTTTATTATTATATTGTATTATGTCTATATCATATATACAATATATGACAAGACACTTCACTTCACACTTCACCCTTGCTCCTGATGGGTCGTGGTTAGGGCCTTGCGTGGCAGCTCCCGGCACCAGTGTGTGAATGTGTGTGTGAATGGGTGAATGTGGAAATAGTGTCAAAGCGCTTTGAGTACCTTGAAGGTAGAAACGCGCTTTACAAGTATAACCCATTTACCATCTGCGTACGTTAAGCACTTTGGTACAGTAGTCAATTGGTTCTGTGACAGAGCTCTCAACTCAAAACACTTCAAATCAACGTTTGAAATCAATGTATTATCCAACCCCCCCCCCCCCCCCCAAAAAAAAAACCTGCATAATTTCTATATGTAACATGCCTTTTTAAAACAAAGTTTAGATTACAAATATTATAATATAATTTGATACTACTGTAACAACTGCAGTAGTTTTATTAAATATTGCACTGACAATGTACAGTATTTACCTTGGAGAGTGTACTTCTAAGGTACCTTCTTAAATCTGCTTCTCTGTCATACCATTAGCAGCTTTTCCATATTTTCATGGGTAAATGTCCACCGTTCAGCTGTTGTTTTAACCTTCTTGGCCTTTGTTATGAACTCATTGTGTTTTAGTACGGTGCAGACTTGCAGTGAAACACTCAAATTGCTTTGCCAAGTTGCCGACATGCTTGGTCATGTTTTTGACGATTTATTTCTCTAATTCAACGAATATCATCCACTTCTTCTCAGCACTGTCCTTCACACTCACTTTCTTCCTTGTCTTCCTCTAGCTACGAGCTAATGCTAGCGACTAAAACCAGATGTTTTGGATGGATCTTATATGTTCACTGAGGCATTTGCTATGCCAACTAATGGTGGGTATGCTTGTAACTCATATGTTTGCTTAAAGGTTAAAGCAAAACACTTAGCAGAGACACAGCTCTTATCTCAAAACACTCTTAAGTTGAGGTGTGACTGCATTTTAATGTCAATGAAGCAAAATGATGCAAATTGCAGATGACCGTGTCAATGAAAGGTAGTGTCTGTATGGGCCACATAAAAAAATATTTTCAAATGAGTTTATCAGTACCGGTACTTTTTTTTTTTTTAATATTCCACCAACTTCAGTTGAAAACCTCAGAATGGTGCCTATGATAAGAACAACATAAGTGGCTCCCCTCTGTTTTTGTTTTCGCAAAGTTGCTCTCATTAGGAAAACGTTAGAGACCGCTGCTCCGGAAATGAAAGTGGGAGATCCAATTCTTCCATAATTTGTCAAAAATCCCAATGAAGCATACATACACTGAACTGAAAGTAGCTAAAGAGAAACCATATTCTTTTTAGATTCACAGAAAAATAAAACTCAGAATTATCTGAAGGCTTTTACCCATTATTAAATTAATTTCAAAAGTCAATTTCCTTTTCTTGGAAATGATCAACAATAATACAATGAATAATGCTAATATAGAGCATGCTTCGTAACAAACCATGCTATACATTAGTTGACCTAGTATTTGATTGATTGAATTATTTATTTCAAACCTGCACAGTACAACAACACACTTTTTTTTTTTAAAACATTTTGGCAGGGACATTTATGCAAGGCTTGAAAAGGGGTTGGATGAAGCAGATACTTATAATATCCCAACCCCTCTCACTCATTCCACATTTAACAAACAATATAATACAAGAACAATACTATACAAACAAAAACAAGAAAAGCTCCTGTACACTAACAATACAATAGTACCACTGTTACTATGAGACAAGACAAGACGAGACAAAACACACACACACACACACACACACACACACACACACACACACACACACACACACACACACACACACACACACACACACACACACATACACACACACACACACAGGCCCAAACACTCTCTGACCATACACCTCTCTCCCATCGCTCTGTGCTGAGGGCATCACTCTCTTTCCTCCTTGTACTTCTTCAGTACTTCTTTTTTAAACAGTCTTTTAAATTGAATCATGTTAGAACAGGTTTTTAACTCGTCCCCTAAGTTGTTCCACAGACTGACTCCACGCACTGAAATGCACATTGATTTTAAAGTTGTTCTAAATTTAGGAAAATACAATTTTTTGTTTCCTCTTAGACTGTAACTATGGTGAGCATCTCTATCCTGGAATAAGTTTTGTATATTGGATGGTAGAGAGTTTTGGGATGCCCTAAACATAATTTGAGCAGTTTTAAAATTGATCACATCGTGCAGTTTAAGTTGCTTTAACTCCATGAATAGTGGATTTGAATGATGTAAGTAGTGAACATTGGACACAATCCTAATGGCCTTTTTCTGCAGAGTGACTAAAGGCTGTAGATGGGATTTATAACAATTTCCCCAGACTTCAACACAATAGTTTAGATAGGACATAATAAATGAATGATACAATAAAAGCAGAGCATTGGTGTTCAATAAATGACATGATCTCCTCATCATTCCAACACATTTAGCAACTTTTGTCCTTAGGTAACTTATATGAGGCTTCCATGATATATTTTCATCTATTACCACTCCTAAGAATGAATTTTGTTGAACATATTCTATTGGTATATCATCAATAACAATCCTGATGGGTATTTCACTTTTGCGATTGCTAAAGAGCATGATTTTGGTCTTCTTTAAATTCAGAGACAATTTGTTGGTATTAAACCAAGTTTTTAACTTGATCATCTCCTCAGTTACAGAGGCCAGAAGTTGCTTCAGGTCGTCACCTGCACATGTAATGGTTGTATCGTCAGCAAAGAGGATGAACTTCAGCAGTGTTGATACTTTACATATTTCATTGATATACATTATAAATAGTGTGGGTCCCAGTATCGACCCCTGGGGGACTCCACAGGTTATGTTCATGAATGTAGATTGATGTTGGTCAATCTGAACAATCTGCTGTCTCTCATTCAAGTAGCTCTTCAGCCATTTCCCTGCCACTCCCCTTATGCCATAGTTTTCCAGTTTATTTACCAAAATCTGGTGGTCAATGGTATCGAAAGCCTTTTGCAGGTCAATAAAAATTCCTAAAACAAATTTGTTTTTCTCGATACCATTAGTAATGTTCTCTATTAGATCACTTAAGGCTAATGAAGTTGACCTATTTTGTCGGAACCCATATTGACAATCGGATAATAATGTGTGCTTTTCAATGAAGTCACGAAGTCTATTATCAAATAATTTTTCCAATATTTTTGACAACTGTGGCAGAAGGGAGACGGGCCGGTAATTTGTGAAGTGGTGTTTGTCTCCAGATTTGAAGATGGGGATGACTTTTGAGAGTTTCATTTGTGAAGGAAATTGTCCAAGTTGAAAAGATAAATTGCAGATGTATGTGAATGGTTTGATGATTTCTTCCGCTACATTCCGGACCGTCCTCATGTCAAGGTCATAAATGTCACGTGATGTTTTGTTCTTGCTTTTCTGAATAATCTCTAAGACTTCCTTTTCGACAGTCGGAGTAAGGAACATCGAGTAAGGATTTTTTCCAATAAGTTCCATGGGCTGTTCATCATTAATTGGGATTTTTTTTGCCAGCTCAGGCCCAACTTTAACAAAAAACATATTGAAGCTGTCCGCAATCATCTTCTTGTCACTTATGATTTGGTTGTTCTCAACAAAAAACTCCGGATAACAAGGACTGTTTGAACCATGCCCAATAATTGTATTTAATACCTTCCAAATTCCCTTTATATCATTTTTCTTTTGGATTAATAGTTTGGTGGTGTATTCTTTTCTGCTTGCTCTTAATATGCTGGTTAATTTATTTTTATATGTTTTGTACTTTTGTTCTGTTTCTATGGTTTGATGCCTAAAAAAAGTCCTATATAAATAATTGTTCTTTTTGCAAGCGTTCGCAAGCCCTTTAGTTATCCATGGAGTTTTTGTGGAGTTAGTTATAGTGCATTTTTTGATGGGGCGGTGTGTATCATAAAATGAGAAAAAAATGTCATGAAATAAATTATAAGCTGCATTTATATCTGACGTTTGAAAAACAGAATCCCAGTTGTGTTTCGCTAAATCATTCTTTAGTGCTGTTAATGATCTTTCTGTTGTGGCTCTACGATAATATTCACTATTTACAGGTTTGGATGTTTTGCAGTTAATATTGTACACCATGAACACGGGTAAATGATCACTGACGTCACTCACTAACAAGCCTCCAGTTACAGTATGATCTACAATGTTACAAAATATGTTGTCAATAAGTGTGGTGCTGTGTGTTGTGATTCTTGTGGGTCGTGTGATCAGTGGGAATAAGCCCATGGAGAACATGGTGTCAACAAATTTTGCAGTGTGTTTGTGTTTATTAGGATTCAAAATGTTAATATTAAAGTCACCACATACTATATATTTTTTGTTTCTCTTAAATAATTTTTCCATCCATTCATTAAATATTTTTAAGTCGGATCCTGGTGTTCTATAAATGCAGCTTACAATAATGTGTTTCCTATTTGAAAATGATAATTCCACAGTGACGCATTCGAAGAGTTCCTCAACAGTTAAACACATATCATTTACAATACTACAGCTGATATTTTTGTCCACATACAGAGCCACACCTCCTCCTCTCTTATTTTTATGGTTGGTGTAAAACATTTCATACCCATTTAATTCAAACTCATTACTTGTATTCTCATTCATCCATGTCTCTGAAATACCTATAATATTAAATGGAGATTTGAATTGATTCAAATAGTCCTGGATATCATCAAAATGAGAGTATAGACTCCTGCTATTAAAATGTACTAGAGATATGTTATTATCTTGCATAAATGTTTTATCAAATGTGACGTCAGTATAATATATACAATCATTGTTGGTGTTTTGAGGAGCATTTCTATCTGGATCCATTTCGCTCATAAATCTTTGTGATTTGTAGTTGATGTGGTCTGAGAAACTGATCGATTCCAAATTGTGGGAGTTTATCAAATCATCATTCTCCTCTATTTCAGAGGAGAATTCACTATCAGAACTATCCATATAGAGTTATTTCAAAAACATGAAAAGAAGAAGAGGGTGTGTGATCATGGTCAGATAAATCATTCCTCTGTTCATGTAACATGAACAAGAGAAGAGGGCATATGGTCAAGGACTGTGGACCACAGACACACAACACAAAAATGCACACAACTGGACCATTCAAGCAAACACATAAACAATCTCTCATCCACACACACACAAACATACACTCGTACACTGCAGGCAATAAAATAAACATGGAAAACAAAAAACAAAACAAAACAAAAAGCTCCCCCCAAGAGCTACTAAATATCCAATTGCAAAAGTAAAAAACTAAAGAAGTAATATTAACAAAAATATACACACAAACATACACATACACATACATATACATATACATATATATAAATATATATATACATATACATACACATGCACATCATACATGCATGAGGTGTGGCAAGTATCACATATTTAATATGGAACAACTTCAAAATGCAAAAATAGTTTCCTAAATAATTCCCATTCATCACACCATTTGCATAGTTAGGTTCGGATATCAAAATAGAAACAAATAAAAATAAAACTCATATATCTTCTGTGTACAAAATAATATTGTGGTTTAGCGAAAAACAGAAAAAGAAAATCAGTCACGTGGCAACATGACGCATCAACAACCCAGGAAGTAAACAGATCCATGCCTGTCTCCAGCGCAGAAGCACTGCGATGAAAAAGTATGACCCAAACTAGTAAGAAAATGAAACATATGCATATTTTTTTTTACATGTTGCTATATTTGTATTTATGTAATTTATGTAATTTATCTATGCATGTCTTCTCTCAGCAAATTTTAAAACTTAACTCATAAGATTAGATTTTTAAGAAACATACATTAGTGGAAAGGATTAAAATAATTATTAAATACATGATCAAATAAATCAATAATGCTAATATGGGCATGATTAATAAGAAAACATGCTATCTCTATCTCTAAATATGTACCTACAACCTTAATTATAGGACAATGTTAATCACATGCAATTGTTTTTCATTTACTATTTTTATTTATAAGTGTCTTCTCAGAAAATTGTAAAACTTAACTCAGGAGGTTGGATGTTCAAGAAAAAAAATGCATGAGCGGAAATTATCTAAATAATAATATAAGAAAATTATATCATTAAATCAATGATTGGTTGGTGTTTATTTCGAACATGTATGGAGTTTCAATATGACACGTTTTACATATTTTCATTTCTTTTTACAACATGTCCAAAAGGGAATAGGAAGAAGCAAAACTTACTCATTCCGACCCCTTTTTCACTTCATCGCAATTACTAGCACATATGTTCACTTCATTATTCCACACAATTTACATCAATGAATCAGAATCAGAATCAGCTTTATTGTCATTACGCAAGGTAACGAGATTGAGGCCATTCCATACAGTGCGATGTGTGCATGCTAGAAAAACAATGTGCAAATATATAAAAATATAAAAAATGTAGAAGTGCAATGAATATGGTGTGAAATGAATATATACATGAAAAAAAACAAAAAAAACAAAAACAGGGTGGTTGGTGGAATGGGTTATTGCACCGAAGAGAAGGCAGTTATGAGGGACAATGGGGCAGTCCGTTCAGGATGGTTATGGCCCTGGGGAAGAAGCTGTTCTTTAGCCTGTTTGTTTTGGTTTTAATGCACCTGTAGCGCTTCCCAGAGGGCAGCAGGTGGAACAGGTCAGAGCCAGGGTGGGTGCTGTCCTTGATGATGGCACTGGCTCTGTTGAGGCAGCGGGAGGTGTAGATGTCCGTCAGAGAGGGGAGAGGGCGGCCGATGATCTTCTGAGCCGTCTTGACCACTCTTTGCAGCCTCTCCCTGTCTGCTGCAGTGCAGCTGCCGTACCATACCGTAATACAGTAGGTCAGCAGGCTCTCGATGGACGAGCGGTAGAAGGTCAGCAGCAGGTCAGGCTTCAGGTTGTACTTCCCGAGGACTCTAAGGAAGTGTAGCCGCTGCTGAGCCTTCTTGATGATTGATGTGGTGTTGACTGTCCAGGAGAAGTCATTAGAGATGTGGACTCCAAGGTACCTGAAGGTGTGGACCCTCTCTACCCGCTCGCCGTTGATGTAGAGGGGGGCAGGGTCGGTGCTGCTCCTCCTGAAGTCGACGATGATCTCTCTGGTCTTGCTGGTGTTGAGAGCGAGGTTGTTCTCCGAAGACCAGGCCGTCAGCTTCAGGACCTCCTCTCTGTAGGCAGCCTCGTCACCCCTGGAGATGAGCCCGACCACTGTGGTATCGTCGGCGAACTTGACGGTAAGGTTGTCACTGTGGGCCGGACTGCAGTCATGGGTGTAAAGGCAGTAGAGGAGGGGGCTCAGCACACAGCCCTGTGGGGAGCCGATGCTCAGCGTGCGGGAGGATGAGAGGTGCGGGCCAAGTCTCACATTCTGGGGTCGGTCCGTTAGGAAGTCCCTTATCCAGGCGTTTGTGAGAGGGGGGAGGCCAAGAGTGTCCAGTTTATTGCAGAGTCTGTCCGGGATTATTGTATTGAAGGCAGAGCTATAGTCCACAGAGAGCATCCGGACGTAGCTCTGCTGCTGCTCCAGGTGGTTCAGAGCAGAGTGGAGAGCAACAGCGATGGCGTCCTCTGTGGACCTGTTCGCCCGGTATGCGAACTGGTGGGGGTCGAAGTCTGGAGGGATATGGTCCTTGATGTGCTGGAGAACAAGTCGCTCGAAGCACTTCATGATTACCGGAGTGAGGGCCACTGGTCGGTAATCATTCAGGCTGGTGATGGGAGACTTCTTCGGCACCGGGATTATTGTAGATGACTTCAGGCAGGATGGGATGACTGCCTGAGCCAGGGAGAGGTTGAAGATCCTGGTGAGGGGGGGAGCGAGCTGGTGGGCGCACGTCCTGAGCACCTTTCCAGGTACTCCGTCTGGTCCGGTAGCCTTCCTGGGGTTCACAGCCAGGAGCACTCATCTGACACTGTGCTCCTGTACAGTGAGTGGAGTGGCGCCGGAGCCCGGTGGGGGCGGGGGCAGGGCTGGAGCAGATGAGTGTCGCTGGGGGGTTTCGAAACGGGCAAAGAAACAGTTAAGCTCCTCTGCCAGTGTCGCACTCTGATCCGCAGTTGTCATATTGCAGCCTCTGAAGTTCGTGATGTCATGAATGCCCCGCCACACCTCCCGTGAGTTTTTGCTGGACAGATGGGACTCTATGCACCTCCTGTGGTCCGCCTTTGCTTTTTTAATCCCTCTCTTCAGGTCGGCTCTAGCAACACTGTACAGTGCCCTGTCCCCTGACCTGAAGGCTGCGTCGCGGGCCCTGAGGAGTGTGCGGACCTGGCTGGTCATCCAGGGTTTCTTGTTGGGGTAAACCCGGATGTTTTTTTCCACAGTCACATTCCCGATGCAGAACTTTATGTAGTCCAGCACCGTTCCTGTGGCTGTCTCCAGCTCCTGTTGTAGGAAGAGGTCCCAGTCTGTGTGTTGGAAGCAGTCCTGAAGTTTGGGGAGTGCATCGTCAGGCCAGGTCATAACAGTCTTTGTGATAGGCCTGGCCTGGCGTCTGATGGGGGTGTAGGTAGGAGAGAGCAGGAGGAAAAGATGGTCTGACTGTCCAAGCTGGGGGAGGGGTGTAGCTCTGTACGCGTGCTTTATGTTGGTATACACGTGGTCCAGGGTGTTCTTGCCCCTTGTAGAACACTTCACGTGCTGGTAGAACTTAGGGAGTACAGTCTTCAGATTGGCCTTATTAAAATCCCCTGCTATGATATGAACACCGTCGGGGTGGGCCCGCTGCTGTTCGTTGACGGTGTTCAGCAGAAGAGAGAGCGCTGTGTTTACTTTGGCGTCCGGTGGAATATACACAGCCGTGATGATAACAACAGACAGCTCTCTCGGGAGAAAAAAAGGCCGACATCTAACAGACATGTACTCCACGTCCGGGCAACAGTGCTGTTCAGTGATTGTCCCGTTGTTGCACCAGTTCTCATGCACGTAGATACAGAGCCCCCCTCCTCTGCTCTTACCGGAGTCCTTAGTTCTGTCCCGGCGGAGCAGAGTGCGTCCGGCTAGCTGCATGCTAGCATCGGGTATTTCCGGGTGAAGCCAGGTTTCGGTGATAATCATAGCACAACAGTCCCGAACATAGCGGTTTCCAGCAAGTTGTAACTCCAGGTCGTCCATCTTCTGTACAAGGGATCTGGCATTAGAGAGGAACAGGCTCGGTAGAGGTGGCTTGTGGGGTTGTTTCCTAAGCCTGAGCAAGACGCCGGACCTGCGGCCACGCTTCTGCTTCCTCTCCCTCCTCCGTCTACGCCGTCTCCCAGACCCGACAACAAACCACGGAGAGCCCTGTGCTCTCGCTATGTCATCTGGGATGTTGTGCTCGTGGTGAAAGTCGCTCGAAACAGATATCTGGTGCGAGTTACCGATATCCAAGAGTGACTGGCGGGTGTACCGGGTGTTTGCAGTACAGGTGGTGCACAAAAGGAAAAAAAACATGAAGAAAAGAAGGAAGAAAGAGCACTGAAATGGAGAGCCGTAAGCCGCTGCGTCTGTGCGCGCCGCCATCTTGGATTTTTTTAATGCATCTTAAATAGAACACAACTCTTAATAAACAGTTAAGTCATTTATGATTCACTTAATGAGATGAATAATTCTAACTAACCTATTTCATAACAAGGTTAGCGAGTGAAGGATTATGTTGGACCATGGTCACAAAACCTTCCTATGAATGTCTCTAAATATTTGACATATGACCTTAAATAGAAGAAAAATGGTAATCCCATGCATTACTTGTTCATGTATTAGTTTTATTTATTTAATTGTACTATGAGTGTCTCCTCGTATAATGGGTTACTTATCTCAGTAAGTTAGATGTTCAGAAAACTACATTAGTGGGAATTACAAAAATAATAATGCCATAAATAATTAAGTAATAAAATCAATAATGCTAGTATAGAGCAACAAAACGTGCCAATAAATGTCTCATATTGCTTGCATGCATTTATTTTTATTTATTCATTATGTTTTATATATATTTCTTATTGCTGTCAAAAACTTATCGCCTATAAATGTCATTTAATGACTGTTGCGCCTCATAGCGGCCAGACGCTGTCAATACATGGTATAAAAAAATGGGATGGGTGATACCGAAAATGTTGGTATCAGTCCAATACCAAGTAAATGCAAGAATAGGATTCTTGCATTTAACAGAACTGATACCAACACTTGTTTAAAGTTACTATAGGCAACAATATAATTTACTAATTTAACAGTGAACAATTAACAGTAGCCTAACAGTGTTTTTCAACCACTGTGCTGCGGCAGATTATGCAGTTTCACCTATTTGGGTTAAAAATATTTTTTGCAAACCAGTAATTATAATTTGCAAATAATGTGCCGTTGTTGAGTGTCAGTGCTGTCTAGAGCTTGGCAGAGTAACCATGTTATACCATACCATATCAGTAGGTGGAAGCTGGTAGCTAATTGCTTTGTAGATGTCGGGAACACGTTGTGTGAGACGACGATGGTTTGTCGTGGTCACAATATGCAGGTGACAGCGGGAGGCAGCGTGCAGGTAAAAAGGTATCTAACGCTTAAACCAAAAATAAACAAAAAGTGAGTGCCCCTAAGAAAAAGCATTAAAGCTTAGTGATGGCTATGTAGAACAAAACTAAAACTGAACTGGCTACAAAGTAAACAAAAACAGAATGCTGGATGACAGCAAAAACTTACAGCGTGTGGAGCAGAGATGGCGTCCATAAAGTACATCCGTACATGACATGACAACAATGTCCACACAAAAAAAATAGCAACAACTTAAATGTTTTAAATTACAAAATGTAATTTAAAACATTTGTATGCACATACAGCACTTAAGACCTTCAGTATATCTGTATGTGGAATTAAATTATGGAATGGATTAAGCAAAGCAATCAAACAATGTACTAATATGATCCACTTCAAGAAACTCTTCAGACTTAAAGTGCTTACTAAGTACAAAGAAGAAGAACCATGATAAACATTCTGAATTTATTCATCCATCCATTCATTCATTTATAATGGGTACTTCACCAATTATTATTTATTTATTTATTTTTCTTGTGATTACTTATGGAGTATATTGTGAATAAATTGAGAACAGGAAGTGAACAAAAGTCTTAGCAACTTGTAAAAGAAAAGGGGTAGGATTAAATAAGCTCTGCTTCTTCCTACTCCTTTTCGAACATGTTGAAAAGAGAAACTGGAAATTGTGATGTATCATGTTGTATGCTTGCATGTTCGAAATAAACTCAAACTCAATATTCTTGATTGCTAAAACCAAGCAGGTGCAGGGAATAGCACTCAAAGGAAGACATGAAACTGCGACAGGAAAATCCACCAAAATAGGAGCGCAAGACAAGAAGTAAAACACTACACACAGGAAAAGAGCAAAACAACTTTAAATAAGTCACGGCGAGATTGTGACAGGTGGTGACACTACACCTACTTTGAGACAAGAGCTATATTGATGCATGGCTGAGTTACATTTTTTAATGATTTCTGCTGGTGGTGTGCCTCCGGAATTTTTCAATGAAAAAAATGCGCCTTGGCTCAAAAAAGGTTGAAAAACACTGGCCTACAAAAAAACAACAATATAGCAATATTAACAAAACAATGAAAATACAGGTTCTCATTGGCTCATCTGAGTTTTGATAAGACAAGAAAACTTTATTGATTGATTGATTGAAACTTGTATTAGTAGATTGCACAGTGAAGTACATATTCCGTACAATTGACCACTAAATGGTAACACCCCAATAAGTTTTTCAACTTGTTTAAGTCGGGGTCCACTTAAATTGATTCATGATACAGATATATACTATCAGATATATACTATACTATAATACAGACATCACACAAGATAATCATCAGAGTATATACATTGAATTATTTACATTATTAACAATCCGGGGTGTGGGATATGGAGGGGAGGGGGGAGGGGGGGTTAGGTTTGGTTGGTATCAACACTTCAGTCATCAACAATCAACATCAACAATTGCATCATCAGAGAAATGGACATTGAAACAGTGTAGGACTGACTTGGTAGGATATGTACAGCAAGTAGTGGACACAGAGAAAGAGATCAGAAAGTATAAGAAAATGTGTCTACATTTGATTATTTACATTTGATTATTTACAATATATGTATGTGGCAATATCAACAATGTAAATTAGTAATCGCACAACAACAAAACACCGGGAATTTGTTTCCAAAACAGGACTGAAAACAATACCAAATCACACGTGTATCGATCTGATACCGACACCGACCTTGGTATCTTATGGTCGATGTTTGTCTCGATCCTTCCACCCCTGGTTGACACGGTTCACAACAAGCGTAAGCCGACTGCCACTTTTCTGTGTATGAATATGAAAAGCCGGTCTTGTTGTGACACTATGACCTGGCAGCCTGTCCCTTTTTTCTGAAGTAAACTCCAAAAATGCTAAATGAGGTTTTACCCGTGCTGAAAGATGGCGGAGTCGGACGGTGTGGCGAATTCGTCGACACATTTACAGAACAGGTGAGTTGAGTCTGGTCAGTTCTGGGGGTCTGGACAGGTCGACGGTGGTTTCTTAAGCGACGTCTCGTTGGCGCCTCGTCTGTAGCCGCCTTCAGAGGCAGGCTCGGCGGATAGAAAACAGGAAACACCGATGATCTGTCTGGGCCTGTGGACTCGACCCGGATATACTAATAGCGTTATTTTTAATACAGTTACGTCTGAAGTGTTTTAACCACATTAAGCAAAAAAAAAACTTTTAAGATAGAATAACCATATTGTATGTTGTCACGCGTGTATTTTTGTTTCATATATTCAAATACATTTACACAAAATGTGTTTTATATTGCTCATTTTTTAATTGACACTGGAAAATGTTAACAAACTCCAACATGTTATGAGCATTTCCTGTATTATTTTTTTGATATAGCCCAAATAATTGATTAAAGGGGAAGGTCGATGATAATTAGTCCTAAATGTAAATTACCAGTATTTGTCGCAGCCATTCTTATACAAACTTACTCACAAAGTTCAGTTCAGTTCAGTTTCAGTTTATTTGGAACATACATACAATACAATGTAATTCATCACATATTTCCAGTTGTTTCATTACAGCACGTCCCGAAAAGGAGTAGGAAGAAGCAGAGCTTATTTAATCCTACCCCTTTTCATACCATAGCAATTCCTATTACATTGTTTGCTGTAACATAAGAGTGAACAAATAAATAATAAATAAATACTATACCATAGTAAGTAAACAAGTATTAAATACATAAATAATCTTTATCTCAATAAAAAACATTTACATTAAAGGCTGCAAGTTTAAAATTTAAAGGGGACACCAATCACTAATATATATATATATATATATATATATATATATATATATATATATATATATATATATATATATATATATATATATATATATATATATATTTCTTTATGGATGTAACGATATGTACATTTTAGGGCTGCAACTAACGATTAATTCGATAGTCGATTAATCTGTTGATTATTACTTCGATTAATCGATTAATAATCGGATAAAAGAGACAAACTACATTTCTATCTTTTCCAGTATTTTATTGAAGAAAAAAAACAGCATACTGGCACCATACTTATTGTGATTATTGTTTCTCAGCTGTTTGTACATGTTGCATTTATAAATAAAGGTTTATAAAAAATAAATAAATAAAAACAAAAAACTAAAAAAATTGCCTCTGCGCATAGCATAGATCCAACGAATCGATGACTAAATTAATCGGCAACTATTTTTTTAATCGATTTAATCGATTAGTTGTTGCAGCCCTAGTACATTTCATATAATGGGTATTTGCACCAAAATGATCACGGTTATTATTATCGCGGTATCATTGAATGTGCTCAAAGAGTATATACACACACTGAATAAAATATTTTGACCAAGTTATTAGTTTTTTAAATAACTAAAATATAAAGACCCACTGTTAGAAAAGCCAATATGTTGTATGTTTTATGTTTAATATGTTTAACTGATAGTGTTCTAGTCTTAGTATTACATCTGTTTTAATGGTTAAGCTTTTATTGTTTTAAATATTAGTTTGTACTGTAGCACTTTAAATGGGAACTGCACTTTTTAAAAATGTGCCAAACATTCACAATCCCTGTGTAATACAAGAACACATAATTATGCCTTTTCTTTTTTTATGCATTCTAATTTGTATGATACGGCGAGTACGAGGTGGCTAACAATGAAGCTAATGGGAGTCATCTATTGCGCTGATAATGCCTTCTCAAAAAGACTTGCATATTAAGTATTAGTGATGTTGTTATACCGTAAATGGTAAGGTAGAGGAACTACTTTTAGCTGCACCATGATGACAAAGAGGTGACTAGCTCATACAACCGTTGACATACTGAGTCGGTGAGCCACTGCATCGCATCTAAGTTGGTAAAAGTTAATTCTAAGTTATAAATCATGTCTCTCACTCTTATAGTAGAAGTTTGTGGCCATAACTAAGATGTTGGTAAACTTTTACATTAAAATTAGACCGAAAGGTCGCAAGAGAGACTCATATGTGATTATGATTAAAAGGGATGTTTGCAACATTTACAAAGATGTCTATAGGGCGCCAAGTTTCCAATGTGTTTTACATTATGGCCCGCCCTCTTATGGCTTCTCCTACGTAATGAATAATTACGTAAGTACGTAACACATGCACGCGCACTAGCTCTAAGTGTTGTTAGCTAATAATAGTAATTTGGATAGCTCGCGTTAACTTTCATTGAATGTATATTTTATAACAACAACATGACTGCAAATTGTTCGTTGCTTCTCTTGAACTGCTTTTGTATATGTGCACGCGCTACCTCCATGTGCGTGTTGACGAGACAGTGTGAGTGACCGCCGTAAACACCAATCATTTTATTCGGGCTGGTAAGCATTTTTATTACATAATTTGTAATTGTGGAAAATTATAGACAATTGTCAAACAAATGTGTACAATTAAGCCACTGATTGTTACATAAGCTAGCCGGGGGTGTTCTTGTTATATTTTTTGTTTTGAAATATGTTGCTGTGAGGAAGTTGCAAACCGCACCTTTAAGTCTTCATCTAAACGGGAAGATATAAACATCCTATCAGTCGGCATCCCAGTGAGAGCTGACATTGTACAGTGAGTGATTGTTTTATTATGTTCGTAGTTTGTATTTCTTGTTTAGAACTTAGCAATACTGCTACTTGCTGGATCTGTTGATCACTCAGCTTCTACAGCTTGTAGCTCCCACCGTGTATTGAGGCTCAAAAATAAAAGGTTCTGGATCATCTTTTGTCCCAAAGTAGTCATTGTCTCTTAAAGGAAATAGCGAATTTTGTAATGTGTTTGTGAAATTAATACGGTATCGTATGCATAAAATTACCAAAATATGTAAAAAGTACAGGATATTACGAATGTGCTTGTTACTACATTACATTTATACTTACAGCGTGTATATAAAATGTTAGAGCCAATATCATTTGCTCTATTGTTAGCTGACTTCTGCTAGCGTGTAGAATGCATAAAAAAAAGAAAACCATATATGTGCTTGTCTCACAAAAGGATTGCGCATGATAGACACAATTCTAACAAAAGTTCAGTTTCCCTTTAAGATTAATATATAATAAAAAGTGTGTAACAAAAATAAACTATTATGATCATTTTTGGCAAGCGTTGTGTCCCAGTCTGTTCAGCGGTCCTTGAACGCATCGTAAAAACACCTACGTCTTGTAAACTTCGAGGCTAAGAGCAATGGTCCCCAACCACCGGGCCACGGCCCGGTACCAGTCTGCGGACCGATTGGTACTGGGCCGCACAAGAAATAAAAAGAAAAAATATATATATATTTTTTTAATTTAAAAAAACATTTTTTAAATCAACATAAAAAACACAATATATACATTATATATCAATATAGATCAATACAGTCTGCAGGGATACAGTCCGTAAGCTCACATGATTGTATTTCTTTATGGAAAAAAAAAAAAAATACCGCCCCCCGGTCCGTGGGACAAATTTTCAAGCGTTGACCGGTCCGCAGCTACAAAAAGGTTGGGGACCACTGGCTAAGAGCACAACTTGTCGGTTCAATGTGCCCAATTGAATACTTTAGTCGCTCAGACAGCAACGTGTTTATGTAAGTTTAGATTGGTGTATGTTGTTTCTTAAAGGGGTCGTATTATGATTGATTTTTTCTATATTTTTATGCACATTTTTGTGGTTTACATAACATCTAATAGTGGTTCTTTGCAAAGATTGTGTTTCCAGACTCTTTTCAAGCCAGTCCTTTCATGATGCGCAGTTTTGTGGGCGGTCTTATATACGTGTCTCTTAGGGCTGCAACTAACGATTAATTTGATAATCGATTAATCTGTCGATTATTACTTCGATTAATTGATTAATAATCGGATAAAAGAGACAAACTACATTTCTATCCTTTCCAGTATTTTATTGAAAAAAACAGCATACTGGCACCATACTTATTTTGATTATTGTTTCTCAGCTGTTTGTACATGTTGCAGTTTATAAATAAAGGTTTATTAAAAAAAAAAATTGCCTCTGCGCATAGCATAGATCCAACAAATCGATGACTAAATTAATCGCCAACTATTTTAATAATCAATTTTAATCGATTTAATCGATTAGTTGTTGCAGCCCTAGTGTCTCTACTCCTAATCGCTAAATCCGATGAAATCTTCTGCCTCGGTGTCGCTTCTAAACAACTCTGCCAACTCCAAAGGTAGACAATGCTTCCTCTTCTATCGGTACGTCGCTTACGTTAGAGTCATCGTCAGTTGCAGTTCCAATTATTCCAGCCTTGCTGAATCCGGACAGGATGGTTTCGGTTGTCACTGAAGCCCATGCTTTGTCGATTCATCCAATGACATCCAGAAAACTTGCATGGCACATTCTCCCGATACGGAAGTAGTAGCAGGTAGCATCTTTTTTTTCACAATGTACTTCTGCCAAGACCCACAATGCACTTCTGCCATGACCCACAATGCACTTCTGCCATAACCCGCCCCCGCCAAATTTTTATTGGTTGACGTGTGTGTGTGACGATTGCTGATATTCGCCTAGTCTCTTACGTGAATGAGATAAATAATATCATTTGATATTTTACGGTAATGTGTTAATAATTTCAGACATAAGTCGCTCCAGAGTATGAAAAAAACTGTGACTTATAATCCGAAAAATCCTGTATAGAGAAAATCAAGTTAATTTCACCTGTATTTTATGTTCATCCTGAAATTTAACCTGAAATCTGAATATGATCCCTACCTTTTTGAGAGCAGCAACAACCCCTCCTTATATATACAGAGTGACAAGATAAAATAATGAAGGCTAATATACGGTACTGTCCAACCTATTTTGCATAAATGTTTGTTAATGCTTCCCAATGAAATTATTTAATAGTGAGTTCTTTACGTCACATTAATTTCCCTTGTCTCGCAGAACTAAAATCCCAACCTAATTCAGTTGAAAGTCCGAAGAATTTCACAGTTTCAGTTCAGGATCCCTTGTTCCACTCAAAGTGACAAGGCCTTTTTCTCTTCCAGAATGGCTAGCAAGAATAGCACCCTGCGCTGCACATTTTCAGCCCCCAGCCACAGTGCCACCCTCCTCCAGGGCTTGTCGGTATTGCGGTCTCAAGGGCAACTTCTTGATGTGGTGCTGGCCGTCAATGAGGAGCGTTTCCAGGTCCACAAAGCTGTGCTGGCCGCTTGTAGTGATTACTTCAGGTTAGTGTGGATCAAAGGACTTCCTAGTACCAGTATACATTTTCATTTCAAAGCACTTAGCCGATGCTTTCACTCCAAGCACCTTGCATGAGGCGCCAGTGCAGCCAGCTCTAAAGCCTTTTGGTCAAGAGAGAAAGGTGGAAAATGTCAGACAACAAAATGTAAAAGGATGTTGGTTGGATCACATTCTAACCAGAGTAAATACTGTATTCTTAAAGAGGAACTGCACTTTTTTGGGAATTTTGCTTCTCAACGACAATCCCTATGTGAGACAAAAACACACATTTCCTCTTCAGTGTGTTCTAAATAGTAAAGAAAACACTAGTATGAGGCAGCTAACAATTGCAGGTTAAGGATTGTATCTACTCCACCTATAAAGCTCTATAACAAAACACCCCCAAACCACTAATAACACTCCATTCACATGCCGTGACCTGCATATTAACGGAGCTATAGCAACATTAATGTAAGCTATAGCAACATTATTGTAACCTATAGCAACATTATTTTAAGAGCCAACACGATAAACTACTTTTCTGGAGTAGTGTCACGTCGCCTTGCTCACACTGCTCCTCTGACTACAATCAAAGAGCCATCTAGTAGCTACTATCGAGCTTGAACTGCGACGAACTCTGGTTGCCACCTGCCTTGAGATGTAGAAGAAGCTTGAGCTGCTTTCGCTGCTGCTGTATTGCCTTGATTTTGGACAAGTTAATGCTAGTTTATTAATCATGCCTCTCACATGTATAGCAGAAGGTTGTGGCACCAACTGAGGAGTGAGAATTTAACATCTCAAGGAGAGCACAGGTTCTGAAAGATACAACATCCCATCAGTCGGCATACCAGTGAGAGTGGACATTGTAAGTCACAGTTTTATGTTCTTATTTGCAATGTTTGCAACAGTAGCGATCGTTGCAGATTTTATACCCATTACCCGTAGCCTATTGTTAGCTGCCTCTTACAAGCAGGATTGTTATGCAAAAATAATAACAAAAAACTGCAGTCAATTTTGAAAAGTTTAGAAATATTTTAGTAGATGGGATAATTGTTATACTGAAGAAGAATAAGCTATGGTACATAATGATGTATATGTAAATGAAGAAGGAAAAACTTGTAAAATATAAACAAAGATAAAGTTGGTTATACAATGGTACCTCGGTTTTTGTACACCTCACTTTTGGTATGATTGGGTTTTCAACGAAAATTTTTTACCAACAGTTTTTATACAGTCCCGGTTATCGTACGGCTGAACATTGCGCATAACAAACTAGTCTGTTTCACGGCATCTCATTCTGCAGAATCCAGTGCCCAAAAAAACCCAGCATCACACGAGTTGGTGTCTCAGTCTCTGTGTTTTTTTGTTTGTTATTGCGTATGGCTGCAAAATAAGCCACCTTGGGTCTAAAGTAAGTTGCAAGTGCCAGCAGTTTGATAAAGAAGGTAAGAATTCTAAAAAGAAATTGTAGCAAAGTACAAAGGTGGCGCTCTCCTCACTCTCCGCTCATCTCGGTCGTTGCCAACTAAAGGTTTCTATGTCTATGGATGTTCTCATTCATCCAGGTCATTGGATTCTCATGGCATTCATTCGATTGCAACTGGACTGCTTGGTTTGTTTTACAAAATGTTTTGCCTCTAATCCAAGTAGGCTTCATTAGTTCATGCTCATAGACTTAGATTGGTCAGATCTGATTCTACTAGATCTAGTCCTACTACTGCAGCTCTAATTTCGCATGTAAAACTATAATTATTCTTTTTAAAACGTGTTTTGTGTTCACACCTCAGGGTGTTTGGATTGGCTTAATTGGATATGCATAATTGCTTATGGCAGGGGTGTCCAAACTTTTTCCACTGAGGGCCGCACACTGAAAAAAATCAAAGCAAGCGGGGGCCATTTTGATATTTTTTTTATTTTAAAGCCAATACAATATATGTATAAAAAATATACATTTAGGCCTCCACTCAGGCTTCATCCCGGGTAACCCAAAAAATGTGTCATTATTCAGTATTATTATTTGTATTATTATTCAAGGTTTAAATCTCTAGATCAACATTAGGTCTATATGTCAATATACAGTTTTTAAAGATTTAAGTTGTATGCACTTTTTGCCAAAGAAAACTCTGTTTGTTATGGAAAAAACACAAAATATGCAATATTTTCCCCCAATAAAATTTTTAAGTGGAATATTTGAGATTTTGTAATAATTGGAGCCTTAAAACAGTCAATAACTCATAACAACATTGATTCATTATTATATTTTGAGCAATGACACTTAAAAACAAATCACACTAAAATTATTGGGGATCCAAAAGGGTCCTACTCATTAAAGTGTTAAAAAATAAATTATAATTTTTTTTTTTTTACTGTTTACTTTTAACACAATAATCTCATGATCAACTTCAGATCTATCTGTCAATTATAAGGTTTATTGTTGTTTATGTGTTTTGTTTGTTCGTTTTAGGCCCTTCTTTAAAAAAACAGCTCAGTTTTTTTATATGGCAAACAAAAAATATGCAACATTTCCCCCCAAAAATATCTCAAAGTGGAATATTTAATGTGACGTAAGTAGAGCCTTGAATAGGTCAATAATTCATAATGACATTGATTTTGAGTCATTATTATGTTTTAAAGAAAGAAACAGCCTGCATGGCAGCTTTGTGTTATTAGAGTAAACATTGCAACATTTTCTTGTTTTATTTCACCTGTTTGCTCTTTTATAACACTTTTTATGTTTTTTATTTTTTTTATTGTATTTTTAGAATGTGCCGTGGGGCCGTTTAAAGAATGACCTGCGGGCCACAAATGGGCCTCAGGCCGCACTTTGGACACCCCTGGCTTATGGGAATGGATTTGTTTTTCCGAAAAATTCAGTCTTCATTGGACCTTTTTGGACCAGATTAGTAACGAAAACTGAGGTACTACTGTACTTATAAATAGCATTATGGACTGGGCAAGATATAGTGAGGAGCTTGGTGTATTGTGGGAAACCCCCTGTTAGTCTGGGCCCTTGGATGATTCAGAAGAAGCTTGTCTGCCTCTTTTACTGAATCCGTAAGATGGTCAATTATAGAGTAGGCTGATACCCGAAGGCACTGCCCTCTCTACTGTTTTTATATTATAAGGGCTCTGATCTTGTTGTTGAAAGCAGTCTGTCTGAGTTCTGCATTCAGCATGAGTATCTCTATGAAAGATTCACCCATTTCATTTGTTTTTGTGTTGCAGAGCCATGTTCACTGGAGGCATGAAGGAATCAAATCAAAATACTATTGAGCTGAAAGGTCTGTCCGCCCGAGGGCTGAAGCATATTATAGACTTTGCTTACAGTGCAGAAGTCACTTTAGACTTGGACTGTATTCAGGATGTCCTTGGAGCAGCTGTCTTCCTCCAGATGGACCCTGTTGTGGAGCTCTGTGAGGAGTTCCTGCAGTCAGCGATGAGTGTCAAGACATGCCTGCACATCGATAAGATGGCCACCACCTTCAGCTTGTCTTCCCTCAAGGCGTCGGTGGATGCCTTCACTTTTCGCCACTTTCTCCAAATAGCCGAGGAGGACGACTTTCTGCACATTCCCCTGGAGCGCCTCATCTTCTTTCTGCAGAGCAACAAGCTGAAGAACTGCAGCGAGATCGATCTCTTCCATGCTGCTATCCGATGGCTCCAACACGATGAGTCTCGCCGGGCGGACGCCAGCGACGTCCTCCGCCACGTGCGCTTCCCACTCATGCGTTCGTCCGAGCTGGTGGACAGTGTTCAGACCGTAGACATCATGGTGGAGGATGTGCTGTGCCGTCAGTACCTCCTAGAGGCCTTCAATTACCAGATTCTTCCATTCCGGCAGCACGAGATGCAGTCGCCGCGCACACGCATCCGTTCTGACGTGGTGTCTTTCATCACCTTCGGCGGCACCCCGTACACTGACAACGATCGCACAGTGACCACCAAGGTGTATTATCTCCCTGACATTGCTTCTCGCCAGTTCAAGGAGTTGACGGAGATGGACACGGGGTGCAGTCACGCCTGTGTCGCCGTGCTCGATAACTTTGTATACATTGTCGGCGGGCAGCATTTACAGTTTCGTAGCGGTGAAGGGGCCGTGGTCAGCTGTTTGCGCTTTGATCCGCACTTGAACCAGTGGCTGCGCATCCATCCGATGCAGGAGCCCCGTATCCAGTTTCAAGTCAGTGTTTTGAACGGGAAGATTTATGCCACTGGAGGGCGCAATCGATCCGGCAGCCTATCATCTGTAGAGCGTTACTGCCCAAAGAAAAATGAGTGGACCTTTGTGGAGCCTTTAAAACGCAGGATTTGGGGTCACGCAGGGACTACCTGTGGAGAAAAGCTATATATCTCAGGGGGTTATGGCGTCTCTTTAGACGACAAGAAAACTCTTCACTGTTACGACCCAGAGGCCGACCAGTGGAACTTCAGAGCTCCCATGAATGAGCCTAGAGTGCTGCATGCCATGATCTGCAGTGAGGATCGGGTCTATGCTCTAGGTGGGCGCATGGACCACGTGGACCGTTGTTTTGACGTGCTAGCGGTGGAGTATTACAATCCGCAGAGTGACCAGTGGACCACCGTGAGCCCCATGAGAGCAGGGCAGTCTGAGGCTGGCTGCTGCTTACTGGACAAAAAGATCTACGTCGTCGGAGGGTATAACTGGCACCTGAACAACGTCACTAGCATTGTACAGGTGTACAACACAGAGACAGATGAGTGGGAGAGAGATTTGCACTTCCCTGAATCATTTGCCGGGATTGCTTGCACACCAGTTGTACTTCCACAGACACATGTGGAATATCTGACCTCTTGGCTGTGAAGACTTCGCTCTGGTTCTCTTTTCGTGTGATTCCATCAACATCACAAGGTACTTAAGTTCTCCGCCTTCAAATTGACCACGGGACATTTTATTATTATGTGGCGTTCCATAGAAATGAGCATGTTTGTGTCTGAAAGCCTGTTAAGCAAGGGTTTATGACACTTCTATATAATAGATCACATGTTTTATCAGTACATTAGTGTTTCTGTATCACATGTACAGGTTAAACAAACAAAAACAAAAACAAAAACAAAAATATATATATATATATATATATATATATATCGTGCAAAAGTTTTTTTATTCCACCAATTCGATTTTCAAGGTGAAACTAATAGATGACGTAGGCTCATTACATACAACTCGGTCCGGGTACCTTCCGTTCATTCTATTTCCAATTCTTAAACGCACATCAAAAAACAAAATTAGGGCCGTTTTTCGATTGTTATTATGTAGGGCAGATTTTAAAACAAACAAAAAAGGGTTGATTTTCATTCAAATATTGCCATAAAATTGGATTTTGTGCTGTTTTCCTTTTGTGGATTTTTATTTTTCCAGAGAAACGCAAAAATCAAATACCATATTTTTCGGAGTATAAGTCGCACCGGAGTATAAGTCGCACCTGCCGAAAATGCATAATAAAAAAGAAAAAAAAACATATATAAGTCGCACTGGAGCCCGGCCAAACTGCGACTTATAGTCCGAAAAATACGGTATATGTTCATCCAAAATGCAAACATGCGTGGCTATCTGTGTGATGACGAATTGAACCGGAAGCAGTATTTTAGCTTTTCCTTTGCGTTTAGCAAGTTTTTAGCGGAACACCTTTGTTCAGCAAGAGTCCTATTGTCGTTTTAAAGAAAGTGTCATTAAATAACATTTGTTTCAGAAATAAAAATCGAAAAAAATGGTTCGAAATTAGTTTTTTGATTTGCATTTAAGAATTGGAAATGGAATGAACGGAAAGTACACAAAATCCATAAAAGGAAAACAGCACAAAATCCAATTTTATGGCAATATTTGAATGAAAATCAACACTTTTTTGTTTGTTTTAAAATCTGCTATACATAGTAAAAATAAAAAAACAGCCCTAATTTTGTTATTTGATTTGCGTTTCAGACTTGGGAATCGAATGCACGGAAGGTACACGGACCCAACTCAAGATGTTTCAAGCTTTCATTTGACATGATTTTGATGATGATGACTCAAAGCTTATGACAATTTGGGTTTTTAAAAACTGTAAGCCATAATCATCAAAATTATAACAAATTAAGGCTTGGCATTCCTCACTTAGAATGTAATAAGTTAATATCACATATCATGGACGTGACTAGGTGGGTTGGGAGAGTGGCCGTGCCAGCAACCAGAGGGTTCCTGGTTCGATCCCCAGCTTCTACCAACCTAGTCAGGTCCATTGTGTCCTTGAGCAAGACACTTCACCCTTGCTCCTGATGGGTCGTGGTTAGGGCCTTGCAAGGCAGCTCCCGCCATCAGTTTGTGAATGGGTGAATGTGGAAATAGTGTCAAAGCGCTTTGAGTGCCTTGAAGGTAGAAAAGCACTATACAAGTATAACCATTTATTTGGTAGAAGCTGGGAATCGAACCAGGAACCCTCAGGTTGCTGGCACGGCCACTCTCCCAACTGCGCCATGCCGCCCCCTATATTAGTTTCACGTTTGAAGTTGAATTGCTGACCTGAATTAACTTTTGCACGATACTTAATTGCTTTAGTTTCACCTGTATTACTTGTGATTATTTCACATTTGGTTTTGAACCATTTGATATTAGTGGAAAATAAACTCCACTAAGTTATATTATCAGGACCTTAATTTTTCCTCAACACATTTATCTTTTTTCTATTCTCAGCATTTAAATGAGACTCAACGGTGCAACTAAATGTTGCATATTTAAGTTGTACTGTATACGAGTTTAGGGATTAAAAACCTTTTTTATTGTTTCTTGTTTTTATTTTGAATATGATATATATTCAATGACTCACAAACCAAATTGCAATTATACTTCAAGGTCCTCATGATCTATTTTTGTGTACAACTCCTCAGTGTGTGTCTGTTGTGGCAGCTACCCGACTCCTGTACTGTATGTTTGCGTGAGTGTCCGCTCCTAAGTGCTTTTGTCTTGAGTACCAATCGTCTCTGTTTTTTTCTATCCTCGTTGATTGTAATGGTTTTACTTTTGAGTGGATGTTGTAACCTACTCAACTGACTCGTTTTGTCCCTTTGAACCGTTTCTCAAATGTATTTTCTGCTGCCGTATTGCCCTTGTTACTGCAGACTGAAACATGATTGTTGTATTTAACTCTCTTGCAGGAATATGTGTGATGTTTTCCTGATCAGGAAATACCGCCTGGAAGCGGCTAAGCATGTACATTGTAATGCGGGCTCTGCCCTTTCAAGTAAAAAAAGCACACTCTTTAATGACATGCAAGATAAGGGACCTGCAGCCATTGGAATGTAGTTATATGTGTGGCTCTAAGTCAGTGGTTCTTAACCTGGGTTCGATTGAACCCTAGGGGTTCTGTGAGTCAGATTCAGGGGTTCGGCGGAGGTCAAAACACACCCGACTCATCGTGTAAATACAAACTTCTCCCTATCGGCGTATTATGGATACGGCAACAGCTGACTGATTTGCAGGTGTGTAATTTGTTGTGCGTTTATGCACTGTGTTGGTTTTGTTGTTTGAACAAGGTGATGTTCATGCACGGTTCATTTTATGCACCAGTAAAAAAAACATGATAACACTTTAGTATAGTGAACATATTCACCATTAATTAGTTGCTTATTAACATGCAAATTAGTAACATATTGGCTCTTAACTAATCATTATTAAGTACTTATTAATGCCTTATTCGTCATGGCCTTATTATAACCCTAACCCTCTAACCCTGACCCTAACCCTAACCAAATAACTCTAAATTAAGTCTTTTTTACTTAGAATATGTTCCCCTAGTGTCCAAATAACTCTAAATTAAGTCTTTGTTACTTAGAATATGTTCCCCATACTAAAGTGTTACCAAAAACATATAACTTTGTCTTGAATTAGAAAAAAAATTTTTTTTTATTTTTCACTAAAGAAGGGTTCGGTGAATGCGCATATGAAACTGGTGGGGTTCGGTACCTCCAACAAGGTTAAGAACCACTGCTCTAAGTGCATATTTAATAAAGTTGTATCAGGTTTAAAATGTACTTGTGTTATCTTTGATTTAGTATAAAACTTAATGCTCTTCTCCATAGGCAACATCATACATTCTGTATTTGTCTCCACTTTCTACTGTACACTGATATTATTCTACACCTGTTTAAATAACTACCGGTAGAAGAAAAGGACTGTAGAGTTGGATATTACCATTGGATTTACAATACATTTACAGCACGAAAGCAACTGCTCACATCACAGTTTGACATGGTACCCATGTCAGAATGATGATGAAAAACTGACGTTCAAGCGCATTGTTTATATTTTCAATAATGGTGGCATTTAAAGCCGGGTCGGGTCCCGGGGGCAGCAGCCTAAGCAGAGAAGCCCAGACTTCTCTCTCCCCAGCCACTTCGTCCAGCTCCTCCCGGGGGATCCCGAGGCGTTCCTAGGCTAGCTGGGAGACATAGTCTTCCCAACGTGTCCTGGGTCTTCCCCGTGGCCTCCTACCGGTCGGACGTGCCCTAAACACCTCCTTAGGGAGGCGTTCGGGTGACATCCTGACCAGATGCCCCAACCACCTCATCTGGTTCTTCTCGATGTGGAGGAGCAGCGGCTTTACTTTGAGTTCCTCCCGGATGGCAGAGCTTCTCACCCTATCTCTAAACTCATTTCGGCCGCTTGTACCCGTGATCTTGTCCTTTCGGTCATACCACAAAGCTCATGACCATAGGTGAAGATGGGAACGTAGATCGACCGGTAAATTGAGAGCTTTGCCTTCCGGCTCAGCTCCTTCTTCGTCACAACGGATCGATACAGCGTCCGCATTACTGAAGACGCCGCACCACGCCTGCCGATCTCACGATCCACTCTTCCCTCACTTGTGAACAAGACTCCGAGGTACTTGAACTCCTCCACATGGGGCAAGATCTACCCAACTTGGACATGGCACTCCACCCTTTCCCGGGCGAGAACCATGGACTCGGACTTGGAGGCGCTGATTCTCATCCCAGTCGCTTCACACTCGGCTGCGAACCGATCCAGTGAGAGCTGAAGATCCTGGCCAGATGAAGCCATCAGGACCACATCATCTGCTAAAAGCAGAGATCTAATCCTGCAGCCACCAAACCAGATCCCCTCAACGCCCTGACTGCGCATATCTTCTAAGATGTAATATCTAATAATGGATGGGTACCGACTGAATTCTATACTGATTCAGTAAAATCAAATGGTACTTTATTTTTTGTCACCCCTTAAAAAACGTATAAAAGCCAGGCTACGCTTTTCAAAATGCACTATCTCGATGCTAATGTACAAACCCTGTTTCCATATGAGTTGGGAAATTGTGTTAGATGTAAATATAAACTGAATACAATGATTTGCAAATCATTTTTAACCCATATTCAGTTGAATATGCTACAAAGACAACATATTTGATGTTCAAACTGATAAACGTTTTTTTTTTGCAAATAATCATTAACTTTAGAATTTGATGCCAGCAACACGTGACAAAGAAGTTGGGAAAGGTGGCAATAAATACTGATAAAGTTGAGGAATGCTCATCAAACACTTATTTGGAACATCCCACAGGTGAACAGGCAAATTGGGAACAGGTGGGTGCTATGATTGGGTATAAAAGTAGATTCCATGAAATGCTCAGTCATTCACAAACAAGGATGGGGCGAGGGTCACCACTTTGACAACAAATGCGTGACCAAATTGTTGAACAGTTTAAGAAAAACCTTTCTCAACCAGCTATTGCAAGGAATTTAGGGATTTCACCATCTACGGTCTGTAATATCATCAAAGGGTTCAGAGAATCTGGAGAAATCACTGCACGTAAGCAGCTAAGCCCGTGACCTTCGATCCCTCAGGCTGTACTGCATCAACAAGCGACATCAGTGTGTAAAGGATATCACCACATGGGCTCAGGAACACTTCAAAATCCCACTGTCAGTAACTCCAGTTGGTCGCTACATCTGTAAGTGCAAGTTAAAACTCTCTTTTGCAAGGCGAAAACCGTTTATCAACAACACCCAGAAATGCCGTCGGCTTCGCTGGGCCTGAGCTCATCTAAGATGGACTGATACAAAGTGGAAAAGTGTTCTGTGGTCTGACGAGTCCACATTTCAAATTGTTTTTGGAAACTGTGGACGTCGTGTCCTCCGGACCAAAGAGGAAAAGAACCATCCGGAATGTTATAGGCGCAAAGGGGTTGAAAATGATTTGCAAATCATTGTATTCCGTTTATATTTACATCTAACACAATTTCCCAACTCATATGGAAACGGGGTTTGTATACCTGCACCTTATTGAAGATTATAGAAGCATTTAAGTCGCATCTTAAAACTCATTTGTATACTCTAGCCTTTAAATAGACCCCCTTTTTAGACCAGTTGATCTGCCGTTTCTTTTCTTTTCTGCTCTGCCCCCCGCTCCCTTGTGGAAGGGGCGGGGGGGGGCACAGGTCCTGTGGCCATGGGTGATATGCTGGCTGTCCAAAGTCGGGACCCGGGGTGGACCGCTCGCCTGTGCATCGGTTGGGGACATCTCTGCGCTGCTGACCCGTATCCGCTCGGGATGGTCTCCTGTTAGATCATACTTGCCAACCTTGAGACCTCCGATTTCGGGAGGTGGTGGGGGCGTGGTGGGGGTAGGGCGGGGCGTGGTTGGGGGCGTGGTTAGGAGGGGAGGAGTATATTGACAGCTATGTATATATATATATATATATATATATATATATATACATATATATATATATATATATATATATATATATATATATATCCTGAAAATATGTAAACAAAACTGTTTAGATAATTGATACTTCAAACTTGCATAAATAAATCTTAAGGAATATAACATAACTTGGCTTCTGAGAGCTTCAAAATGTAATGAATAAAATGCTAAAGTTGTTGATAAACAAGCAATTATTTTAATAATTAAATATGGTAATTTTAAATGAATTATTATGATAATTTAAAATTAATTATTTCAAATATGTTTATTTAATGTATAATTCTATGGCTGGATGTAATAAGGAGTCAGAAAAAATACAAATAAAAATACAATTAATTTTGATGTTTTTAGCAAAATATAGTAAAAATGTGATTATTATTATTATTTTTTTTATTAATAAATATATTTTTTAGGTAAGATAAACATAATAATACAATTTATCTCTAGTCTGGATGATTTAGTTCTTGTCACCCTGTTGTCCTCCCGTCGGGAAAAAAGGCTGTCCTCACTCAGGTCCGCACGGCTGAAAATCGGGAGATTTTCGGGAGAATATTTGTCCCGGGAGGTTTTCGGGAGAGGCGCTGAATTTCGGGAGTCTCCCGGTAAATTCGGGAGGGTTGGCAAGTATGTGTTAGATCCACTATGGACTGGACTCTCACTATTATGTTAGATCCACTATGGACTGGACTCTCACTATTATGTTAGATCCACTATGGACTGGACTTTCACAATATTATGCTAGACCCACTCGATGTCCATTGCATTTGGTCTCCCCTAGAGGGGGGGTGTCACCCACATCTGCGGTACTCTCCAAGGTTTCTAATAGTCAATCACATTGACATCCCACTGGGTTGTGAGTTTTTCCTTGCCCTTATGTGGGATCTGAACCAAGGATGTCGTTGTGTGGCTTGTGCAGCCATTTGAGACACTTGTGATTTAGGGCTATATAAATAAACATTGATTGATTGATTGATGGACAAGATCACGAGTACAAGCGGCCGAAATGAGTTTCCTCCGCTGAGTGGCGGGGCTCTCCCTTAGAGATAGGGTGAGAAGCTCTGTCATCCGGGAGGAGCTCAAAGTAAAACCGCTGCTCCTCCACACTGAGAGGAGCCAGATGAGGTGGTTCGGGCATCTGGTCAGGATGCCACCCGAACGCCTCCCTAGGGAGGTGTTTAGGGCACGTCCGACCAGTAGGAGGCCACGGGGAAGACCCAGGACACGTTGGGAAGACTATCTCTCCCGGCTGGCCTGGGAACGCCTCGGGATCCCCCGGGAGGAGCTGGACGAAGTGGCTGGGGAGAGGGAAGTCTGGGCTTCCTTTCTTAGGCAGCTGCCCCCGCGACCCGACCTCGGATAAGCGGAAGAAGATGGATGATTGATTGATTGCTCTTTTATCCTGCGCTACAATGACCTAATGCAACAACATTTCGTTCTTATATGTACTCAGGGGCGCCGAAAAGGGGGGGTAAAGGAGACAGATTCTAGGGGCCCATGATGGAGGGGGGCCCAGAGAGGCCACTAATGAATGATTGATTGATTGCTCTTTTATCCTGCGCTACAATGACCTAATGCAACAACATTTCGTTCTTATATGTACTCAGGGGCGCCGAAAAGGGGGGGTAAAGGAGACAGATTCTAGGGGCCCATGATGGAGGGGGGCCCAGAGAGGCCACTAATGAATGATTGATTGATTGCTCTTTTATCCTGCGCTACAATGACCTAATGCAACAACATTTCGTTCTTATATGTACTCAGAGGCGCCGAAAAGGGGGGGTAAAGGAGACAGATTCTAGGGGCCCATGATGGAGGGGGGCCCAGAGAGGCCACTAATGAATGATTGATTGATTGCTCTTTTATCCTGCGCTACAATGACCTAATGCAACAACATTTCGTTCTTATATGTACTCAGGGGCGCCGAAAAAGGGGGTAAAGGAGACAGATTCTAGGGGCCCATGATGGAGGGGGGCCCAGAGAGGCCACTAATGATGATGAAATTATAATACAGAAAAAATAATGACACTGTGTTGGGGGCCCTGTAAAGATTATTTTCATGGGGCCCAAAATCCCTAGCGGCGCCCCTGTCTGTACTGCAAAGTTCAAATTTGAATGACAATAAAAGGAAGTCTAAGTCTAGTCCAGTGGTTCTTAACCTGGGTTCGATCTGGGGTGAGTCGGCCTCAGGGGTTCGGCGGAGCCTCAAGCCACACCCGACTCATCGTGTACATAAAAACTTCTCCCTATCGGCATATTATGGATACGGCAGCAGCAGAAGTCAAACTATTTGCAGGTGTGTAATTTGTTATGCACTGTGTTGGTTTTGTTGTTTGAACAAGGTGATGTTCATGCACGGTTCATTTTGTGCACCAGTAAAAAAACATGGTAACACTTTAGTATGGGGAACATATTCACCATTAATTAGTTGCTTATTAACATGCAAATTAGTAACATATTGGCTCTTAACTAGTCATTATTAAGTACTTATTAATGCCTTATTCGGCATGACCTTATTATAACCCTAACCCTCTAACCCTGGGCCTAACCCTCTAACCCTAACCAAATAACTCTAACTGTGTTGGTTTTGTTCTTTGAACAAGGTGATGTTCATGCACGGTTCATTTTGTGCACCAGTAAAAAAAATCATATGACTTTGTCTTGAATTTGAAAAAAAAATAAATAATAAAAAAATTTCACTAAAGAAGGGTTCGGTGAATGCGCATATGAAACTGGTGGGGTTCGGTACCTCCAACAAGGTTAAGAACCACTGGTCGAGTCTAAATCATTTTTCCCTGGCCATGGGATAAACAGAGGGTCGGTCAGTGAGCGCGGCTACGTGCCGCTGTCTACGTGATGACGTCAGCAGAAGGCCCCAACGTGGTGCGTAACGTAACATTCCATTCAGAGAAGAGGAAAAGATGGCGTCCTCTAACAATCCCCGTAAATTTAGCGAAAAAATCGCTCTGCACAACCAGAAACAGGCGGAGGAGACTGCGGCGTTCGAAGAAGTCATGAAAGATTTGAACATTACCAGAGCAGCGCGGGTAAGACGTGCATGACCCTTTTCTTTTTTTTTCTTTTTTTAAACACATTATGTTGCTACGCTCTTTGGCAGGTGGCGGATGCTGCGAAAATAAACCTGAATGTTTATGCGCTACAAGAGGCGAAAGTGAACGCCATTATATATTTTTTATTTTGACTCCCGCGATTGGAAATATGCAAATAAAGCGCCAATAATAATAATAAACAATGCGAGAAGTGTTAATTAGTCTAGTTAGCTTGTCCTCTGGCGGCTGGATTTCATCTGGCACCGCTGACAGTTAACCAAGCAACATTTCGGCTGGTTGTATACGGTGAGCAAATAATTTATAATTAACTGGAGGCACGGACAGAGATTCCATGTTGTCGTTATGTTAGAGAGCACATAGCTAACGTTCACGTAAATGTCAGTCCCCTTTTTTCAGCTGTGGTTTGTTTTGATCTCATCCACTAGCATCAGTGTTTTTCAACCACTGTGCCGCGGCACACTAGTGTACCGTGAGATGATGTTTGGTGTGCCCTGGGAAATTATGCAATTTCACCTAATTGGTCAGATTTTTTTTTTTTGCAAACCAATAATTATAATCCGCAAACAATGTGCCGTTGTAGTATGGAAGTAGAATTGTCTCACATCAACTTATATATATCAATATGATATTAATACTAGAGATGTCCGATAATGGCTTTTTTGCCGATTTCCGATATTGTCCAACTCTTAATTAAACCGATACCGATATATACAGTTGTGGAATTAACACATTATTATGCCTAATTTTGTTGTGATGCCCCGCTGGATGCATTAAACAATGTAACAATGTTTTCCAAAATAAATCAACTCAAGTTATGGAAAAAAAATGCCAACATGGCACTGCCATATTTATTATTTAAATCACAAAGTGCATTATTTTTTTTAACATTCCTCAAAACAGCAGGTTGGAATTTGGGACATGCTCTCCCTGAGAGAGCATTAGGAGGTTGAGGTGGGGGTATATTGTAGCGTCCCGGAAGAGTTAGTGCTGCAAGGGGTTCTGGGTATTTGTTCTGTTGTGTTTATGTTGTGTTACGGTGCGGATGTTCTCCCGAAATGTGTTTGTCATTCTAGTTTGGTGTGGGCTCACAGTGTGGCGCATATTTGTAACAGTGTTAAAGTTGTTTATACGGCCACCCTCAGTGTGACCTGTATGGCTGTTGCCCAAGTTTTTCACACACTTGTGTGTGTGAAAAGCCGTAGATGTTATGTGACTGAGCCAGCACGCAAAAGCAGTGCCTTTAAGGTTAATTGGCGCTCTGTACTTCTCCCTACGTCCGTGTACACAGCGGCGTTTTAAAAAGTCATAAGTGTTACTTTTTGAAACTGCTACCGATAATTTCCGATATTACATTTTATAGCATTTATCGTTATATTGTAGCATCCCGGAAGAGTTAGTGCTGCAAGGGGTTCTGGGTATTTGTTCTGTTGTGTTTATGTTGTGTTACGGTGCGGATGTTCTCCCGAAATGTGTTTGTCATTCTAGTTTGGTGTGGGCTCACAGTGTGGCGCATATTTGTAACAGTGTTAAAGTTGTTTATACGGCCACCCTCAGTGTGACCTGTATGGCTGTTGCCCAAGTTTTTCACACACTTGTGTGTGTGAAAAGCCGTAGATGTTATGTGACTGGGCCAGCACGCAAAAGCAGTGCCTTTAAGGTTAATTGGCGCTCTGTACTTCTCCCTACGTCCGTGTACACAGCGGCGTTTTAAAAAGTCATAAGTGTTACTTTTTGAAACTGCTACCGATAATTTCCGATATTACATTTTATAGCATTTATCGTTATATTGTAGCATCCCGGAAGAGTTAGTGCTGCAAGGGGTTCTGGGTATTTGTTCTGTTGTGTTTATGTTGTGTTACGGTGCGGATGTTCTCCCGAAATGTGTTTGTCATTCTTGTTTGGTGTGGGCTCACAGTGTGGCGCATATTTGTAACAGTGTTAAAGTTGTTTGTACGGCCACCCTCAGTGTGACCTGTATGGCTCTTGATCGAGTATGGATTGCATTCACTTGTGAGCGTGTCAAAAGCCGTAGATATTATGTGACTGGGCCGGCACGCAAAGGCAGGGCCTTTAAGGTTTATTGGCGCTCTGTACTTCTTCCTACGTCCGTGTACACAGCGGCGTTTTAAAAAGTCATACATTTTACTTTTTGAAACCGATACCGATAATTTTGAAACCGATACCGATAATTTCCGATATTACATTTTAAAGCATTTATTAGCCGATAATATCGGACTGCCGATATTATCGGAAATCGCTAATTAATACATATCCATATATTAATAAATATACAAATACAAAAGTGATATACAAATAAATAAGTAATTTGTATAAATAAACGCGTATTTGTAAATATATTTTTGAGTTTTGAAAATATATACAAATAAAATGTATAAATAGAAAAATGTGACATACAAATAAATCAATAATTTGTATAAATAAACATGTATTTGTCAATATATTTTTGAGATTTGAATATAAATATTAGTGCGTCTGCCTCACAATACGAAGGTCCTGGTGTTCGATCCTGCGCTCGGGATCTTTCTGTGTGGAGTTTGCATGTTCTCCCCGTGACTGCGTGGGTTCCCTCCGGGTACTCCGGCTTCCTCCCACCTCCAAAGACATACACCTGGGGATAGGTTGATTGGCAACACTAAATTGGCCCAAGTGTGTGAATGTGAGTGTGAATGTTGTCTGTCTATCTGTGTTGGCCTTGCGATTAGGTGGCGACTTGTCCAGGTTATACCCCGCCTTCCACCCGAATGCAGCTGAGATAGGCTCCAGCACCCCCGTGACCCCGAACAGGACAAGCGGTCGAAAATGGATGCATGGATGGATGCTTGATTTTGTATTTGTATTGAATTTGCATATGTGGATCGCTTTTTTGCTTTTGTGTCAATGAGACATTCGTCCAACAAACCAGATGCACAAATAAATGTGACCTACACACTCCCCTGAACAACCAGCAGAGGGCACTGCAGCCAGAGCGGTCTCAGTCATAGACATGGTCAGACACTGGCGAGCCAATCAGAGGCACACTAGGGAGGGTCATATGATGATTGATATATGATGATGATTTGACACACATTGCACTGATAAGAGATCAGTATCTACATCGGGACAAGGTCATGAAACAGCATTGATACAATAAAATAAGCAGCTAGCACGGTCTTTCAGATTAACTGGATGAATTAGCATTAGCTAATACAACTCTAACGTTAGCAAGCTCAGGCTTGTTGTGCTGTGGATTGTTTTTGTGCAAAGCACTCCGGGCATTTTGCATATAATGCAAATAATGCTCTGTGACCCAGACCGCTCTGGCTGCAGTGCCCTCTGCTGGTTGTTCAGGGGAATTTATACAAATTCTTGACTTATTTGAATGTCACATTTTTATATTTATACATTTAATTTGTATATAATTTCAAATCTCAAAAATATACTTAACCAATACATGTTTGTTTATACAAATTATTTATTTATTTGTATATCACATTTGTATTTGTATATTTATTAATATATGCATATGTGTTAATATCATATTGACTTATTTGTATGTCACATTTTTATATTTATACATTTAATATGTATATATTTTCAAATCTCAAAAATATATTTACCAATACATGTTTGTTTATACAAATTATTTATTTATTTGTATATCACATTTGTATTTGTATATTTATTAATATATGCATATGTATTAATATCATATTGATATATATATATATATATATATATATATATATAAGTTAATGTGAGACAATTCTACTTCCATATTGTAGAGTGTCTGTGCTGTCTGGAGATCAGCAGAGTAACCATGTAATACTCTTCCGTACCAGTAGGTGGCCGCAGGTAGCTCATTGCTTTGTAAGCCCACTTTGAGACAAGAGAATTAATGATGGTTATGGTTTGAAGTCACATCAAACAATTGCGCCGGGTATTTGATGAGAACGACTTTTTATTGTCAATATAGGCTGTTGAGTTTTGTTTTTAAACATGTTTCTGTCATGTATTGGTTACTCGGGTCACAGGACAATACCGGAACCATTGTAAGGGGAACTTAAGGGTGGGGGACACAGCTAGCATGGTCATTTTAAACGCCAAGGCAAATATCCCACTCGAAAAATCTAAATGTTTTATTTCACTTGTTTGGTTTTTCTCTGCCCGCCCCACTAAATGGTCAGTTGTCACCGCAGTTGGTAATCGATGACATTATGGACGCTATCGCCTATACATGAAGTCCTTATGTATTTCTAACTATTGTGTTTAAGTTTTTATATGTCAACTTAAAACAGTTTATCACGCGTTTATGGCTTTTCCCTCCCGTATAACCTCACTGGTTTGACTGTACAGTTATGTATTAATTTTGACAAAGTTTATATTAAATGGGCTGCAGCTAACGGTTGTCGAGTTTGTTCAATTAATCGTGTAATCGGATAAAGCACACATTATAGCCTCAATGTGTTTTTTAGAGCAGTGTTTTTCAACCACTGTGCAGCGGCACACTAGTGTGCCGTGAGATACAGTCTGGTGTGCCGTGGGAGATTATCTAATTTCACCTATTTCGGTTAAAAATATTTTTTGCAAACCAGTAATTATAGTCTGCAAATGATGTGTTGTTGTTGAGTGTCGGTGCTGTCTAGAGCTCGGCAGAGTAGCCGTGTAATACTCTTCCATATCAGTAGGTGGCAGCCGGTAGCTAATTGCTTTGTAGATGTCGGAAACAGCGGGAGGTAGCGTCCAGGTAAAAAGATGTCAAATGCTTAAACCAAAAATAAACAAAAGGTGAGTGCCCTTAAGAAAAGGCAATGAAAGTTAGGGAAGGCTATGCAGAACAAAACTAAAACTAAACTGGCTACAAAGTAAACAAATACAGAATGCTGGACGACAGCAAAGACTTACTGTGTCCACAATGTACATCCGAACATGACATGACAATCAACAATGTCCCCACAAAGAAGGATAAAAACAACCGAAATATTCTTGATTGCTAAAACAAAGTAGATGCGGGAAATATCACTCAAAGGAAGACATGAAACTGCTACAGGAAAACACCAAAAAAAGAGAAAAAGCCACTAAAATAGGAGCACAAGACAAGAACTAAAACCTGACACACAGAAAAACAGCAAAAAACTCAAAATAAGTCACGGCGTGACGTGACAGGTGGTGACAGTACACCTACTTTGAGACAAGCGTGCTAGTGATGCATGCTTGGTTATGGTTTAAATTAATATCCAACAATTGCGACAACGACTATTTACTGTCAACTGAGTTTCATTTTTTAATGATTTCTGCTGGTGGTGTGCCTCTGGATTTTTTTCAACGCAAAAAATGTGCCTTGGCTCAAAAAAGGTTGGAAAATACTGGTCTAGAGTACATTTATTAATAATGACATTTTTTATATCTGTGATTAATTGCAATTCATTTTGAGTTAACTATGAACAACATGGAATTAATGGCGATTCAACATTTTAATCGTTTGACATCCCGAGCTATTCACCTTTTATTTACGTTCTATTGACCATATTTTACCTTCTTTATCACTTTTATTATATTTTATTATATTTTGCCTTCTATTTACCGCATTTTACAGACTATAACCCTGCGCCTTATACAAAGGTGCGGCTAATTTATGGGTTTTTCTTTGCTAATGGCTTAATAATGGAATGGATTAAGCAAATAAATCTAACAACGTACTAAATTAGCCAATAAACTGTTCAAACTCAAAGTGTTTACAAAGTACAAGGAAGAAGAATCCTGATAAACATCTTGAACCTTATTAAAAAGGATATAATCTTATTCATCATATAAAGGACGAATAAAGACATCAATGACTTTTCTGTTTTATTGGATCAGCGTTTTACTGCCGTGTTACAGGCACTGTTTAGAAACATCTAAGGTATGTAAACACATTTTTCAATGTAAATACCTAATTTCACAATGTACCGGTATATAGCAGCGGATTATAGTCCAGTTCAGCTAATATATGAATTTTATTTTTTTCTTCAAAAATGTAGCTTATATATAGTCTGGAAAATACGGTAACTTGTTTTCCTTTTTAAAAAAAAAAATGTTTTCTGGATTTTATAAACTTTTGTTAGTTACACTCATTAAACAATTAATTGAAGAAACAGAATATATATATATATATATATATATATATATATATATATATATATATATATATATATATATATTAGGGCTGCAACTAACGATTAATTTGAGAATCGATTAATCTGTCGATTATTACTTCGATAAATCTATTAATAATCGGATAAAAGAGACAAACTACATTTCTATCCTTTCCAGTATTTTATTGAAAAAAACCCAGCATACTGGCACCATACTTATTTTGATTATTGTTTCTCAGCTGTTTGTACATGTTGCAGTTTATAAATAAAGGTTTATAAAAAAATAAAAATATGCCTCTGCGCATGCGCATAGCATAGATCCAATGAATCGATGACTAAATTAATCGCCAACTATTTTTATAATAGATTTTAATCGATTTAATCGATTAGTTGTTGCAGCCCTAATATATATATATATATATATATATATATATATATATATATATATATATATATATATATTATTATATTGTATTTGTTTTTTTTCTATTCGTTTTAATCGAATAATCGTTGCAGCCCTAGTGTATAATAACACATTCACAATGGTGGTCGATAGAGGCAAATGCGCAACAACGTCCAAATGTTCCAAACACAGAAATTATCTAAAACAGAAACAAATGCAATGGAAAAATGCTGGAAATAAAAAAAAAAAAAGATTTTACAGAAATGCTGCAAGATAAGAAAAATACTGTAAATCTCCAAAACAACTGCATTAGAGAAATGCTTCAAGTTCACAGGACAAAACCAAAGACACGAATAGGATGACCTGATCAAAAAGTAAATTTTTCTTTGTTTTTGCTGAACACTTGCTCTAATTACCGGCAACATTAAATCCGTATCTATATAATATTGTTAATGTTCACCAACAACAGAGGACATAATGTACCTTTTCATTCCGCCCCTTCAAAAGTCAGCCAACTTTCTTCCGGGCGAATATTGTTAATCATACCTTTGGTTTAGCTTGACCGAGTTACGCCGTTTAAAAGTTCTTACACAGTGTGAAGTCGGCACTTTTGATGCGGTTTTGGAGGGAATTTGCAGAACGACTAATTGCGTCATTAAAACGAGAATATACTTTTTAAATTGGTTGGACATAAATGTATGATTTCAAGACTCATGTATAATATCAGACATATGTTGTGTTCCCATCCCTGACTTTATTTGACTGCATTTGTTTATAATATTATACGGTGACTGATGTTACAGTACGGTGGTGTATTGTTAAATTAATCACCATAGCAAGTTAATGGGACATCCTGGGTGTGTTTCATCCTAATGCTGTATTGCATCAGCTGTCAACAAGTCATTTACATCCCCTCGCATGAGATTATTTGCTCTGAAAGATTTTGCCTGCAATGGTTGTCATTTACCAGCCACATGTGCCTGGTCTCATTGAGTTTCTATCAGTTAATCACTGCATTACCTTTAAAGGCCTACTGAAATGCGATTTTCTTATTTAAAAGGGGATAGCAGGTCCATTCTATGTGTCATACTTGATCATTTCGCGATATTGCCATATTTTTGCTGAAAGGATTTAGTAGAGAACATCGACGATAAAGTTCACAACTTTTGGTCGCTGATAAAAAAGCCTTGCCTGTACCGGAAGTAGCAGACGAGTAGCGTGACGTCACAGGTTGTGGAGCTCCTCACATCTGCACATTGTTTACAATCATGGCCACCAGCAGCGAGAGCGATTCGGACCGAGAAAGCGACGATTCCCCCATTAATTTGAGCAAGGATGAAAGATTTGTGGATGAGGAAAGTGAGAGTGAAGGACTAGAAGGCAGTGGGAGTGATTCAGATAGGGAAGATGCTGTGAGAGGCGGGTGGGACCTGATATTCAGCTGGGAATGACTAAAACAGTAAATAAACACAAGACATATATATACTCTATTAGCCACAACACAACCAGGCTTATATTTAATATGCCACAAATTAATCCCGCATAACAAACACCTCCCCCCTCCCGTCCATATAACCCGCCAATACAACGCAAACACCTGCACAACACACTCAATCCCACAGCCCAAAGTACCGCTCACCTCCCCAAAGTTCATACAGCACATATATTTCCCCAAAGTCCCCAAAGTTACGTACGTGACATGCACATAGCGGCACGCACGTACGGGCAAGCGATCAAATGTTTGGAAGCCGCAGCTGCATGCGTACTCACGGTACCGTGTCTGCGTATCCAACTCAAAGTCCTCCTGGTAAGAGTCTCTGTTGTCCCAGTTCTCCACAGGCCAATGGTAAAGCTTGACTGTCATCTTTCGGGAATGTAAACAATGAAACACAGGCTGTGTTTGTGTTGCTGCAGTCGGCCGCAATACACCGCTTCCCACCTACAGCTTTCTTCTTTGCTGTCTCTATTGTTCACTGAACAAATTGCAAAAGATTCACCAACACAGATTTCCAGAATACTGTGGAATTTTGCGATGAAAACAGACGACTTAATATCTGGCCACCATGCTGTCCCAAAATGTCCTCCAAAATCCGTGACGTCACGCGCTGACGTCATCATACCGAGACGTTTTCAGCAGGATATTTCGCGCAAAATTTAAAATTGCACTTTAGTAAGCTAACCCGGCCGTATTGGCATGTGTTGCAATGTTAAGATTTCATCATTGATGTATAAACTATCAGACTGCGTGGTTGGTAGTAGTGGGTTTCAGTAGGCCTTTAAACACTGGGAATTGGCAGGCATCATTCATTTTTTTGCCTTTTTAACTTTTTCTGCGAGCAGACCAGTCATGCACTCATGCTGTCATGCAATTTTACTTTGCACAGTTGCAGTTACAGAAGACCCAGTATTTGCAACTAGGGCAGAATCGTGGACAGTACTATGGAGGCTCACTGCCCAATGTCAATCAGATTGGAAATGGCAACATTGACCTGCCTTTTCAGGTGAGCCCTCAGCCTTTTCTCGGCTGGTTTGTTTTTGTCCAAAGAAGCAAAAATAATACAATGTATTAGATTGGCATCAATGCTGTAATTTAGAATCAGTTAAGTCTTATGGTAGATTGGACTTTGATATTAGGTAGTACATGTTTTAGAAATGCAAATTAGTTACTAAGGTGGACCCAATAGTGCAAGATGTGCATCAGTGCAGTGGAATTTGGCTGCAAAATAAATCAAAATGTCATTGCTTGTCATGGCTTTCCATTCTAAGATACATTTGCCAGCTCAAGCATCAGTATGGGGGGGCCCCATGGCTTGACTCATTTTGAAATGAACACATTTACACCATTAATCCTGAGACCTTTATGGTACGAGCTTGTTGTTGTGTGAGCAAGCTGTTTTTACTGCCCTCGGTGACCTATCAGTATGTTCCTCTAGAATTCAGTGCTGGACACCAGTCGCACAACCAGGCACCATGGTTTGGTGGACCGCGTCTACCGCGACAGGAACCGCATCACATCCCCCCACCGCCGACCTCTGTCAGTTGACAAACATGGACGCCAGATATCCTTTTTGAAATGCACCCCAAAGAGGATAGCGTAGAGGGTTTATTAGGACTTTGGACTGTTTAGGTATTTATATAGAGAAAACCTTCAATGACTGGAGGGGGAGGGACATTTAAGTGCGTATGTATTATCATTATCATCATTGTTGGGTCTGTTAAGTGTTGATAGTTTGTCAAGCAGGTGTGTTGAAACCGAAAAATGCATTTTAGCAAATCCACATTTATAATCAAGCACTTTTGTTGATTTTTCATGGACATTTTTCCCCCCCCAATTCTTAGGAGAATCTGCCATGTTGTGTCATGTTATTGCCAATTTAAGGTAGGATCTCTTTACATTATCCCTATATAGTTAAGAACCGAAATGCCCAGTAGGTACTGAGCTGTTAATAGAAATTAGAGAGCACTCAGAGTGACCAAATTTGACCATACATCTTTACACACATTGTTCAAACCAGTACGATTTGATCATAATAATAATAATAATAAGAGATTTTATTTGTAAAAAGCACTTTACATTGAGTAAACAACCTCAAAGTGCTACAGTGTATTTAAAAACAATTATAAATAAAATAAATAAATAAATAGAATAAAAATAAAAAGATAATAAAACTAAATACCAATGATCAAACTAAATACCTCCCTCACTGGCGGTGCAATGAAAAATAGCACAAGTAGCAACACAATGAAAACTACCACACAGACTATATAGATATAAAAATTAAACACTATTGTTTTTCATATGTATTACTATGCTTGGAATCCCATGTGCACACTTTCCCAGGAGGGAGTTAACCACTCCTGCCTTGCGGGATATGGATTTAGTATAAAATATATAAATTAGGGCTGGGCGATTAATCTAAAAATAATCCAAACCGGCGGAAAACTTATTTTGATTATTCCCTCTTTGTAATTTTCTCTTTACTTGTACACCATTCCCTTAAAATACAGTGCTGACTGTGTGTTTACACAACAGGAAGCCAGGTGTCGCAAAGCGTGAAGGTTTGCCAAAAACCCAGCAGAAGAAGTAGCAGCCAAGTAACAATGTTCTATCCAGTCCGCTACACAGAGGCGTCATGGAGGAAAAACCGTGCCAACAATACAATGTGAGCAGCTTGTACCCTAATCAAATTCAGTGTCGAACACACTTCGGCTACAATAAGGACGGTCTCGACCAAAAAGTAGTAGTTCAGTGCATCAAAGCGGTCATATTATGATTTTCTTTTTCTACATTTAGAACACTTCCTTGTGGCCTACTTTGGGAAACATTTTGCATAGATTTTGTTCTACAGAACATCTTCAAGCCGCTTTCTGACTCTTTAAAATGCGCCGTTTTTGTGGACAGTCTTATTTACGTGCCGAAGACCTCCTCCAGGCCAAGCCCCCTTTGACCATGTCTCCACCCCGTCAGCCTTATTGACTACAACTGATTAAAATTGGCGGACTCGTGCAAATGTCTTTGGGTCAACCTCTACTATATATAAAATACGTCACTTAAGTATCATATTTCGATTGGCTTGTTTGGAGCAAGTGTGAATTTTTTTTTATAATGGTCTGAATTCACATTTTCGGGACATGGAGATTCCAAATTAAAAGTTGGTATTGCGTGTAGGTCTCCTTTAACTGAAATCGAGGTAAAAGGTTAAATTAATCGTCATTTAGATTTTTGCCTAGTGTAGATCAGAGTGATATAAATCATTTTTATGAGCGTCTCAATTTTTTGTTCTTTTGCCATGTGCGGATGTGAACCTAACTCTTTCTGTATTCTTTTCACTGCATAAATACGAAACATTACACTTGTATTATTCTTCTACTTTGAACAATACAGAGACGCTGACTCAAGCCTTATTCGTTACTGAAGCCACACCTGTATGGAATTCTGTTATTGATTAGCACTGTTCCCTTTAATGAGCCAAGAGGCATTAAATTAAGCTCCAGCCAATTTTTCATCCCTTCTTTATTAGCCCTAACTCGATTCACATTGACAGCTGCCCCTACAGCTCAGTTTACCTCTCCCCGCCACCGGACACAAGCTGGAGAAGGTAGGCAGTCTACCCTTTGCCATTTTCCAGAATCAAACCTAAGAAAAACACATCTTGCTTCAATTAAATTACATGGAACTCAGCTGTGCACAATATTTGTGATGGGCAAATTATATTTGCAACAGAATAATTGTTCTCATAGCGAGAATCTTGAAAATTCTGTACACTATGCTGCCATGTGGGGTTTAATGGCCACTCATATAGGTGATGTCTCATCTCTCATACAGGACAAATTCAGATTCTGCCTTACACCAGAGCGCCATGAATCCTAAACCCCAAGAGGTGTTTGCTGGTGGATCACAGGAGTTTCAGCCTAAACGAGGTAATGGGTTATGGTTATGGACGGCTAGTAGCACTTTATAGCAGCAGGCCGGCCTCCAGGGCCCCAAAACCCTCCCCCTCTGTTGCGAGTTGTGGTGATTATATGTAACATGTTTATGTGTGCTATGCTAAATGAGGTTTTTTCCCTTGGACTCAGTCTGGACCCCCTCCCGAGGGTCTAGCCTTAGACTGATATTTTTTACTCTCCCCCCCCTTTCCCAATATCACCTTTTTCCCACCTTTTTTAAGGAGCGCCGTAAGTGGCTGATCCGTTGGCGGTCCCGTCTTGTCTCCCTGTAACGTATGTCTGCTCTTAGTGGGACTGTGCCGAAAATGAAATTTCAGTTCTTATGTGTCTTGTACATGTTAAAGAATGGACAATAATAAAGCATCTTGAATCTTGTAACAAAAGATGTACTCACAACGATTACTTTTATTAATTAAGGTCCGATGTTGTCATACACGGCATGATATGGTGTGCGGCAGAGCTATTCAAATTCAGTCCAAAACTTTGGATCCAATCATTTTTGCAGCAAATTTCTAAAAACACTGCGGTGCTCCTGTTGCATAGAAGAACTTGGACCACTGTAAACATATTGGCAGAACCTTGCATTGACATTTTAACCTTGCTAGCAATAATAAAACACAAATTGTGATCAACATAACTGAGGCGCTACTCAAGACACCCTTTTTAAGTCCTTTCCTGTTTGGCAGTTACACATTTTTTGTGGTGTAATTTATGTAACTAAAGTGTTGCTGTTTTTGTTTACTTCAGATGCAGTCAGTAGTCATTTGTTCAACTTCTTTAGTTATACTAGTTGTGTCGTGTGTGTGACAATCATTGGTACTTTAACTTTTTAACTTTTCCTCAAGGTTCCATTTGAGGTCCTTTTATGTTTCATCATTTGGGCTATTTAACTTGTGGCCCGTGAGTACAGTTAAAAAAAAGAAAAAAGTCACATTTTATTTTTGCTGCAGATTCTTAAAACCACTCAAGTGCCATAGAGATGAAGCTTAGCTGAAGCTTAGAGGTGACAGAGCTTTCGCCGTTGCTGCTCCCAAGCTCTGGAACGACCTACCTCTGAGTGTTAGACAAGCCTCCTCTCTTCCTGTTTTTAAATCTCTCTTAAAAACATACTTTTATTCCATGGCTTTTAACACTGAGTGATATCCATCCTGCAATGGCGCCCCATAATACACCTGCTGTGATCCTGTTTTTATGTTTTTATGTTTTTATTAATTCTATTTTAATTATTTATTTTTTATCGTGTTCTGTTTGTGTTGTGTTGTGTTTGCTCGGTACTCGTTTTATCTTTTAACCTGTTCATTGTACAGCACTTTGGCTACCCCTGTGGTAAATTTTAAATGTGCTTTATAAATAAAGTTGATTTGATTTGATTTGACTAGCTTTTTTTGCAAAACATCCCTAAATCCTCCCTCTCACGTCTGCAGCTGGTCCAAAATGCAGCTGCCCGACTTTTAACTAACACAAGAAAAAGAGAGCACATTTCTCCAGTTTTAGCCTCCCTCTAAAAGACTCTAAAAGACTGTTCTCCAGTTTTAGCCTCCCTCTAAAAGACTCTAAAAGACTGTGTCTTTTAGAGTCCTTTTTAAAATGATTTTACTCGTTTTTAAATCCTTACGTGGTCTTGCCCCACCGTACCTCTCTGAGCTGCTCCACCTCTATGCCCCCACCCGGTCCCTCAGGTCAGCTGATCAGCTGATCCTGGAGGTACCCAAAACAAAGCGCAAGCTCAGAGGGGACAGAGCTTTCTCTGTTGCGGGTCCCAAACTCTGGAACGATCTCCCTCTCCATGTGAGACAGGCCCCTTCTTTGGCTATTTTTAAGACCCTTCTTAAAACCCATTTTTATTCACTGGCTTTTAACCCAGCATGAGACTTTAAACTGTTTTTAGCTTTTAACTTTTTGAACTGTTTTTAACTTTTAAACTGTTTTTATCTAACAAACTGTTCTTAGGGTAATTTATATTTGCTTTTTAAATGTGTATTTTTATTTCTGTTTTAAATGTTATTTTTTAGTCTGTCCTTTGCCTCCATTTCTTTGTGGTGTACAGCCCTTTGTTTTTCAACTGTGCTTGTCTTAAAAGGGCTTTATAAATAAAGTTGGTATGGTATGGTATGGTAAAACAGGACAGCGCTCCTGTAACTCTTAACAGAATAAATAAATCAAATGTCCACTGTAAAGGACGCTGGTTCACCTGAATATACAAAATAGGACTGACAGTGAAGGGAGAATCCCGGCCCCTGTTATGTGGTCCCCAAAACAATTTAGTTGAATATCCCTGGTGTACAAAGTAGATCGCCACCTCATTGCAGTTTGGCATTTGCACCCCTTGTATATTCACAATTTATTTTTCTCTGCTTTAAGTTTTTTTTTATGGTAACTCAAATAGAAAGTGGATTACTCCAGCTGTGAATCCGACAGAGGGCGCTGTCTCACAAGTTAATTCAGTCAAAATGTTCTAGCAAGATGTGATGTTTAGCTGCATGTTTTGTAAGTACAATACTGTTTGCCTGTAATTGTCTCGATGTGTAAAACTACATTTAAAATGTGTTATAGAGTTTAAGGCAGTGATTTCCAATAGCTGTGCCGCGGCATATTAGTGTGCTGCGGGAAATTATCCAGTTTCACTCACTTTGTTCATATATCTATGCCAGCGACATATAGCGATAGAACAATTAATTTCTCTTCCGTTAGACGGCGGAATTTATATAATTAATCTGTGTAGCCACTTGTTGCATTGAGACATTTTTGTTTGGACGGGTGACTTTTTCATAATGCAAAATATGTGTCTTGATTGTCCTTGATTGACAGCTTTAGCGTGTAAAAACAAGCATTTTTATGGGTGTCCGTCAACTACCGTATTTTTTGGACTATAAGTCGCAGTTTTTTTCATAGTTTATGTATGTTTTTTTCCTTCTTTATTATGCATTTTCGGCAGGTGCGACTTATACTCCGGTGCGACTTATACTCCGAAAAATACGGTACTCGTAGTTTTTCGCCATTCACCCAAGGGCCTTATCACGTGACTTTTGCGAATAGTGGAGATCTACTGTACTCTACTTTAGGTGGTCTCATCATTTGTAAAACTAAATATTTATGCAGATGAAGGCTAAATGTAAAACATTACCAGCAAATTTACAAAAAATGTTTGTCATCACTTCTGAGAATGAAGAGCTTAGAAGACAAGGTCATTTCAAACATCAGTATTTAAGGACAACTTTAAAACAAATGTGTATATCAGTGGTGGGGGTTAAATTATGGAATTATCTTTACAATGAGATAAAAGATTGTAGAAATATATAAAGACAGAACAATAAGATCATATGGACAGCCGTAAGTGTTTACATTTTGCTGTATATTTATTATTTTTTTGTCTGGTTTTGTATTTGTTTTGTATCATCCCGTGAGGTGTATATTATTTTTTGTTCGGTTTGTACTTCATGAAGTTTTTGCACTTGTTGGTTTTTTTTTGTGTGTGTTTTTTGTTTGTTTCATTAAATTTGGATGTATTTGTTTGGTTTGTATGCTTGTGAATCTGGGCTATTCATTAACTACTTAATATGTTGAAGGGGGCAGGAAATGTAATATTTTCTTCATCCTGTTCCTTCTCAAGCATAGGTGTGTCAATATGTGTTTTGTTGTTAGAGTTTAATTGTCTATTGATCAAAAATGCACATCAATGAAGGAGATAAATGAAAAAAAAAGAAAAATAAATGATGCAACTTGCTGTTTCTGTATGCTGCTTCTGTACTTAGCTTCCTCCAAGGGAGTGAAATCTCTGAATGGAGCTGACTCAAGGCGATGGAGAGAAGCCGATCAATATTTCACTGATTTTCCACGTTTTGTGTGTGAAGAAGCCCTGATGTTGTGAAACCCAAATTGGTTGGCATCCAGCCAGTAGGCCTGCCGGTCACCTTGCTATTAATAGGCTCCCTGGAATCACAGCACCGTATTCTGCCTGACTTGCTGGGGATATTGATGACTCATTTCCTGCCCTGATGTGAAGCGTTATGTGTTTTGCAACTGTGTCTGGCTGTTTGACTAATTAGTAATACTGCTCACAGTGCCCGGGATGGAGAGCCCGGAGTCGAACGCTGACAAGGAAGCACAGAAACAGCTATGGGATGATGAGAAGGTACTGTGGGAAAAGTGAAGGGGTGTATATTTTTTGTTACTTTAGTGTTAAATATAGACAAAGCTTTAGTTGGGAGTTTGAGGTTTGTCTTGTCTGCAGGAGGATTCACCAAACCCCAACCCATGTGATGTACCAGGAATTAAGTGAGTGTCTTTCATACAGTGCATGATCTTCTTGTAAGTGTTGGATTGCTGCTTCCTTACTAATTTCAGAGGACTTTTTCATGACTGATTCAAAAATGTTTTTATTTTCATTGTAGTATATTCCCATCACCAGACCAGGAACTGAACCCATCAGTGCTGCCCGCTGCACACAATACGGGCGGCTCGTTGCCGGATCTTACCAACATTCAGTTCCCTCCCCCACTGTCCACTCCACTGGACCCTGAAGACACAGTGTCCTTCCCGTCCCTCGGGTCGTCCAACAGCACAGGCAGCCTGACCACCAACCTCACCCATCTGGGCATTAGCGCGGCCAGCCATGGTAACAACTGCATGCATTTTAATTAGGGATGTCCGATAATGGGTTTTTTGCCGATATCCGATATTCCGATATTGTCCAACTCTTAATTACCGATACCGATATCAACCGATACCGATATATACAGTCGTGGAATTAACACATTATTATGCCTAATTTGGACAACCAGGTATGGTGAAGATAAGTTCCTTTAAAAAAAAAAAAAAATAAGATAAATAAATTACTGCGATGAGGTGGCGACTTGTCCAGGGTGTACCCCGCCTTCCGGCCGATTGTAGCTGAGATAGGCTCCAGCGCCCCAGCGACACCAAAGGGAATAAGCGGTAGAAAATGCATGGATGGATAAATAAATTAAAAACATTTTCTTGAATAAAAAAGAAAGTAAAACAATATAAAAACAGTTACAAACCCCATTTCCATATGAGTTGGGAAATTGTGTTAGATGTAAATATAAACGGAATACAATGATTTGCAAATCATTTTCAACCCATAATCAGTTGAATATGCTACAAAGACAACATATTTGATGTTCAAACTGATAAACATTTTTTTTTGTGCAAATTATCATTAACTTTAGAATTTGATGCCAGCAACACGTGACAAAGAAGTTGGGAAAGGTGGCAATAAATACTGATAAAGTTGAGGAATGCTCATCAAACACTTATTTGGAACATCCCACAGGTGAACAGGCAAAATGGGAACAGGGGGGTGCCATGATTAGGTATAAAAGTAGATTCCATGAAATGCTCAGTCATTCACAAACAAGGATGGGGCGAGGGTCACCACTTTGTCAACAAATGCGTGAGCAAATTGTTGAACAGTTTAAGAAAAACCTTTCTCAACCAGCTATTGCAAGGAATTTAGGGATTTCACCATCTACGGTCCGTACTATCATCAAAGGGTTCAGAGAATCTGGAGAAATCACTGCACGTAAGCAGCTAAGCCCGTGACCTTCGATCCCTCAGGCTGTACTGCATCAACAAGCGACATCAGTGTGTAAAGGATATCCCCACATGGGCTCAGGAACACTTCAGAAACCCACTATCAGTAACTACAGTTGGTCGCTACATCTTTAAGTGCAAGTTAAAACGCTCCTATACAAGGCGAAAACCGTTTATCAACAACACCAAGAAACGCCGTTGGCTTCGCTGGGCCTGAGCTCATCTAAGATGGACTGATACAAAGTGGAAAAGTGTTCTGTGGTCTGACGAGTCCACATTTCAAATAGTTTTTAGAAACTGTGGACGTCGTGTCCTCCGGACCAAAGAGGAAAAGAACCATCCGGATTGTTATAAGCGCAAAGTGTAAAAGCCAGCATCTGTGATTGTATGGGGGTGTATTAGTGCCCAAGACATGAGTAACTTACACATCTGTGAAGGCGCCATTAATGCTGAAAGGTACATACAGGTTTTGGAGCAACTTATGTTGCCATCCAAGCAACGTTACCATGGACGCCCCTGCTTATTTCAGCAAGACAATGCCAAGCCACGTGTTACATCAACGCGGCTTCATAGTAAAAGAGTGCGGGTACTAGACTGGCCTGCCTGTAGTCCGGACCTGTCTCCCATTGAAAATGTGTGGCACATTATGAAGCCTAAAATACCACAACGGAGACCCCCGGACTGTTGAACAACTTAAGCTGTACATCAAGCAAGAATGGGAAAGAATTCCACCTGAGAAGTTTAAAAAAATGTGTATCCTCAGTTCCCAAACGTTCACTGAGTGTTGTTAAAAGGAAAGGCCATGTAACACAGTGGTGAACATGCCCTTTCCCAACTACTTTGGCACGTGTTGCAGCCATGAAATTCTAAGTTAATTATTATTTGCAAAAAAAAAAAAAACTTTATGAGTTTGAACATCAAATATCTTGTCTTTGTAGTGCATTCAACTGAATATGGGTTGAAAAGGATTTGCAAATCATTGTATTGTGTTTATATTTACATCTAACACAATTTCCCAACTCATATGGAAACGGGGTTTGTACATAGAAACTAGTAATTAATGAAAATGAGTAAAATTAACTGTTAAAGGTTAGTACTATTAGTGGACCAGCAGCACGCACAATCGTGCGCTTACGGACTGTATCCCTTGCAGACTGTATTGATATATATTGATATATAATGTAGGAACCAGAATATTAATAACAGAAAGAAACAACCCTTTTGTGTGAATGGGGGAAGGAGGTTTTTTGGGTTGGTGTACTAATTGTAAGTGTATCTTGTGTTTTTTATGGTAATTTAATTAAAAAAACAACAAAAAAAAAAAAAACGATATAGATAATTAAAAAAAAAACGATACCAATAATTTCCGATATTACATTTTTAACGCATTTATCCGCCGATAATTCCGGCAGGCCGATATTATCGGACATCTCTAATTTTAATAAGTTTTATTGTGAATATTAAAATAAATATTCAATTCAATGTTAAATTTGAAAGACTTTTGCATCTGATTCAGTTTTTGTAGTACGATATTAAGGAAAAATGGAGTTGAAATTATCAGGTTGCAACAGAGATAAAAAATCTGCTCTGTACTGGTCACTTAGTCCAGTGAATACCATGAAGCTGATGTGTGTTGTACACTTTAACTTAGTTCTTTTACCCTCAGGGATCCCTACTTCCTCCCAGCCAAACATGACTCTCTCAGAACAGCGCCGTCAGCCTCCTGTGGTGCCACTTACTCTCACCACGGACCTCCACCTTCAGAATTCTACACAGCAGCTGTCACCCACTCTCTCCTCACCTGTTAACATTACACAGGTGACTTTTTTCATATTTTTTCCCTCAGTGCAATTTAAATTTGACTTGCAAAATCCAATATAACAATCACATATTTATACTAGGGTTGTCCTGGTCTGATATTGATATCGGTTTGATATAAGAAAATAAATAAATAAACGTATCGGATTATATCGGCTTGCATCTAAAATCTCTCATATGTATCGATATTTTAGTCAAGTAATTTTCAAAAGGTAAACATGGTAGGCCATCGTACTAGGAGCTGCACAACAGCTAAGCACAGTAGCACACCAACTAGACATATTTAAGTGTCCTTAATTGAACAATATTGCAGTCTAAAATATGACATTTATCGATATAAACAAGTATTATATAATTATAGTTGCATGTTATTTACAGTATACCAAGTCTCCAAGGCAGAGGCATATTAGAACGTATTCAGTGATAAACGTGTCCTCATCATTCAACTTAGTGCGTCCTAATAATTTATTGTGGTCACTTAGTGTCACCAAAAAACTATTACCACATCACTTCAACTTAATTAAGGACCGCATAAGTCCATTCCAGATGGTTAATAATAAATAGGATAGTGTTTTTAGCTACCTACCATTGTCCTCTGTTTGATTATTTTAATTTAATCAAGACTTTTGTAACATTGCACACTACGAAATAAAAGTATGTAAGATTTGTGCTGAATCAGTATCGGTATCAGCCAATACAGTACTCAAAGCTCCGATATCTGTACATTATTAAAAGCAAAAAAGTTTTATCGGGATGCCCTTAATTTATAACCCTTTCATCAGATTTGTTCTCAATGGCTGCGATCAGGTTTAGTTTTAAAGTGAAGGGGACCAACTGTTAGCATATTATGTGTCAACATGTTTTTGCAAGTACAAATAGCTGTGCCATTTTGTTGAGCTAAAGTAGCTGTTGATCTCATTTATCCATTCATTCTCGATGAAGCTTATCCTGTTCAGGGTCACGTGGAATATGAAGTTAATGACGTGATTCTTCTGTTTCTTCCTTTTGGCCAAAAATTGTATAATCTGTGAATCATTTTGGTAAGGGCAAGGAGTGGTTATTGTCAATAAGCCTGGAATGATAATCAAAAGATCGATTTGATCAAAATCAACTCAACTTTGATAAGGTGTCTGCGTTGTCCCCTCTCAAGATTGTTAGTTCTGTACATCTGTTTCCACGGGTCATTAAAAAGCATTTAAAGTCATTAAATTTTTGAGAGAATTCAGACCTTAAATGGCATTAAAAAGCATTATGTATGATGTCCAGAAGCATGTTAAAAAATTCATTCAATTGAAATTGGTACCAAAAATGACAACAAAACAAACCAAAAGACCCAGTTTTCCTTTTTGGGGGAAAAACACACTTCAAGATGTTTAATATTTATTGAAGCGCAATTTTTCCTAACAAATATTGTGAGTCATTTTTATTTTGATATGTTTACTTATTTAGGAAAATTAAATGATTGACTTTTCAATTACAAAAGTAAAATATACTACTGTAATAAAAAATATGTATTGCGTTTGAAAGGCATTGTTGTTATTATATAATATGAATACATGAGTGCTTAATTTTGCCACAGTTAATGTAAACTTTTCAACCATTCAACATTATTATTGTCAAATGCTTACAATGTTGTCTATACAGACAATTGTATGCTTTTGACTATATATAATAACCGACATGGGCTTTAAAATTGTTTTAGGTTGCATTAAAAAGTATTATATTAGATTTACGGACACCTGCACAAACCCTGTAGCATCTAGCCGCGTTTCTCTACTTTTCAAACACTCCCTTGTGGTCTACATAACACGTAATGGTGATTCTTTGGTCAAAATGTTGCATAGATTGTTTTACAAATAATCTTCGAACTGCTTTGTGACCGTCTCTTCAGAATGCGCCGTTTTTTGGGCTGTCTTATTTACCAGGCTCCACTTCGACAGCGTCTTTTCCCCGTCATCTTTGTAATACTTGTAGCTCTTAGTGCTTTCATAACAAGTCTACTGACAGATATATGTTAGAACTGTACGCTACTTTATATTAGAAATGGCAACAGCGGAGAATGAATGCCCCCACAACAAGAGGATAGAGGAAAAATAAGTAGCTAATTGACTACGGTGCGGACTACAATGGCGGACGTGGTCAAATTTTCGCGACTTATGCAGATCCCAAATACACATCAGCAGGTACCAAAGGGTAAGCAAGGTTAAAATTGCAACACAAAAAGCCAGATAATGTCTCCTAATAGGTGCCATTTGGGGGTCCTTATACACACCCCATAATAATACCCGTATATTGACGCACAGTACGTCTACTACTGTAGCCATAATGCTCCGCATTCCATCAAGCGATGCGGCTTCGCAGCTTACCAAAGTCGTACTAAAACATTTTGACAGATTTTTGAGCGCTATGTGTAATGTTCTATAGTCTCAATGAAACATCAAAGTTTTGGTCTTGCTTGCTTACGGGTGCTTTCTAGAGTAATTTATTGAACAGGCGTCAGTCAACCTGCAGCCCACACTTATCCTATGAGTGACTGCCATTTACAGGTCACACTTATTATTACATCATGTACCAAATAAAATTGGTTCGAGGTCGGTAGGAAACACCAGAATTAATCCGTACATTAGGCGCAACTGTCGATTTTTGAGAAAGAGAAAGGATTTTAAGTGTGCCTTATAGTCCGAAAAATACAGTACAACTGTAAAACAATACTCTTAAGAAATTGTTTTTACAAACATCTCCCGGCTGGCCTGGGAACGCCTCGGGATCCCCCGGGAGGAGCTGGACGAAGTGGCTGGGGAGAGGGAAGTCTGGGCTTCCCTGCTTAGGCTGCTGCCCCCGCGACCCGACCTCGGATAAGCGGGAGAAGATGGATGGATGGATGGATGGAATACGATTTTCATCCTTTCCATCCATTTTCTACGATGGCCCTTTTGGCGTCGTGGGGGGTCTGAAGCCTATCCCAGCTGCACTAGTGTCAGAAGGCGGGTTTCAACCTGGACAAGTCGCCACCTCATCGCAGGGCCAACACAGATAGACGGACAAGCATTCACACTGACATTTACACACTAGGGCCAATTTAGTGTTGCCAATCAGCCTATCCCCAGGTGCATGTCTTTGGAGGTGGGAAGAAGCCGGAGTACCTGAAGAGAACCCACGCAGTCACGGATCCATCGAATCCATCAATTTTCTATCGCTTCCATTCTGGAAACATGTATTATCATGTGAAAATAGAAAATTGAAATGACTAAATTTGAACCTTTAAAGTTGGGGTGCCTAAGTTATATTCTTTAACTTAAAAAAAAAAAAAAATCATATTAACATAATGCAATATATCATAACAGTAATCATTTCGGGTAAAATTGTACGTTTGTGCCTTAAAATGAAGTCTTTTAGTAAATAAAACCACTGAAGACAAAATAATGTGTCTTCGTGCCTGTCAACCCATTCAGATCCAACCACAGGATTTAGAGAAAGGAGGGGTGAGCAGAGCTCACAAAGGACTCTCCTCATTGGCTGACGCAATATATAGTGAAGCGCGTGCACATTGCAAACATGTTTGCAGTAAAGCATGGCTGCCAAATACCCACCTGGAAAGATCGTAATACCTGCGCTTGCTGTTACAGCATATAATGCTAAAAAACACATAAACAGGAAACCGGAGGAAGAAAAGAAAGACGTAAGTCAAAAACACCAAAGAGCCAAAACTTGAATAAATATTGGTCCGGTGTATTCAAGATGGAGGGCATTGCGAGCCAGTCTTGGACTAACTTTGAACACGCAAGTGGCTCTTTTCTTTTTTGCAAGGTAAACAAATCTTACTTTATACTAGGGCTGCAACAACTAATCGATTAAATCGATTAAAATCGATTATAAAAATAGTTGGCGATTAATTTAGTCATCGATTCGTTGGAGCTATGCTAGGCAATTTATTTTTTTATTTTTTATTTTTTTATAAACCTTTATTTATAAACTGCAACATGTACAAACAGCTGAGAAACAATAATCAAAATAAGTATGGTGCCAGTATGCTGTTTTTTTTCCAATAAAATACTGGAAAAGAGAGAAATGTAGCTTGTCTCTTTTATCCGATTATTAATCGATTAATCGAAGTAATCATCGACAGATTAATCAATTATCAAATGAATCGTTAGTTGCAGCTCTACTTTATACTATAGTTTGTGTGTATCTTTTTGCATGGCGACGTGTGTTACCGATAGTCTGCAACAAAATATGAACTCGGGGGGTCCTTTGATTCAACTTCAGACTGTCAACAACCTATGCGTGTGCCCGTACAGCTCTCGTGTGCGATTTCGTGCACTTCCAGAGAGGAGGAGACTGGGAGGGACTATCAGCTAGGTGCGCAGAGAGGGTTGTGGGATTTGCAATTTTAATTCTGCCTGGTGACACAAGATTCAAGTACCCCAGCTTTAAAGGCCTTTATTGCATTTTTTTGTGTTGCGGGTTGGAGTCGGAGTTTCAAGCAAAGTTCCCTCTAATTTTTCATGTGTGTGAGCAAACGCACAAACACCCTGAGCATTCAGTGGAATACAGACGTGCACACTGTGGTCAGACCAGCAGCACATTTGTCTCAAACCTGACAAAACAATTTAAATGTCTTATTATTATAATCAAGTGACTAGTCAATTTCAAGAGATTATTTTCTAATATATGTGATTTGGCCAACTTAGATATTGTTTTTTTTTTTAAATCAGCTATGCACTATAGTATTTTATGCCTGGGTGGGGGTCCTGCTTTGGAAAGATTGTGTACCCCTTTCAGAGATCACATTTAGTTCCCCTTAAAACATTCACATGTTGCATGAGATGAAGTGTTTATTAACTTTCTGTCCGTTAAATAAATATTTTTATTAGCAATTATGTAGTCCTGTAACATCATTTCATGATTAATATCCCAAAAATAACATTCTTAACAAATGACAGTAGAATAAGCACACTGATTGAGGAGTCATAGTAAAACGACCTGAAATGTACACTTTAAGTGTAGTGTTGGAGTTGTCCAACTTTTTGTGTGGCCATAAACGCACCAGTGGCTAATTGCCATAGTGTATGTGTTGGTGCAGGTGAGAGAGAGAACAAGCGGCTGCTGTTGATATAACAGATGACAAAAAGTTGCTTTTGGCTTGGTTTGTACGGTAGACAACGACCAGTTTTGCTAGATAAAAGTATTTTACACATTGTTTTGGTGTGGTTATGGCCGACAAACAATTTTGCTAAATAAAGGGACCGATGGAATTCCTGTCCTCCTTTAAGTGTCTCCACAGACGTTACAATAATTGAAGTGTTGACAAACATTGTTTTATCTGTTGTGGCCGCCTTTCGTCACCTGTTACTCACAGTTGCATTGCAAAATCATACAAAACAAACGATTTGTTTATTTTGTTTAGAGTGGGATTTGATTTTTTGCTTGGCATAGATTTGCTGTGCGCAGAGGACGCGTGAGCAGTGCGCGATTGCGCAGGTGCGCACCTTAGAGGGGACGTTGGTTTCAAGTTATATTTTTTTGTATTTCCTGTATCATATCACTGTGTAGTTTATTCCAGTTGATTTTGAATGAAAGGTGGACTATGCCCTGCACCTGTCACGAGTCCGGCCCAGGACACATACTGTGCTGAAAATAAAAAAAACTATTCACACTCGCATTATCACTGTCGCTTAGTGGAAACCGATCCCGCAGTGGGACTACTACAACTAATCCTGAAGTACTTTGCCGTATGTGGTTCTCCTTTAGGTGTTGCCAACAGAACAACTGACCTTAGAGCAGCAGCTCGCCCAGTTCCCACTTTTCAACCAGCTCACAGCTCAGGTCCAGGCACAGTTGCTCATCGACCTGCAGAAGCAGACGCAGCAGGGCATTCAGCTTATCACCCTGCCGACGCCTCCCTCCACCGGTACAGTTACTGCCACTGCCAGCAGCCCCTCCCCAGACAGCCAGACCTCAGCCAGCATCAGCTCGGTAAGTCACATATACAGTCGCGATCAAAAGTTACTATACACTTGTAAAGAGCATAATGTCAAGGCTGTCTTGAGTTTCCAATAATTTCTACAACTCTTATTATTTTGTGATAGAGTAATTGGAGCACATACTTGTTGGTCACAAAAATAATTCATGAAGTTTGGTTCTTTTATGAATTTATTATGGGTCTATTGAAAATGTGACCAAATCTGCTGGGTCAAAAGTATACGTACAGCAATGTTAATATTTGGTTACATGTCCCTTGGCAAGTTTCACTGCAATAAGGCGCTTTTGGTAGCCATTCCACAAGCTTCTGGTTGAATTTTTGACCACTCCTCTTGACAAAATTGGTGCAGTTCAGCTAAATTTGTTGGTTTTCTGACATGGACTTGTTTCTTCAGCATTGTCCACACGTTTGAGTCAGGACTTTGGGAAGGCCATTCTAAAACCTTAATTCTAGCTTGATTTAGCCATTCCTTTACCACTTTTGACGTGTGTTTGGGGTCATTGTTCTGTTGGAACACCCAACTGCGCCCAATACCCAACCTCCAGGCTGATGATTTTAGGTTGTCCTGAAGAATTTGGAGGTAATCCTTCTTTTTCATTGACCCATTTACTCTCTGTAAAGCACCAGTTCCATTGGCAGCAAACATATACATATTGCTGGGTATTGTGGCCAAAGAGCTAAATTTTTGTTTAATCTGACATCAAATGGACAAAGATAAGACCTTCTGGAGGAAAGGTTTGTGGTCAGATGAAACAAAAATTTAGCTGTTTGGCCACAATACCCAGCAATATGTTTGGAGGAGAATAGGTGAGGCCTTTAATCCCAGGAACACCATGCCTACCGCCAAGCATGGTAGTGGTAGTATTATCCTCTGGGCCTGTTTTGCTGCCAATGCAACTGGTGCTTTACAGAGAGTAAATGGGACAATGAAAAATAAATTCTTCAGGACAACCTAAAATCATCAGCCCAGAGGTTGGGTCTTGGGCGCAGTTGGGTGTTCCAACAGGACAATGACCCCAAACACATGTCAAAATTATTAAAGGAATGGCTAAATCAAGCTACAATTAAGGTTTTAGTATGGCCTTCCCAAAGTGGACAATGCTGAAGAAACAAGTCAATGTCAGAAAACCAAAAAATTTAGCTGAACTGCACCAATTTTGTCAAGAGGAGTGGTCAAACATTCAACCAGAAGTTTGTGGATGGCTACCAAAAGCGGCTTATTGCAGTGAAACTTGCCAAGGGACATGTAACCAAATATTAACATTGCTGTATGTATACTTTTGACGCAGCAGATTTAGTCACATTTTCAGTAGACCCATAATAAATTCATAAAAGAACCAAACTTCATGAATTTTTTTTTGTGAACAAGTATGTGCTCCAATCACTCTATCACAAAAAAATAAGAGTTGTAGAAATTATTGGAAACTCAAGACAGCCATGACATTATGTTCTTTACAAGTGTATGTACACTTTTGATCGCGACTGTACATTCAGCAAACAAATCAGAAGGTGTGTTAAATATCCTACACATGAAGAATGATTGAGGTTGGTATTGTACAATCATATTTCAAGAATCTACAAAGCACGTCACCTTCTATTAGCGAGCATTTCATGACACGTAATGAGTTGAGCTTCATCTGATGCCACCTCAACTCCCATCCTTTTGATAATTGTGTGTTACCGGCATGGAGCTAAGTGCCTGCTAACCCTCTTCCCTCCAACAGTACCGCAATCAGACTGGCTCACCAGCCACTCAGTCTCCAACCTCCCCAGTCTCCAATCAAGGCTTCTCCCCCGGCAGCTCGCCTCAAGTAAGAGCCCACCCACCAAGCCAGCTGCTTTTTGGGGAAGGGCTTCGTTCCTGGGGGGGAAGCTATTTCTTGATAGGCTGCTTTTCATCCTCTTTCATCAACCATTCACCAACCATGCTGTGTCAGCTGCTACATACACATTTCCTCATTGCTACTGTCGCTGTTGTTTACCGTGCATGACATCGCAGCCTTTTGACTTCCTTAAAGACTAATTCATCTTCACCATGTCGTGGCTCGTACTTTAGCAGCTAGTTGGAGCCCGGTTCTCCATTACATCTGCTGTTTACATACACATAAATAACGTGTCTGTCTCTTTTTGGAGAAAGTCATCAGTGTTTCCAGAAAACATTTGGTGGACAGATTAGGGATGTCGCATGTGTTTTTATAATGCGCTTCATGCTCCCACAGCACTAAAAAAGTAACGCAACTTTGCCACAACTCGAAAATGAAGTTGAAATAGACTCTTTTGTCAAGTTAGGAGCTAATTTACATTCATAAAAAGCCGAGATTTTTTAAATGAAATGCAGCCTCAAGTTACCACAAACTACGCCATCATGGCACATGTTAATGCTTACCTCATTATATATTTTCCGTGGTGATATTCCAGTACCTTTCAACGTTCAATGAAGGTGGTCTTAATCAACTGTCTTACGTGGACTCAAAAAAGTGTGTTTTGTTATGTGCATTGAAGGATGCATACAAACAAAAAATGTCAGGAATACTTTTAAGTTCAAATGCACTTTCACAAACTCTTAAAGGGGAACATTATCACAATTTCAGAAGAGTTAAAACCATTAAAAATCAGTTCCCAGTGGCTTATTTTATTTTTCGAAGTTTTTTTCAAAATGTTACCCATCACACAATATCCCTAAAAAAAGCTTCAAAGTGCCTGATTTTAACCATCGTTATATACACCCGTCTATTTTTCTGTGATGTCACATAGTGATGCCGATACAAATAAACATGGCAGATAGAACAGCAAGGAATAGCGACATTAGCTCGGATTCGGACTCGGATTTCAGCGGCTTAAGCGATTCAACAGATTACGCATGTATCGAAACGGATGGTTGTAGTGTGGAAGCAGGTAGCGAAAACGAAATTGAAGAAGAAACTGAAGCTATTGAGCCATATCGGTTTGAACCGTATGCAAGCGAAACCGACGAAAACGACACGACAGCCAGCGACACGGGAGAAAGCGAGGACGAATTCGGCGATCGCCTTCTAACCAACGATTGGTATGTGTTTGTTTGGCATTAAAGGAAACTAACAACTATGAACTAGGTTTACAGCATATGAAATACATTAGGCAACAACATGCACTTTGAGACTGCAGACAGCCCAGTTTTCATCAATTAATATATTCTGTAGACATACCCTCATCCGCTCGCAGATTTCTTTGACTTTATCATTGGAAATGCATCTGCTTTGAGTGTCGCAGGATATCCACACATTCTTGCCATCTCTGTCGTAGCATAGCTTTCGTTGGTAAAGTGTGCGGAACAAACGTCCAATTTCTTGCCACTTTCGCATCTTTGGACCACTGGTGCAACTTGAATCCGTCCCTGTTTGTGTTGTTACACCCTCCGACAACACACCGACGAGGCATGATGTCTCCAAGGTACGGAAAACAGTCGAAAAAAACGGAAAATAACAGAGCTGATTTGACTCGGTGTTTGAGAAAATGGCGGATTGCTTCCCGATGAGAGCGAATAATAGAAAGGCGTTTAATTCGCCAAAATTCACCCATTTAGAGTTCGGAAATCGGTTAAAAAAATATATGGTCTTTTCTGCAACATCAAGGTATATATTGACGCTTACATAGGTCTGGTGATAATGTTCCCCTTTAACAGTGGTGGTTTATATTTATGTTGAGAGATTGGAGATGTCGGGAGCTGCTGAAAATAACTAATAAAGTAACTTGTAATCTACTGGAGTTACTTTAAAAATAGTTTAAAATGTACTTTTTCAAGGAGTAATCAGTCATGTGGTTACTTTTTAAGGTAATAATGGCAACACTGCTGCCAAGTGACACTGTGTACCGTGTCCAATGTTTTTATTTTAATCCAGTTTATTACACATCAGCGCAATATCGTAATAAAAATAGACAGCGTAGTGATTCTGATGTCTGATACCGGAATTTCCTTGAGTCAAATGTCTGTCATGTTATGAAGAGGCCCGCTGAGGCACAATGCAGTGGTTTTGTCGCCCCTACGTCAAACTTGCACTCAGGGCCAGCCCGAGGCTTTTTGTGGCCCCATTTCGGTCTTTAATATTTCTCGTATATTACTCTCTGGCTGATGATGGCCTAGTAAGTATTGTAATACTGTAGTTGTTCTTTGCCACATTGCGCTTCTAAATTTTTGGCTTGTAAAAGTGAATGTGTTTGTGTTATTTCATGCCGAGAGAGAGCTTTTTCAAAGTTAAAACACATTTTTAGAAAGTAGTAAACAGGTTGTTTATGCTCCAGCTATGGCAATGTTCAATTCATAATTAATAAATCCTACTTTGAAAAAATTAATTTACCACCATTCATTTAGATAAACGAGGGTTTACTGTGTTACTCTTGGCGACCAGAATTAGATTTGGCCAAGGTAGCCCAATTATTTGGATAAAAGACACAACCAACAAACATGCAGGTCAAAATTGTTTATAATTAGATATTAAGAAATAATATGCTATAATTATTTTACAAGTTATGTAAAGATTTATATTTACTACAAATAATCACATATGAACGATAAAAGACTACATTGACAATTGCAATTCAGTTCAATCCAATATGTGCAATAGTTGTGTTTATATTGCATAAAATGTCAAAAGTTAATATGAAAAGGCAAACAAGTTAGTAGGTCCAGGAAGAAAAGAAAAGTGCTCAATATCTCCTATCGCTGTGAAGCCATTTTAAAACTGCTCTGCTGCTTTGGAAATAAATGTAAATAAAACACAATAAATGTGCAAAAACTAAGACAAAACAAATGTTCTTTAGATGTTATTTTTTGGGAGAAATTATTTGGCTACAATATAAACTTTTAGACATTTTAGAAATACGGGCGTAAATTTGGCACTATTACGGCGTTCGAAGCGATGCTAAATTAGCAATTATCTCTGAGGACTTTTGAATAGACACTGCCGTGATGCTGTAAAATGGAACTAAAACTATTACAAATGACATGTCGATTGACTGCTGAATAAAAGTTTAGCACAAACTAAGCATCATTTTATCCAAGTGGCAATTCAGTCCATCCATCAAAGTAAAACAAGCAAACACCTGCAGAGCATGATGCCCAAGTTGATGATCCAATAATGGAGTGACCAGTCACCACAATCATGTTGTCCCTACTTGTTGTTGTGGTCCTAAACAATTGCAGAGTGTTTATGCCCTTACACTTCACATCTTGCCCATGTTTTCACTTCCACTTAAATTTAGGTTCAATCTTGATCCTAAGAATTTTAGCCTGTGCATTAATTTCCTCTGGAAAATCATAATGCCGACAGGCCTCCTCATGAGTCTCACCGCTTTTGTCACTGCTCAGTCTGATGGTTGTGACTTGACCTTTTGTTTGTGCTTTCTGTTGCTTTTTTGGAGAACTTCCCGCCGGGCTAATTTCAGTTTTTACTTTAATTTATGTTCTTGGCAACACATCTGAGATATTTGGCCCCCTGTATTGGTATTTCAGCACATTTCCGTGGTGGGGAGCATATTTGGTGACTCCTTCTACGATCAGCAAATGGCATCAAGGCAGACCAATGCTCTCTCCCACCAGGTGACTTGCACTGTGTTCCTAATAAACAGCAGTCAAGTTGTACTGTAATTTCAACTTGGGCTCTGAGCTGATTCAAATTCCCTTTTCTCAGTTGGAGCAGTTCAACATGATTGAAAACCCCATAAGCTCCACCAACCTGTATACGCAGTGCTCCACCCTCAACTATACACAAGCCGCCATGATGGGTCTTAGCGGGAGCAGCCTACAAGACTCTCAGCAGCTGGGCTACAGTAGCCATGGCAATATTCCTAACATTATCCTAACAGGTAAGTCATGCATTTTTCTCATTCTGCCAGTACGGTTTCCGTTCTATGCCAATTTCCTTTAAATTGAGTGGTTATACCGTAAAAAGCTGAGGCCAAAAGGTCAAATTTGTACATTCTCTTTCAGTGATGTTGCTCGGTACGCGTCCTGCGTCCCTGATGCATAATTATCCAAAGGGTAATAATTTGACCCTATAGTAATAAATATCTGCTTAATTTATAGGGGTGTAACGGTACGTGTATTTGTATTGAACCGTTTCGGTACGGGGGGTTCGGTTCGGTTCGGAGGTGTACAGAACGAGTTTCCACACGAACATATAAAGTAGCCGCCTAAGCTAAAGTCTTAACAAGCTGCTCCGCTTCCTTCTGCCTGTCTCTGTCAGTACTCTACACAGCACCCAGCATTGTCCCACCCACACAACCATCTGATTGGTTACAAACAGAGCGGTAACAGCCAATCAGCAGTGCGTATTCAGAGCGGTAACAGACAATCAGCAGTGCGTATTCAGAGCGCATGTAGTCAGTGCTTAGCGTTTAGCAGGTAAGCATCAGGCTGCGGACTCTCCCGAAATTATAATAAACTACTAGTAACATCAGTATGAGCCCGTTGACGTTCTAGAAACATAAACGGCATCTTCAGCTCGCTTGCAGTCCTGGCTTGAGGTGAAGGCTAATTCGCTTTTAGCGTAACATTAGCTAATTTTGCGGTGTTTGTGTGTGTGTTACGGACAGCAAAGCCCTGTCTGTCTGTTATTTCACTTTACCTTTTTCTGTGTTGATTGAGCTGTGTTGAAGCAGCAAAAAAGGACATTATGTTAAATGAAGAGTTTCTGTCTCTGATAGTTGATATAATAATGTAAGTGCATCATAAAGCCTACATGAACTCCATGGTGTTCAGGGATGAATAGTCTCTCCTATTGCTATTGTACTATTTTTTCAGCTATAGTTACATTAATCATTAGTAATGGAGCAGCCTAGTTTTGAATGGCAGGGTCCCTGCTATCACATGTTGATAAAAATATAACATTTACATGATAAAAATCAACTACAGGCTTCCCAAATGCTGTAATAAATTAAGCATGAGGAGTTGACTTGAAACTGTTTAATGTTGCACTTTTTATATGTAGAAGAAAAGTTTTGTCATTTTATTTAATCTGAGTAACAACTTGAGGCAGTTTAATGTTGATTAACGTGGGCATAATTATTATAGTGTTCCCAATGTTAAAAGGATAAAGCCATTGTTTACAAATTTGGTAAATAAATAACCAAAAAATTTATATTTTGTTGTTTTCCTACTGTACCGAAAATGAACCAAACCGTGACCTCGAAACCGAGGTACGTACCGAACCGAAATTTTTGTGTACCTTTACACCCCTATTAATTTATGATTTCAAAGCAAGTTATCCATAAAAATATAAGTAAATAAAAGTGACAATAGACTTACAGTAAAAACTGGCAGCTCTTTTGCCAGAATTTTACGGTGTAAAAAAACCCCAATAGGATATGACAGACTTTTATTTTTTCCACAATGGGGAGATTATGTTGATGCAGTGCAGGTTTTCACATACAGTAACATAAGTAAAACATAATGATTTTTAATTTTTTTATATTAAATACTACATATTGTGCACTAATATGTATAGATAAAAGATAAAATAAAACAAAAAACCACTAACAGCCGTGCTGCACACTCAGAAAAAAGATGACAGTAATCACATAAGTGTATTGTAAAGTGTTATGGTTGTGGGTAGAAAAGACCTGCGGTAGCGCTCCTTCTTGCACTGTGGATGTAACAGTCTAATGCTGAGGCATGGGGTGAGAGGAGAAGGATTGGACTTAATGGATGTCAACTTTCTTCTGTCAAGCACCTCCTCAATGTTGACTAGTGGGCAGACTAGGATAGAGTCAGCTCTCTGAGTCAGTTTATTAAAAGTCTGTTCCTGCCTCTGACCTTGCTGCTCCACCCCAGCAAACGACAACATAGTTAAAGTTAAAGTACCAATGATTGTCACACACACACTAGATGTGGCGAAATTAGTCTCTGCATTTGACCCATCACCCTTGATCACCCCCTGGGAGGTGAGCGGAGCAGTGAGCAGCAGCGGTGGCCGTGCCCGGGAATCATTTTTGGTGATTTAACCCCCAATTCCAACCCTTGATGCTGAGTGCCAAGCAGGGAGTTAATGGTAGGGATGTCCCGATTCGATATTTGGATCGGATCGGCCGCCGATATTTGCCAAAAAATGCGTATCGGCAAGGCATGGGAAAATGCCGATCCAGATCCAGTTTAAAAAAAAAAATCCGGTCCGTGTTTTCCAACGCACCGATTTAAATAATACATTCCACTTTTCTGCTGCTCCCTAATTTCCGTTCTGGATTTTCCAGCACACCTTCAACACATCCACAGGTCTGTGGATTCTCACGCAGTTGCTTTTAGCTGCTGGCATTACACGACAGGCTCTTCTCACTCTTTCCTGTGTCTCCTTCTCACAGACAGCAAGTGCACCTTCTTACACACGTCACATACTGTCACGTCATACGTCACATACTGTCACGTCATACGTCACATACTGTCACGTCATACGTCACATACTGTCACGTCATACGTCACATACGTTTACGCCTTCCCCGAGCAGAGAGGTAGCAGCATGGCTAACGTTAGCTGTGATGCTAGCGCAGCCGCTAAGGTGCGCGCCTGTGCAATTGCGCACTGCTCAAACGTCCTCTGCGCACGGCAAATCTATGCCACGCACAAAATCAAATAAAAAAATAAGCGCATAACAATTTTCGACACACGGACACGACAGAGAAAACAGTTTTCGTCATCATTGTTCAAATATTGTAACGTCTGTCGAGACGCTTACCTCCATTCGGTGACACACGTCCACACCATCAAAATGCCGAGGCAAACATTTCCAGATCAACACCGTATGAAAAAAATAGTGATTTTTTTAGTTGTGATTTCCTTCTCTGCATGAAAGTTTAAAAGTAGCATATATTAATGCAGTATGAAGAAGAATATAGACACATAGAATCATCATACTGCTGTGATTATATGCATCAAGTGTTCATTCAAGGCTAAGGCAAAATATCGAGATAAATATCGTGTATCGCGATATGGCCTTAAAATATCGCAATATTAAAAAAAGGCCATATCGCCCAGCCCTAGTTCAGTGATGCCATTTCTGTTTGTCTATTTTGTGTTTATCCTTGAATAAACAGGTCAGTTTCTTGTTACCAACCATTGTGTATTATTCAAACTCCCCTAATTCAGCTGGCTAGTTGTTATCAAGAGTACTAAAACCCTTTTCAACATGATTCTGACAACTAAGTAGGCTAAAAAACTTTAAACTTTAATACATGCTCGGATAGGCCAGTATCGGTCAGTATCGGTATCGGATCGGAAGTGCAAAAACAATATCGGTATTGGATCGGAAGTGCAAAAACCTGGATCGGGACATCCCTAGGTAATGGGTCCCATTTTTATAGTCTTTGGTATGGCGTACGGGGTTTGAACTCACAACCTACCGATCTCTGGGCGGACACTCAAACCACTAGGCCAGAACACCGCAGAAGCCACCGCAGTGTCGTAAAAGGTGCGCAGTACTGTTTTTCCATTTACAGTAGTATGGCTGTAAGAACCACCGTAAATCTTACAGTAAAATTGAGCCGACCGAGCAGCCGTTTTTTTTACTACAAAGTCTAAAAAATGTTTACAGTGTATGTAAAAAATGAATTAATAAAATGCATTGGCGATAATATTCCATACTTGCCAACCCTCCCGGATTTTCCGGGAGACTCCCGAAATTCAGCGCCTCTCCCGAAAACCTCCCGGGACAAATTTTCTCCCGAAATTCAGGCGGAGCTGGAAGCCACGCCCCCTCCAGCTCCATGCGGACCTGAGTGACGTGTCAACAGCCTGTATTCACGTCCGCTTTCCCACAACACACGTTATAACTGTAGAATGATGGAGGGCGAGTTCTTGGTTTCTTATGTGGGTTCATTGTTAGGCAGTTTCATTAACGTCCTCCCAGCGTGGTAACAACACACAACAACAGCAGTCATGTTTTATTCTACCGTAAAGCAGTTCGTCTGCCGTAAACAGCAATGTTGTTGTAATATATTGAGTTGGAGGCAATTACCAGGCGAGGTGATGAAGTACGTCTCTTTACTGTAGACTTCAGAACAGACTCACACACTTGACGTCAGGTGCGCAACACCACGTAAATCGTTGGCCAACCAAAAAGTAACCCCAGTACGCTATAGCCAACATTCACCAGGAGATGGCAACAGACAAACATAGATAACTCTATAACATTCCTCCCCTTTTATTTAGAAGTTCCTCAAAATAAATAAACAACCCAACCAAAAAATGCAGCAGCTCAATTAAAAAACTGTACTTAAGCCACATTCTTTTTCTTTTTTTTAGTACTGAACTCTTAACCCTCATTTGTAAACAATAACATGCTTATTATACAAACAGTATTTATACACCTTTAACACAGATTTTTATACTGTCTTCAGAGATTCAGTTTTTTTGGTGGTACTCGAAACCTTTCTGGGTACCTGCGAAAGGGTGTTAAGCATGGTTAGAAAAATAGTGACAGAGAATAGAACAAGGATGGACAATTCAACCCTTAACTCAACAGTGAGTAGATGAGTGTTATGTGTGTGTATATGTGTAAATAAATGAACACTGAAATTCAAGTATTTCTTATATATATATATATATAATAAAATAATTATATATATATAGCTAAAATTCACTGAAAGTCAAGTATTTCTTATATATATATATATATATATATATATATATATGAAATACTTGACTTGGTGAATTCTAGCTGTAAATATACTCCTCCCCTCTTAGCCACGCACCCAACCACGCCCCCGCCACCCCCCGACCACGCACCCCCACCCCCCACCCCCCACCCCCCACCTCCCGAAATCGGAGGTCTCAAGGTTGGCAAGTATGTAATATTCTGATGTGAATCCCTATACATTTATTTTCAATTATTATTCACGGTGACAAGCGGTCTTCTGAGGGCTGCCATAACTGCGATGTGGCCCTCAGTGAAAATGAGTTTGACACCCCTGCCCTAAGGCTCACGGGCCCCCTGTTTGAAGACCTCTAGTCTAGGTGTTAAGAAGCAATTTTTTGAGCGTATGGATTTGGACAGCCAGGTGTGCAAAGGCTGGGTTTTCTTTCTCCCCACTTGGCGCCGCGTCCACACCCACTTGTCTCTTTGATGTCACACATTCCAGTCACAGGTGAGTCCCCGCCGAGCCTCTCCAAAGAGCTCACCAATTCGCTGGCGGGCGTCGGCGACGTCAGCTTCGACGCGGACTCTCAGTTCCCCCTGGATGAGCTAAAGATCGACCCCCTCACGCTGGACGGGCTGCACATGCTCAACGACCCCGACATGGTGCTGGCCGACCCCGCCACCGAAGACACGTTCAGGATGGATAGGCTGTGACGCGACATGTCAACCGACTGTAGAAGAGAAACACTCCCAAATTGTGAAAGGAGAGAGAGCGAGAGACCAAGGGCAGGGTCGAACCCTCTCCCTCGTTGCATGGCCATCCAGCAGTCTGACCTCGTCCTCGACTCCGTGAAAACCCTTTGACACAAAAGACAGCAGGGAAAAGGACGTCCTGTGGCTTCCGGGGAATGGCCTTGCTGTCCTTTAAGAGATTGGCCGCTCGGCGCTTTTGCTCGCACGGCTGTGTTTACAGTGTACCATTACAAAACCACATCTATTCCAAAAATGCACATTTTTTTTCCTTTTCATATCCACTTTAATATCTGTTTTTGTTTATATTTGCTTGTAGCAGGAAGCTGCAGAGACATTGAACTGTATCACACCGGCCAATGTTAAAAGGAAAAAAACAAAACAAATCGGGTAGTCCTGCAACACAACAGCTGTCACACTCAAAGCTTTATTTTTGACGACCAAATGTTTTTTTCATCATGCGCTGTATGTTTTGATGTTGTACGTATCGATATGTTTATTTATTAGATTGAATATTTATATTTGATTACCTTTTGATGCCAAAATGCTTTCAGTAGGCATCGTGTAAAATTGCACTGATGTTTGTTTATGGATTACCAATGTGTTTATTTCCGTCGTATCTGTGTTTACGCTACTTGTTTAACGAAGGAGTGCAAAACCTCCCCATAATTGCTCTTCAGTGTTGGACGTGCCATACTCTTTGCTGCAGCCCTGTAGTGACGTTCAAGTCATGCGTCGTGCCGAAAAACACGCAGGGTTGTTTTTTTGATGATCAGGTATCACGACTTAACTGGAAAGCATTGTTCCGAAAAAGATACACAAACATCACCAGACAAGTCTTTCTCTTAAGTGAACGAGGCTGTCTGTTATTTTTTATTTTTTTTCCCAGACCTTTTTGAAGTCGTCACTGTGAAATCACCTGATTTTGCCTTACGTGAGTATTCTACTGTTAAGTGTCTAACGTATTTTCGTAACATTTTCTCGTACTTAAGAGAGGCATATCTTTTGTTCTGTGCTCTTTGTGATTATGTTGTGTAAGGTCTGACAAATCAATGTACTGTATTTTGTAGCGGTACACTTTATAACCAAACTACTGATGTTTTATAAAGTGACATTTAAATTGTAGGTAAATGCGGAGGAGCGCAAATATGGGGAGGCTTTTTCCTCTTTAGAAGGGAAGCTCTAACAAAAAGCTCTTTAACGTTGCCTCTTGATGGCCGTTTTCATACCAATGTGCAATTCCTACAACGTATTTATGTATAAATATATATATATAAGCACTTATTCACAAGGTAAAATTGTCTATTTCAGAAACTATATTTAGATGTAAGTATTATAAGGCATTTTTCACAAGATTGGCTCATGTTGTGACCAACGTGAATGGACACTAAGAACAATCAGGGACGTAGCAGAGTCTAAAACTGTTTACAGATGTTCCAAACAAATGTTTACAAAGAGTTAACATCAGCTCACATGTGATCCAGATTCAGCAGAAAACGACCCACGGTGGCCTTTTGTCAGAGTTTCCCTGAGAGATGTTTATTGTGTGATCTCGTAAGGTATGTTGTATCGTTTGTGTACAGACATGGCTGATCATTTTGCTTGTTATTCCTACTCGGGATCAAGTCCCAGCGTCCCTGAGCGGGACTTATATTTTGGTCACTGCAGAATTTTTACTGTGGAGTACAGTCGGTCCATCCAAGCTCTTACATTGCTTTCAGCAGACGCGTGGTTCCTATGCAAGCGAGGCTAAAATACAATGACGCTTAAAGGAAAAATCCACATGTTTTTTGCACATTTGCATCTGAAGAGATTTTCACCTTCTTATATAAGGAGACTGAGATGAACTGATCGGGTTTATATCATCTGTTGAATTCTGGAATAGCTTTTAATGAAGTTTTAATCAAGAAAACCAGTCCAGTGTCAGTGCAACCTAGTACTAACCATCTGGCGCTTTTATCTTGTGCTGCATTTTAGTTGAAGTCGTAAAGGTGCGGTTTGCAGCAGGGCTTTTTGCGGCCCTATACAAGTTTTTTTCTGGCCGCATTTCGGTCTTAAATATTACTCGTATAACACGCCAGAAGCCAGGGCCGACTGCAGTGCAGCCTTTGTAATAGTCATTCCTCGCCATATCGACCTCTGAAGTTTGTGGCTTGTAAAGGTGACTATGTGGGTGTCATTTCCTGTCTAGAGGGATTTTTTTACTGTCAAAAATGTTATTTAGAAAATCACAAACAAGCTTTTTATGCTACAGCTATGAAAACATTTAGTTTATTAATAATAATGCCTACTTTACAGACAACAATTTACCACAGCCAGGCCAATTAACATTGGTTTACTATGAGTATTACTCTTGGCAACCCGAATTAACATAAGCGACAACCAACAAAAATGCATTTTAGGTAGGTTTATACAAACCCTGTTTCCATATGAGTTGGGAAATTGTGTTAGATGTAAATATAAACGGAATACAATGATTTGCAAATCCTTTTCAACCCATATTCAGTTGAATGCACTACAAAGACAAGATATTTGATGTTCAAACTCATAAACTTAATTTTTTTTTTGCAAATAATAATTCACTTAGAATTTCATGGCTGCAACACGTGCCAAAGTAGTTGGGAAAGGGCATGTTCACCACTGTGTTACATGGCCATTCCTTTTAACAACACTCAGTAAATGTTTGGGAACTGGGGAGACACATTTTTTAAGCTTCTCAGGTGGAATTCTTTCCCATTCTTGCTTGATGTACAGCTTAAGTTGTGGTCTCCGTTGTGGTATTTTAGGCTTCATACATTTTCAGTGGGAGACAGGTCTGGACTACAGGCAGGCCAGTCTAGTACCCGCACTCTTTTACTATGAAGCCACGTTGATGTAACACATGGCTTGGCATTATCTTGCTGAAATAAGCAGGGGCGTCCATGGTAACGTTACTTGGATGGCATCATACAGTATGTTGCTCCAAAACCTGTATGTACCTTTCAGCATTAATGGCGACTTCACAGATGTGTAAGTTACCCATGTCTTGGGCACTAATACACCCCCATACCATCACAGATGCTGGCTTTTACACTTTGCGCCTATAACAATCCGCATGGTTCTTTTCCTCTTTGGTCTGGAGGACACGACGTCCACAGTTTCCAAAAACAATTTGAAATGTTGACTCGTCAGACCACAGAACACTTTTCCACTTTGTATCAGTCCATCTTAGATGAGCTCAGGTCCAACGAAGCCGACGGCGTTTCTGGGTGTTGTTGATAAACGGTTTTCGCCTTGCATAGGAGAGTTTTAACTTGCACTTACAGATGTAGCGATCAACTGTAGTTACTGACAGTGGGTTTCTGAAGTGTTCCTGAGCCCATGTGGTGATATCCTTTACACACTGATGTCGCTTGTTGATGCAGTACAGCCTGAGGGATCAAAGGTCACGGGCTTAGCTGCTTACGTACAGTGAATTCTCCAGATTCTCTGAACCCTTTGATGATATTACGGATTGTAGATGGTGAAATCCTTAAATTCCTTGCAATAGCTGGTTGAGACAGGGTTTTCTTAAACTGTTCAACAATTTGCTCATGCATTTGTTGACAAAGTTGTGACCCTCGCCCCATCCTTGTTTGTGAATGACTGAGCATTTCATGGAATCTACTTTTATACCCAATCATGGCACCCACCTGTTCCCAATTTGCCTGTTCACCTGTGGGATGTTCCAAATAAGTGTTTGATGAGCATTCCTCAACTTTATCAGTATTTATTGCCACCTTTCCCAACTTCTTTGTCACGTGTTGCTGGCATCAAATTCTAAAGTTAATGATTATTTGCAAAAAAAAAAAAAAAGTTTATCAGTTTGAACATCAAATATGTTGTCTTTGTAGCATATTCAACTGAATGTGGGTTGAAAATGATTTGCAAATCATTGTATTCCGTTTATATTTACATCCAACACAATTTCCCAACTCATATGGAAACGGGGTTTGTAAGTAGATATTAAGAAATGTATTACAGGTTAAGTAAAGATTTGTGTTTACTATAAATAAACACATATGACCAATAAACAAAAGCACTACATTGACAACTACAATTCAGTTCAATCCAATGTGTTCAGTAGTCATGTGTTTATATTCCAAATGTCAAGTTTATATGTAACAGTGGAAAAAATGTCACCATCATTAAGGTCAATTAAGTCCATCAAAATAGAACAAGTAAACATTTCCAGATCACGACGACCATGTTGATCATCTTCTAAAGTGACAGGCCACCACAACGATGCGGCACCCTTTAGTCGTCGTAACCCTAAATAACGGCGTAGAGTGTTTATGCCAGACGGCCCTTAGCAGGGCCCCTGCCTTTGAATTAGCGGCAAGCGGTGTAAACGGCCATCGCTCTGGTTAGAGCATGTAAATTACTCCTCACAAAAGACCGCGTGCATCAGTTAGGTTTGTTATTTAATAGCTATTTAGCAAGGTTTAGCGAATTTTTGCTATCATTGAATCTATCGCGTGACGTAGCAACAGCATGATTGCAAATCGTTGGTCGCTTCTGTGGGACTTCTTTTTTGTGTGTCACTGTCCACATTCACGTACAAGTGTGGGAAACAGCCAATCATTCCATTGGGACTAAATGGCAATTTCCACAATGTCTAACTTCTAATTGAGACTACTACAGAATGTTCTTTTAAACCACTAATGGAAACATGCTCGCTATTATTTTGAGCCCACTGCAAACTGCACCTATAAACTTCGGTACCAGCGTTTCCCACAGGACTGCAATCTATTTGTGGTGGTTTGCATGATTGGCCACGACGCATGTGCATATCATTTTTATACAGGCATTGGAAGTCCAAAAGTGAGCAAAAACAGTCAAACTATGCGGGGGCGGTTGAGCTCGGTTGGTAGAGTGGCTGTGCCAGCAACTTGAGGGTTCCAGGTTCGATCCCCGCTTCCGCCATCCTAGTCACTGCCGTTGTGTCCTTGGGCAAGACCCTTTACCCACCTGCTCCCAGCGCCACCCACACTGGTTTAAATGTAACTTAGATATTGGGTTTCACTATGTAAAAGCGCTTTATAAATATAATTCACTTCACTTCATAGTGTCCAAAATTGTCCAATAGGACCAGAAAAACCCCACAAATGCTGTCGCTAGTTGATTTTTTTAATTAAAAAAATGGGTCTGAATACTCACTAAAATTGGCAACAATAATATTAATGTACCAATGATAGTCACACACACACTAGCTGTGGTGAAATTTGTCCTGTGCATTTGTTCACCCCCTGGGAGGTGAGGGGAGCAGTGAGCAGCAGCGGTGGCCGCGCCCAGGAATAATTTTTGGTGATTTAACCCCCAATTCCAACTCTTGATGCTGAGTGCCAAGCAGGGAGGCAATGGGTCCAATTTTTATAGTCTTTGGTATGACTCGGCCGGGGTTTGAACTCATATCACTAGTATATAAATACCTTCTTATTCTCTTGCAGACCATGTGTGTTTAAGGCACGTTAAGACGCGGAGTTACGATGCCATCTACTGTACAGACTTGTAAGGACAAGCTACATTTACAGACAGTCCCATTATAATGTTTTTAGTGGGCAAATGCGAACAGTTAACACCAAATCTAATTGTAGTGGGCCCGCCACAAATAAATGAGTGTCTGTGAAACACTGACTAACGATGGATTATGTGGTAATAGGTGCTAATGTAATTGCTGCAGTCTACCTGATCAATATCTTTTATGTATCAATTTGTTCTGGCAATACGGGGACCTCTGCTTAGCTCTGCCAAGGCCATCAATCCCAAATGTGCATTTAAACGGATTTAACCACCGGGGGGAAATAACATGGTCACTGTATGTGTTATTTTCAAATCCTTCATTCTGTCTTCATAAAATGAGTTTCTCTCTTGTCTAGTTGGAAAATTCCTCCTGCCTCAGACTCGATTTCCTATGACAACACAAATTTAGAAGATTAAAAAAAAAAAAAAAAACTCTGGTGATGTAGTGACAACATGAGCTGGATTTTTCCTTTAAAGCCCAAAACATTTTCTTTGTGGGTGAAGTGATGTTTTCATTCAAAGGGTGAAAACGGAACAATGGAAGTTTTCTGTCATTTTTTGTCTTGTCATCTCGCTGAGCACTCCTCTTTGTACCTTGTACATATAAGCTATAGATGAAACAAGATGCATGACAGTACAAACCTCTAAATGAAGGCCTTGATGGCGCCACAGGATGAATGGGTGCAACATAACGTTGTCATAAAGTCTAAAGGGATGCATGTCGGCTGCAACAGTTAAATATGCCTGTGTAGATTCTCAGTCATCAAGGCCGTGGTAATCAGGGAAGGTTGAATTGAGGAAACTGGACTTTTTTTTTTCTGTCCAATTCGAAACATTCAGCAAAAATGCCTTATTGACTCACATTTGCAGGTTTTTGCTCGGTCCTTTAAATTTGACAATTTGGACCTACAGTAGGGAAATTATTGATATGGCCCCATTCCTGGGTGGATCTCGTGAGGCAGGAAGAGGTGGGGGTTAATCATTTTGCAATGCAATCTGCTGAAAATGATGGAAAGCGCCACTCTACAAGAGTAGCCGACGCCGTGGTCAAAGTTGTAATTGCCACAAGACACATTTTAAGATATTCAGCACTCTACTGCTGTCTGGTGGCTCAAGTGGATAGAGCACCCCCCCCAATTGGTCACGTTTCATGTGTCCGGTAAACCGCGACGAATGGAGCCATATGAATCCTCTTCCTACTGTATTGTCTGTTCATAATAATGTCCAGGCATCTTTGCCCTAGTGACTGCCTCACGCCAAGGGAACATGTCCAATAAGTTGTTAATCCACCGCTAAGGTCAACGACCCATTGGCATGCAGAACAGTCTTTCACCAGTCACACCCGGCCAAAACCTCACCTTTATTGTGACTGGGGACCGGTACCGAATTTTGGTATTTTTATAGGTACTGACCTAATTCAGATATTAAAAGGTACTATATTTCGATACTTTTGTTCCACCAGCTCAAGCGCTTGGCAGGTAAAACGGGTGCTATTTTTCGTACCAACAAAGCAAGCATGCCTGCGAGAAAGTGCTCAAAAGTAACGCGACACTTTTCAAAATGTGCTAGTACAATAGTGATTTAGATTGTATATGCTATTTGCTCGTTAGCATTAGTAATTTTAAACTCCTCCAAATGTGGAAATGAAAACTACAACTAAAATGCTCGTTGTAATCAAACAGCTGTCGTGTAATAAATACAATTCCTAAAGTATAAACTAGGGATGTCCGATAATATCGGACTACCGATATAAATGCTTTAAAATGTAATATTGGAAATTATTGGTATCTGTTTCAAAATTATCGGTATCGGTTTCAAAAAGTTAAATGTATGACTTTTTAAAACGCCGCTGTGTACACGGACGTAGGGAGAAGTACAGAGCGCCAATAAACCTTAAAGGCACTGCCTTTGCGTGCCGGGCCAGTCACATAATATCTACGGCTTTTCACACACACAAGTGAATGCAAGGCTTATTTGGTCAACAACCATACAGGTCACACTGAAGGTGGCCATATAAACAACTTAAACACTTACAAATATGCGCCACACTGTGAACCCACACCAAACAAGAAAGACCAACACATTTCGGGAGAACAGCCGCACCGTAACACAACATAAACACAACAGAACAAATACCCAGAACCCCTTGCAGCACTAACTCTTCCGGTACGCTACAATATACACCCCCCGCTACCCCTAATTGGTGGATGAGGAAAGTGAGAGTGAAGGATTAGAGGGCAGTGGGAGCGATTCAGATAGGGAAGATGCTGTGAGAGGCGGGTGGGACCTGATATTCAGCTGGGAATGACTAAAACACTAAATAAACACAAGACTCTATTAGCCACAACACAACCAGGCTTATATTTAATATGCCACAAATTAATCCCGCATAACAAACACCTCCCCCCTCCCGTCCATATAACCCGCCAATACAACTCAAACACCTGCACAACACACTCAATCCCACAGCCCAAAGTACCCTTCACCTCCCCAAAGTTCATACAGCACATATATTTCCCCAAAGTCCCCAAAGTTACGTACGTGACATGCACATAGCGGCACGCACGTACGGGTAAGCGATCAAATGTTCGGAAGCCGCAGCTGTATGCGTACTCACGGTACCGTGTCTGCGCATCCAACTCAAAGTCCTCCTGGTAAGAGTCTCTGTTGTCCCAGTTCTCCACAGGCCAATGGTAAAGCTTGACTGTCATCTTTCGGGAATGTAAACAATGAAACACCGGCTGTGTTTGTGTTGCTGCAGCCGCCCGCAATACACCGCTTCCCACCTACAGCTTTCTTCTTTGCTGTCTCCATTGTTCATTGAACAAATTGCAAAAGATTCACCAACACAGATGTCCAGAATACTGTGGAATTTTGCGATGGAAACAGACGACTTAATAGCTGGCCACCATGCTGTCCCAAAATGTCCTCTACAATCCGTGACGTCACGCGCTGACGTCATCATACCGAGACGTTTTCAGCAGGATATTTCGCGCAAAATTTAAAATTGCACTTTAGTAAGCTAACCTGGCCGTATCGGCATGTGTTGCAATGTTAAGATTTCATCATTGATATATAAACTATCAGACTGCGTGGTCGGTAGTAGTGGGTTTCAGTAGGCCTTTAAATGTTAAATAAAAAAAAAAAAGCCTTTTTTAATCCATGAACGTGCACACAAGTATTAAAAATTAGTACCGTATCTGCTCAAATGTGAAAAAGGTACCCATCCCTTATTGTGACCACACCCGTCAGAGGCCTTTTAAGGTGTTCAGTTCCCTCCAATCAACCTTTGCTGACAACAGTTACTTCTGTTACCTGTTTAATGGCCCTGTTCCCTTTTGTATAATGCTACTTCATGACCCTTTTTTTTTATAAAAGAATGTATCAATTGTGGAAGTATCCTGGTCGCCCAATGACACGTTGTCCTGTTACGCTCTTTCTCCTCCCTCTGTAGCACCACCTCCCCGTAAGAAAGAAAGAAAAAAAAAAAACACGCACCTGTTCCTTTTTCTACAACCTTGTCTGGCAGTTTGGCACATTTTTGCGTTTAGTGCGCCTGCTGCTTTTTGTTCCAGTCAGCTTGCATGACCTGATGCACATTGCGCAGATTTGTGTCCCATGTAAGCTTATCACTCTTTCCTGTAGCTATGCTCAAGTGACGTTTTTAAACATCTGATAAGATAATATTTTTCTTGTGCCTATCATATTGTGTTTTTGTTTTGTTTTGTTTCGTTTGTTCCTTACTTGTTCTGGTGCAACATTTAGTCCTCGAGTTGCTTCGCACTTTATTTGTCATTTCCTGGCTTTTTTGAACTGGGACTGATTTGCCTGATTTGAATGCTGACTGTTTCACACTGGATGTAGATATTTTCACGTGAAAAGAAAAGATGAAATCTCTATTTTCCTCTTTGTAAACTATATTTCATTGTTTTTTTTTTATCTGAGAAGATTTTAGGGGATGCAAATATTGAAAGGGCTTACTTTAGCGCAGCTTGTTGCTCTGGTGTCGCAAAGGAACGTCACTCCGAATGTAATTCATGTCAGTCGTTTAAACCCCCTTCCACAGACAAGTAGGGATGCAACGATTATAGATTATAGTCTTGAGTAATAATCAGGCTTTCACCATTGATTACCGTATTTTTCGGAGTATAAGTCGCTCCGGAGTATAAGGCGCACCGGCCGAAAATGCATAATAAAGAAGGAAAAAACATATTTAAGTCGCACTGGAGTATAAGGCGCATTTTTGGGGGAAATTTATTTGATAAAACCCAACACCAAGAATAGACATTTGAAAGGCAATTTAAAATAAATAAAGAATAGTGAACAACAGGCTGAATAAGTGTACGTTATATGAGGCATAAACGTGCCTGGTATGTTAACGTAACATATTATGGTAAGAGTCATTCAAATAATTATAACATATAGAACATGCTATACGTTTACCAAACAATCTGTCACTCCTAATCGCTAAATCCCATGAAATCTTATACGTCTAGTCTCTTACGTGAATGAGCTAAATAATATTATGTGATATTTTACGGTAATGTGTTAATAATTTCACACATAAGTCACTCCGGAGTATAAGTCGCACCACCGGCCAAACTATGAAAAATACTGCGACTAATAGTCCGAAAAATACGGTACTGTAAATTCCGGACAATAAACCGCTACTTTTTTTCCTATGCTCTGAATAGTTTAAATAAAAAACAAGTCAAGACACTGAATAGGTGTGTTAATGTTTGTGCTATGGCGCCGTCTTTTGGTTGAGTTTGCTCACTGCAGGTGCTGCATTGCCCTTCTGTTGAGACCGAGCTTTCAACCGGAAGTACAAGTGCCGTTCCGTCGTTTAGCCATCCGTAGCGTTACTACTGGTATGGATTCTTCATTTATCACTCCAAGCAACGTTTGTCTGTTTTACAGTATAACTAAAACCATTTTTACTTAAAAAAACATCACACGTGTGATGTGAAGCTAGCGTCATTAGCATTAGCTAGTATGCTAACACATTATTATTAACTAACAATGGCATTCTTTTTGTATCATTTAGGTTTCGGAAATTCACCAAATCATTACCGTGGACTTATTGGTTCTGTTTAGCTGATTCGAGAGCTGGCTTCCGCAGCTCGTGGGTCCATGGCGATGACTTCTGTTTTGTTTCATCAGCCGTTTTACTGCAGTGTTATAGACGCCGTTTGGAAACAATTACGGTATGTAAATGAACGTTCATTTATTGGCTCACTTCACAACGTATATATACCGTATTTTTTCGGACTATAAGTCGCAGGTTTTTTTTAATGGTTTGGCCGGGGGTGTGACTTATACTCAGGAGCGACTTATGTGTGAAATTATTAACACATTACCATAAAATATCAAATAATATTATTTAGCTCATTCACGTAAGAGACTAGACGTATAAGATTTCATGGGATTTAGCGATTAGGAGTGACAGATTGTTTGGTAAACTTATAGCATGTTCTATATGTTATAGTTATTTGAATGACTCTTACCATAATGTGTTACGTTAACATACCAGGCACGTTCTCAGTTGGTTATTTATGCTTCATATAACGTACACTTATTCAGCCTGTTGTTCACTATTTTTTATTATTTTAAATTGCCTTTCAAATGTCTATTCTTGGTGTTGGGTTTTATCAAATAAATTTCCCCCAAAAATGCGACTTATACGCCCGTGTAAGTCAGTGCGACTTATGTATGTTTTTTCCCTTCTTTATTATGCATTTTCGGCCGGTGCGATTTATACTCCGGAGCGACTTATACTCCGAAAAATACGATATCTGCGGCTAATAGTCCGGTGCGGCTAATACATGGGAACATAATTTTTTCTTCCAAAATGTAGTGGGTGCGCTTTGTAGTCCGGAAAATACGATAATTTCACACAAAAAAATGTTTTGGTGTTATTTATCACGGAAGTAACAGTAATCAAATAACATTATAATACAAAAAGTATTGTTGATGATTATCATAATACTTGTGTTATTGATATAAGGCTTAAGGTTAACTTTCTATATCCTGTAGGAAAAAATGTTAATCATGTGGGAAATAAACTCAAGTGTTACTATCACCAACTGTCATTCCATGCCCATTTTATTAATTTTTATTCATCTATTTCATGCTGTGTTAATAATGGAACACACATAATTAGATACCATTGTATAGTGCTGCTGATGTAGCGTACTTGCATGTCTCTCGATAGCCGCCTATAAGCTGGTATATTTTTGTTTTCATTGCGTGCAGGTTGTGCCCAAAATAAAGTACCAGGATAATGTCCGAGTGAGGAGGACTGAAACACATTGTGCCGTGGAGCTTTTGTAATTCCATAATTGCGATGTTTTTAGTCACGATTAATCATAAAACCAGTTAATTGTTGCATCCCTACACACAAGACGCCCCTTGAGCTTTTGAGTATGTGGTAGTTTGCTATTCAAGTAATAACAGTGCACTAAAAAGCATATTCTTCAATAAAGAAAAGCTACACAAGATGCTTTTTCCAGAAGGGTGCTGGGTGATGGGAATTGTGATTGACACAAGTGAGGCAGCTAATACAACTTTAACTGACATGAGGAGAAACAAAGTTATTTTGATCTTTAGGAGGGGGCTCTGGAGAGCTTGAGTCAGGTCGTGTGTGAATTATGATGGTTGTGAGGAAAAGCAACATTTCAGGCTTTATGCATGGAAAGTACGGGATGCACATATCACCTCTAAGCTGACCTTAATTGCTACGGTTGGTGACAGGTCTTACCTGCTGGACTAATTAGCACAGGGGTGTCCAAACTTGAATGCATTTGATACATTAAACATGCTATAAAGCAATCAAGTATACGCATAGGCGCCGATCTACATTTCTGCCAGTGGGTGCTCGGTGTGTGTGTATTAGTGTTGTCCCTACACCAATATTTTGGTACTTTTCGGTACTTTTCTAAATAAAGGGGACCACAAAAAATTTAATTATTGGCTTTATTTTAACAAAAAAATCTTAGGGTACATTAAACATATGTTTCTTATTGCAATTTAGTCCTTAAATAAAATAGTGAACATACTAGACAACTTGTCTTTTCTTAGTAAGTAAACAAACAAAAGCTCCTAATTTGTTTGCTGACATATGCAGTAACATATTGTGTCATTTATCATTCTATTATTTTGTCAATATTATTAAGGACAAGTGGTAGAAAATTAATTATTAATCTACTTGTTCATTTACTGTTAATATCTGCTTACTTTCTCTTTTAACATGTTCTATCTACACTTCTGGTAAAATGCAATAATCACTTATTCTTCTGTTGTTTGATACTTTACATTAGTTTTGGATGATACCACAAATTTGGATATCAATCTGATACCAAGTATTTACATTATTATTTACAATATTGGTCATATTCAAAGTCCTCATGTGTCCAGGGACGTTTATAAATGTAATATAAATTTTCTTTTAAAACAAGATTTTGTGATGTTAAAAAATATCGATGTAATCATAGTAGTATCGACGAGATACGCTATTGTACGTGGTATCATTACAGTGGATGTTAGGTGTAGATCTACCAATGGCGTTTGTTTATATTGTAGCGTCCCGGAAGAGTTGGTGCTGCAGGGAATTCTGGGGATTTGTTCTGGAGTGTTTATGTTGTGTTGCGGTGCAAATATTCTTCCAAAATGTGTTTGTCGTCGTTGTTTAGTGTGGTTTCACTACATGGCACATATTTATGACAGTGTTGGCATTGTTTATACTGCCACCCTTAGTGGGACATGTATGGCTGTTGAGTAAGTGTGCAGTGCGTCCCAATTCATCATTATTGGGCACAATGAAATCTTGGTTAGACTTTGTCAATTAAAGACTACACATACTTTGTCAATTAAAGACTATATGATTTGTGACTTTTTAGTACGTAAAACGGACCAAACTTGCCACAAAACTAACATCAACAAGTTTGATATTTTCAAAAATTATTGGAAAGATTGAAAGTTGTATAAATCCCAAATGGGTGCTCGGCGCCTATGAGTACACGCTAAGCTATTGGAGCAAAACATTCACATTTTAGGTACAAACTGGTGTGATCTAATGACACAGAATATCCCCTCAGTCAAGACACTTTGGACACCCCTGGTTTAGCACAACATGCACCCATCTTGCGTTCATAGGAGGTAAAGCATATCCAGTCGAGTGTTTCAAAAGGTGTATTCTTCAGTCAGTCCTTATTGCGTGTTTGTTTTAGGTCTGAATTAAAAAGTTCCCTTTAATTGCACACGTTTTTTCTAAAGAACTGTACAGTTCGTTGAAAAGTGGAAAAGTTTCCGATCCTCTTCAAGCTTATAGTGATGATAGCATTTGATCACTGTTGTCCTGTAAGTCGTAGTAAAAAAGGTCTGTAGGTATTTCTTTGTTGCCATGTGATTCTACTAATGTGACCGTTTGTTTATAAGCTGAAAGAAAAATGCCAATTAAATTTGAATGTGGATGACTCGTGTTCTCTGCACCGACGTCTTGATTTGCAAAAATGTGCTGAGTGCAAAGTTGTTGCTGTGAGCACGCATGATGTTCCAAACCGCCATGCTGTATATTGTCTGCGCCTTCGATTTTGTAATCTGTATTTCCAAAATGCCAATTTGCAAGATTATTTTGGATATGTGCATGCTTGTGAAAAGGTTTGATTTCCACTAAAAGCTATTGAGTTACCAAAAGTGCATGTCTTTTACTTAACGTTCAAGCTTAGTTTTTTTGCAAAGACAGGAATGTTTTTTTTTTAGGGGTGCGATACCGATATTGGAGCCTTGAGTATTGGCTGATGCCGATATTGATTCGATTCAATATCCGCACAAATCAGACATACTGGACATTTATTATTTTGTAGTGTGGAATGTTAGAAAAGGCTTGATCAAGTGAAATTTCTCAGATAACAATAGTAACAATTACCAATTTCATATTAACTATCTGGATTAAGTTCAAGTTAAAGTACCAATGATTGTCACACACACACTAGGTGTGGTGAAATTATCCTCTGCATTTGACCCATCCTCTTGTTCACCACCTGGGAGGTGAGGGGAGCAGTGAGCAGCAGCGATGGCCAAGCTCGGGAATCATTTTTGGTGATTTAACCCCCAATTCCAACCCTTGATGCTGAGTGCCAAGCAGGGAGGTAATGGCTCCCATTTTTATAGTCTTTGGTATGACTCACGACCTACCAGTCTCAGGGTGGACACTCTTAACCACAAAACCACTGGGCAGACTTAGACTTATGCTGCTGTTAATTTTAGGTGAAGTGGTAATTGTTCTTTTGGCGACACCGACGAAGTAAGTTGAATGATGCAGACACGTTCGGTACTGGATACTTTTTAATACATTTCTGGCTTGGAGATTTCAATATATAAATAATATGCGACTATTATTATTTGATACGAGTTTATATTGACAAATGCTGAGTTGTCGACTGCAGTGTTGTTCAACTACATACACTATATTGACAAAAGTATTTGGCCTTTACTCACATTTGAACTTGAAGTGCCATCCCATGGAATTGACCAAAATGTTTTGGTATCCTGGAGCATTCAAAGTTCCAAGCCCAACTCCTGAAAAACAACCCCACACCATAATTCCTCCTCCACCAAATTTCACACTCGGCACAATGCAGTCCGAAATGTATTGTTCTCCTGACAACCTCCAAACCCAGACTCGTTCATCAGCTTGCCAGATGGAAAAGCGTGATTCATAGTGATGTATGGCTTAGATGCAGCTGCACGGCCATGCAAACCCATTCCATGAAGCTCTCTGCGTACTGTACGTGGGCTAACTGAAAGGTCACATGAAGTTTGGAGCTCTGTAGCAACTGACTGTGCAGAAAGTCTTTGCACTATACGCTTCAGCATCTGCTGACCCCTCTCTGTCAGTTTACGTGGCCTACCACTTGGTGGCTGAGTTGCTGTTGTTCCCAAACTCTTCACTTTCCTTATAATAAAGTCAACTTTGGAATATTTAGGAGCGAGGAAATTTCACGACTGGATTTGTTGCACAGGTGGCATCCTATGACAGTTCCACGCTGGAAATCACTGAGAGCGGCCCATTCTTTCACAAATGTTTGTAGAAACAGTCTTCATGCCTTAGTGCTTGATTTTATACACCAGGCCAAGTGATTAGGACACCTGGATATATATATATATATATATATATATATATATATATATATATATATATATATCATTTGGATGGGTGGCCAAATACTTTTGGCAATATAGTGTATGTCTAGCTCGTGTGCTGTTTATTTTGTGCTTAGCTGCTAGCACTTAGTACAGGCGTCGGCAACCCAAAATGTTGAAAGAACCATATTGGACCAAAAATACAAAAACAAATCTGTCTGGAGCCGCAAGAAACTTAAAGCCTTCTATAAGTGATATAATGAAGTCAACACATGATATAAGTGTCTTTACTAGCTATATTAGCCTACTATCAAAATGATAGTTTAAGTTAAGTTAAGAAAATTAAATGAGCTCAAATATACCTACAAATGAGGCATAATGATGCAATATGTACATGCAGCTAGCCTAAATAGCATGTTAGCATGGATTAGCTTGCCAAATATGCCTGATTAGCACTCCAAACAAGTCAATAACATCAACAAAGTTCACCTTTTGTGCATTCGCGCACAGCATAAAAAGTTTGGTGGACAAAATGAGACAAAGAATGAGTGGTATAAAATATGTCTTTCTGTGGCATCGTTGAAGAAAGTTATACATGTAAACAAACTACGGTCCGTTCGAGGACCGCCAAAATTAGTAGGACAAAACGGCGCTCACCAAATACTCTCATCAGATAATCATGTTTAATATAAACTGTGGGATTTCTAACAATTAGGGAGGTTTGTGTCATGTTTGTCCTCCTACAGAAACCATATTAAAACAAAAATATATTTTCCCCCATCTTTTTTTATTATCGTAGATTTTTGAAAAAGCTCCAGGGAGCCACTAGGGCGGCGCTAAAGAGCCGCAAGTGGCTCTAGAGCCGCAGGTTGCAGACCCCTGACCTAGTAGCTACAGGATAGCTTACCATGTTTACTTTTTAGACATGACTTCACTAAAATACAAGAAATAATGGAGGAAGTTTAGATTTGAACTGTTCAGCTTTGCACAAGTAAACATGCTGCAGGACTGCTTGTATTGGAGATTTAAGATGCAAACTGATATAGGCTGATACTGTTTTTTTTTTTGCGGATATCGGACTGGTATCAATATCGGCTCGGGGACACCCCAACTGTTTTGAATGGATTGATGTTGTTAGCGTCTTGACTGCTAATTTACACCCCAACTGGGCCTTTTGCAGCAAAACAAGTGCGGTTAAACAATATTTTTTTTTAATCAGACCAATCCCATTTCAGACCAATCCCATTTTTGATTAATCACAATTAATGACAGTAAATTACTCGCCTGCATAATTCAAATTAACTTGAAAAAAGCCACGATTGTTTAAACACGAGTGCAATTTTATTGTCAGCAGGTCATACGCGAAATATTTTAAATGTTCTCCTTGAACGCACGTCCTTTATTTGATAACAATATTATCTTAAGTTTTGTCTTGAGTTATTTTGAAGCGGAATTCGCCACAGAACACACGAGTCGGAGTCTCCATCTTTGCGCTGACTGTATAACACCCCCACTCACACACACACACACACACACACACACCCACACGCACACACACACACACACACACACACACACACGCACACACACACACACACGCCACCCCATTTAGGTAACCATCTGCGCTTAAGGTAAAAGAACATGTGCTTTGAACATAAATTGTGATTAATCTACAAACCCCGTTTCCATATGAGTTGGGAAATTGTGTTAGATGTAAATATAAACGGAATACAATGATTTGCAAATCCTTTTCAACCCATATTCAATTGAATGCACTACAAAGACAACATATTTGATGTTCAAACTCATAAACTTCATTTTTTTTTTGCAAATAATAATTAACTTAGAATTCATGGCTGCAACACGTGCCAAAGTAGTTGGGAAAGGGCATGTTCACCACTGTGTTACATGGCCTTTCCTTTTAACAACACTCAGTAAACGTTTGGGAACTGAGGAGACACATTTTTTAAGCTTCTCAGGTGGAATTCTTTCCCATTCTTGCTTGATGTACAGCTTAAGTTGTTCAACAGTCCGGGGGTCTCCGTTGTGGTATTTTAGGCTTCATAATGCGCCACACATTTTCAATGGGAGACAGGTCTGGACTACAGGCAGGCCAGTCTAGTACCCGCACTCTTTTACTATGAAGCCACGTTGATGTAACACGTGGCTTGGCATTGTCTTGCTGAAATAAGCAGGGGCGTCCATGGTAACGTTGCTTGGATGGCAACATATGTTGCTCCAAAACCTGTATGTACCTTTCAGCATTAATGGCGCCTTCACAGATGTGTAAGTTACCCATGTCTTGGGCACTAATACACCCCCATACCATCACGGATGCTGGCTTTTCAACTTTGCGCCTATAACAATCCGGATGGTTCTTTTCCTCTTTGGTCCGGAGGACACGACGTCCACAGTTTCCAAAAACAATTTAAAATGTGAACTCGTCAGACCACAGAACACTTTTCCACTTTAAATCAGTCCATCTTAGATGAGCTCAGGCCCAGCGAAGCCGACGGCGTTTCTGGGTGTTGTTGATAAACGGTTTTCGCCTCGCATAGGAGAGTTTTAACTTGCACTTAAAGATGTAGCGACCAATTGCAGTTACTGACAGTGGGTTTCTGAAGTGTTCCTGAGCCCATGTGGTGATATCCTTTACACACTGATGTCGTTTGTTGATGCAGTACAGCCTGAGGGATCGAAGGTCACGGGCTTAGCTGCTTACGTGCAGTGATTTCTCCAGATTCTCTGAACCCTTTGATGATATTACGGACCGTAGATGGTGAAATCCCTAAATTCCTTGCAATAGCTGGTTGAGAAAGGTTTTTCTTAAACTGTTCAACAATTTGCTCACGCATTTGTTGACAAAGTGGTGACCCTCACCCCATACTTGTTTGTGAATGACTGAGCATTTCATGGAATCTACTTTTATACCCAATCATGGCACCCACCTGTTCCCAATTTGCCTGTTCACCTGTGGGATGTTCCAAATAAGTGTTTGATGAGCATTCCTCAACTTTATCAGTATTTATTGCCAACTTTCCCAACTTCTTTGTCACGTGTTGCTGGCATCAAATTCTAAAGTTAATGATTATTTGCAAAAAAAAAAACCTTTGTCAGTTTGAACATCAAATATGTTGTCTTTGTAGCATATTCAACTGAATATGGGTTGAAAATGATTTGCAAATCATTGTATTCCGTTTATATTTACATCTAACACAATTTCCCAACTCATATGGAAACGGGGTTTGTACAACGATACATGATTCATGTGATATTTTTTTGTGATTAATCATGAGTTAACTCATTATTTTTGACAGTCCTATTTTAAATGAGTAGTAAATAGCATTTTTTGTTGCTTTTGTTTAGTTACGTCTTGTGTACTATTGACTTCGTTTTAATCAAACACTTGTATGCAATGTAGGAAGAATAAGGAACTAGTTAAAATATTGTGTTGATATTGTTAAATTGTCAATAATCTGTGTTTAAACACGATTATTGCGATCATTTTGTGATTAATTGCATTTGTTACCAACTCGTTTACTTTCACAGCCTTAGTAAACATGGATGTAAGTGACTCATCATTTACTAAAAGTCCAGCTTTATTAATTTGTAAAAATGTGTAGGAGTCAGATGTTAAGAGCAACTTGTAACCAACACGAACAATTTTAGGGCCTTATTCAGTTTTCATTGACTTGGATCATCAGACTAATCAGTCTTCAGGTTTTAATGTGCATTACTTAGCATTTTTTCAGAATTCCTTGGTTTTGATGGTTTTTTGATGCATTCTCTTCAGGCCACCACCCGAACCTGCTGAGCCTGGTAAGTGTCAAAGTCTCCTGGTAGAGTGTCTGCAGACAGAAAGAAACAGACATTTTATATTTGCTTTCCCTCGTTAGGGTCACGGGTGAGCTGGAGCCTATCCCAGCTGACTTTGGCTAAGACACAGGGTACACTTTTGACTGGTCACCAGTCAGAGTAAACAAATAGACCCCATTAATTAATTAACGTGGACCTCGACTTAAACAAGTTGAAAAACTGATTCGGGTGTTACCATTTAGTGGTCATTTGTACGGAATATGTACTGTACTGTGCAATATACTAATACTAGTTTCAATCAATCAATCAATCAAACAAAACAATTATTCACACCTGTGGAAAACCTAGAGGATTCAATAAACTAGCATGATTTGCAGCTGAGATAGGCTCCGGCGACCCCAAAAAGGGACAAGCGGTAGGAAATGGATGGATGGATGGATTTGGGGATGCGAGAGGAGGCAAAATCCACACAGTTTCAAACCTTTGATCTCCTGACTGACTGGAACTCAGATCCTATTCATTTTGTTTTCTCTATCTAACAAGTACAAGAAAAAATTCAAATCTCTTAATTGACAATTTAAGTTCCTCGCATACAGGGATTCTCAAACTGTGGTACCGTGTACCACTCGTGGCACGCTGGCTCCATCTTGTGGTACGCCAAAGAATCGCTTGATTAAGGTACAGTGTTTTATTTTTCCATTTTCAAACAGTGTTACTGTTCAAACTGTGTGTAATGTTACAGGGGCCAAAAAATATTAAATATACTTGTTAAATAAAATCTCGGCCTTGTTTTAATGAATACTGAGGCCTACCGTATTTTTCGGACTATAAATCTCAGTTTTTTTCATAGTTTGGGGTTGCGACTTATACTCGGGAGCGACTTATGTGTGAAATTATTAACACATTACCGTAAAATATCAAATAATATTATTTAGCTCATTCACGTTAGACAACGGTTCTCAACCTTTTTTTAGTGATGTACCCCCTGTGAATTTTTTTTAAATTCAAGTACCCCCTAATCAGAGCAAAGCATTTTTGGTTGAAAAAAAGAGATACAGAAGTAAAATACAGCACTATGTCATCAGTTTCTGATGTATTCAATTGTATAACAGTGCAAAATATTGCTCATTTGTAGTGGTCTTTCTTGAACTATTTGGAAAAAAAGATAGGTTTTTATTTATATTATATTTTATTATACCTACTCAGTGGCGTAGTGGTTAGAGTGTCCGCCCTGAGATCGGTAGGTTGTGAGTTCAAACCCCGGCCGAGTCATACCAAAGACTATAAAAAAATGGGACCCATTACCTCCCTGCTTGGCACTCAGCATCAAGGGTTGGAATTGGGGGTTAAATCACCAAAATGATTCCCGGGCGCGGCCACCGCTGCTGCCCACTGCTCCCCTCACCTCCCAGGGGGTGATCAAGGGTGATGGGTCAAATGCAGAGAATAATCTCGCCACACCTAGTGTGTGTGTGACAATCATTGGTACTTTAACTTTATATTTATAAAGGATTTTTGAATTGTTGCTATTTTTAGAATATTTAAAAAAAAGTCTCACGTACCCCTTGGCAAAGCTTCAAGTACCCCCAGGGGTACGCGTACCCCCTTTTGAGAACCACTGACGTAAGAGACTAGACGTATAAGATTTCTTGGGATTTAGCGATTAGGAGTGACAGATTGTTTGGTAAACGTATAGCATGTTCTATATGTTATAGTTATTTGAATGACTCTTACCATAATATGTTACGTTAACATACAAGGCACGTTCTCAGTTGGTTATTTATGCCTCATATAACATACACTTATTCAGCCTGTTGTTCACTATTCTTTATTTATTTTAAATTGCCTTTCAAATGTCTATTCTTGGTGTTGGGTTTTATCAAATAAATTTCCCCCCAAAAATGCGACTTATACTCCAGTGCGACTTATATATGTTTTTTTCCTTCTTTATTATGCATTTTTGGCCGGTGCGACTTATACTCCGGTGCGACTTATACTCCGAAAAATACGGTACTTTACTACTGTATTTTAAAGTTAAAGTACCACTGATGGTCACACGCCCACTAGGTGTGGTGAAATTACCCTCTGCATTTGACCCATCACCTAGTTCCACCCCCTGGGAGGTGAGGGGAGCAGTGAGCAGCAGCGGTGTCCGCGTTCGGGAATCATTTTGGTGATTTAACCCCCAATTCCAACCCTTGATGCTGAGTGTCAAGCAGGGAGGTAATGGCTCCCATTTTTGTAGTCTTTGGTATGACCCAGCCGGGGTTTGAACTCACAATCTACCGATCTCATGGCGGACACTAATGGTGGTCTTTATGGTGGTACTTGGAGAGCCAAGGTCTTTCTGAGTTGGTACTTGGTGAAATAAGTTTGAGAACCACTGCTTGCATGCATTAAATAACAATTACGGTATCCTACGCGTGTCTTATCATAGTTGACTATTTGAGTTGTAATTGGACTATCAAACGTTGGACATTGAACCTCTTTCCTCCCTCCGTGGGACTCGCTGGAAATTGGCAACGGTAATGATCCTTCCTTAAGTTCATTGGGCCGATCTGAGGACCTCACTAAACTGCCGAACGTCTGCCGTGTTTATTTATTAACCTGAGAGTTTAAGCCTTTTTGAGGTGGAGCATGTCACAAATGACATCTGTTTATATGTGGGAATCACTACACTGCAAAAACTGAAATCTAAGTAAGATTAAATATCTCAAATAAGGGTGATATTTGCTTATTTTCTGTCTGATAAGATAATTCTTCTCACTAAGCAGATTTTATGTTAGAGTGTTTTACTTGTTTTAAGGATTTTGGTCCTAAATGATCTCAGTAAGATATTACAGCTTGTTGCTGAGATTTGATGACCTATATTGAGTAAAACATGCTTGAAACTAGAATATCAACTTTTGCAAAGCTGTGTCATCTACACTCACAAGTATAAAACTACTTTTTTAAAGTAAAAATTTCTTACTTCAAGCATGAAAAAAAAATCATGTATCCTGACATATCATTATGTCAAGATAATGGCACTAGCATTTACTTAATTTAAGAATATTTTTCAACATATTGAGCAAAAAGGTCTCTCTCTTTTTTCTACCAAGAAAAGTGCACTTGTTATTAGTGAGAATATACTTATTTTAAGGTATTTTGGGGTTCATTGAGGTTAGCTCATTTTACTTGTTTTGGAAAGTCTTGACAAGTTGAATTTTCTTGTTATATTGGCAGATAATTTAGCTTAGTTCAAATAAAATACCCCTAATTTTTGTTTTGTTTTTTCTTGTTTTTGAACACTGACTTTTTGCAGTGTGGCTATATTTTTACTGCAATGTGTGTGCAGTATTATGGAGGGCCAAAACTAAATAAATGAATAATATATCTTTAAAAAGTTACTTAAAAGTTCCATTAATTAATTAAATAATAAATTAAATCATGAAATAATGATATCTATAATTAATTACATTTATAAATTATTACATTTTATTTTACATCACATAAACTGACACATTTAATAACACATTTTTGTATTAGATTCCAATTATAATTAATTAACATAATTACAGCATATACAGCAATTTATCTATTACAATTATTTGGGATTTAAATGGGACATGTTGTCTGTCTGTCTGTGTTGTCCCTGCGATGAAGTGGCGACTTGTCCAGGGTGTACGCCGCCTTCCGCCCGAATGCAGCTGAGATAGGCTACGGCACCCCCCGCGACCCCAAAAGGGACAAGCGGTAGAAAATGGATGGATAATGCCATATTTAAGTAATTTTTTAAATATTTATTTAGTTAATTGTGTCACGTTAGGCCCTCCAAGTAGTATTGTTGCAACTTTGCTGCTTTGGCTTCAAATGAATGAATCTATGTTCATAATAAGAAGTATTACATTTTGTTTTTATTAGAAGGTAGCGATAATTTTGTCTTGTTTTTGAACACCGACTTTTTGAAGTGTATTAGCTTAGATGTGCTTTTGCTAGCATATAAAATATATTGAAGACGGTCCACAAATCGTGAACTACGGGCCAAATTTAACAAATTGAGTATGAAAATCCTTCGTCGAAAACAGCCTAGCAGTTTACAATAGAAACTCTGAATTAGAATCCCCTAAGGCAGGGCTGTTTCAACCAAATTCGGCCCACGGATTCAATTAAAAAACTTGGAAGAGACTTTCATATTTGTAGCAAACTCCTAAAAACACTAGAGCGCCTGAAGCTAATATTTGACTTTGTTTTTTTGCAGTAGTCTGTAGAAACAGAAGAGTGTTCCCGTTGTCCACCGCAAATGATCGTGGTTCTCAGGATAACAAAATAAAAATAAGAGTGAAAAAATTAGTCCGCCCCCCTTGGTCCTTAGTTTTCTTCAAATGTGGCCACCAAAACAATTTAGTTGAATAACCCTGCCCTAAAGTCTTACAATTCGGAGTTCAAATTTGATTGCACTAAGAAAAATTCCTAGTTTGTGAACCCGTTCTCAAACAATGGCAATAAAACTATTCTGATTCTGAAATCTAATCACAGAAAAGCTTCTTGGTTGGTCACCATTGCAGCGGTAACGCAGGTTGGCCCAGATGATGTTCTCCTGGGAGAAGCAGAAGACTCCGAGTCGGCCTCCTCTCATTGTACCGTCTATTACCACTCCGGTGTCTGCCACCTTCTGGGGACCCTCATAGAAGCGTACCCTGCACCCCGAAAGAGCAAAGAACATCAAATATGTCATATGCCGTCCATAAGTAGACGAATGTGCTGTGGTAGCGGGACAAGTACCTGATGTATCCGTCAGCCGGTCGGTGCTGGAGGAACCAGCGATAAGAGGTCTTGTCCTTCCAGCCAACATTGCGAGCGTCTTTCCACAGCAGCTTCACCTGGTCACTCGTGTCGCCGGTGTGCCACAAGGCGTTTCGTAGGTTCTCACCTGGTCCTGTATTGGACTTGACGGCCTTCACAAAGCCATAAATAAAACTTGATCGTGTCTTGCATCGGCCTTTGCAGTATATAACTCAGCGACTTATAAGTATTTGTTGACATGATCATCTAAGGAGAATTTAGCGGTGATGCATATACCGTATTTTTCAGAGTATAAGTCGCACCTGCCGAAAATGCATAATAAAGAAGGAAAACAACATAAATAAGTCGCACTGGTGTATAAGTCATATTTTTTGGGGAAATGTATTTGATCAAACCCAACATAAAGAATCATACTTGCCAACCTTGAGACCTCCGATTTCGGGAGGTAGGGGGTGGGGGGCGTGGTCGGGAGTGGGGCGGGGCGTGGTTAAGAGGGGAGGAGTATATTGACTAGAATTCACCAAGTCAAGTATTTCATACATATATATATATATATATATATATATATATATATATATATAGATATCTAAATCCTGAAAATATGCAGACAAACTGTGTTTAGATAATTGATACCTCAAACTTGCATAAATAAATATTAAGGAATATAACATAACTTGGCTTCTGAGAGTTTCAAAATGTAATGAATAAAATGCTAAAGTTGTTGTTAAACAAGCAATTATTTTAATAATTAAATATGGTCATTTTAAATGAATTATTATGATAATTTAAAATCAATTATTTCAAATATGTTTATTTTAATGTATAATTCTATGGCTGGATGTAATAAGGAGTCACGAAAAAATACAAATAAAAATACAATTAATTTTGATGTTTTTAGCAAAATATAGTAAAAATGTATTTAGTTTTTTTTTTTTTTTAATTAATAAATATATTTATTTTTAGGTAAAATAAACATAACAATACAATTTATCTCTAGTCTGGATGATTTAGTTTACTCACTCAGGTCCGCGTGGAGCTGGAGGGGGCATGGCTTCCAGTTCCGCTGAAAATCGGGAGATTTTCGGGAGAATATTTGTCCCGGGAGGTTTTCGGGAGAGGCGCTGAATTTCGGGAGTCTCCCGGAAAATCCGGGAGGGTTGGCAAGTATGCAAAGAATAGACATTTGAAAGGCAATTTAAAATAAATAAAGAATAGTGAACAACAGGCTGAATAAGTGTACGTTATATGAGGCATAAATAACCAACTGAGAACGTGCCTGGTATGTTAACGTAACATATTATGGTAAGAGTCATTCAAATAACTATAACATATAGGACATGCTATACGTTTACCAAACAATCTGTCACTCCTAATCGCTAAATCCCATGAAATCTTATACGTCTAGTCTCTTACGTGAATGAGCTAAATAATATTATTTGATATTTTACGGTAATGTGTTAATAATTTCACACATAAGTCGCTCCTGAGTATAAGTTGCACCCCCGGCCAAACTATGAAAAAAACTGCGACTTATAGTCCGAAAAATACGGTAGTCTGTATTTTCACTTTTGGTCCAGTTAAAACAAACTTTAATTCTTACAATTTGTTTGGCCAAGTGTGAACGCAGTCTTCTGAACCCAGGACCAGACCAAACAGGCAGACCGAGACAGCCAGAGAGATGGATCTCAGTCCACCTGCACTGACCGTACCACTAAATGATGTCAGTATATGATGTAATCAAATGTAAGGCAAACCAGGCATTGGTTAGCAAAATCCAACAAAAATCTGACTGAAATGGTTCTTGTTGCTCATTACAGTTTGGAGGCCTTGCAGTACATCTTCTGAAACAGTCTTGATGTCTTTAGATCAGGGGTCTCAGACATGCGGCGTTATTTTGTGGCCCACACCTTAATATGAAAATTGAATGTTAGCGCGGCCCGCAAGTTTTATATGAATGGCGCTTGACAGCGTCATACTTGCCAACCCTCCCGATTTTTCCGGGAAACTCCCGAATTTCAGGGCAACCATTTCTCTCGAATGTCTGCCGATTTTCACCCAAACAACAATATTAAGGGCGTGCCGTGATGGCACTGTCTTTAGCGCCCTCTACAACTTGTACAAACAGCGTGCCAGCCCAGTCACATGTTGTATTTGGCTTCTGTACACACACGTATGTGACTGCAAGACATACTTGGTCAACAGCCACACAGGTCACACTGAGGGTGGCCGTATAAACAACTTTAACACTGTTACAAATATGCGCCACACTGTGAACCCACACCAAACAAGAATGACAAACACATTTCAGGAGAACAGCCGCACCGTAACACAACATAAACACAACAGAACAAATACCCAGAATTCCATGCAGCCATAACTCTTCCGGGCTACAATATCCACCCCCGCTACCACCAAACCCCGCCCCCCCCTCCCTCCCTAACCCTCCCCCCATGTGACTGGGCCGGCACGCTGTTTGAATGGTGCAAAAGCGGACGCGACGGCAGGTTGTAGAGGACGTTTAAGGCAGTGCTATCACGGCACGTCCTTAATATTGTTGTCCGGGTGAAAATTGGGAGAAATTCGGGAGAATGGTTGCCCCGGGAGATTTTCGGGAGGGGCACTGAAATTCGGGAGTCTCCCGGAAAAATCGGGAGGGTTGGCAAGTATGTTGCTAGGGCGGGATAGCCATTCAAAGAAGGTGAATTCATTAAAAAGTGCATGTTAGATTTTTTTAAGAAATCTTTTCTTGCGGTCCAGTGGCCCCCAGGTAAATTGAGTTTGAGACCCCTGCTTTAGATCATCTTCATTGCATCATAGCTTGTATGTCTACGGATGTTTTCATTTTCAGGTCATTGTATTCAATCGATCTTAACCAAATTTAGTTTGTCTTAGAAGACGCTTCGCCTTGTTTCTGTTGGGATGACAGGTGAAACGTCTTCTAAGACAAACTGACCAGTCCCGTTGCGATCGATTGAATGCCCTGAAAATCTTAGCTTGTGAAAATTCCTCTTTTTGGAACACAATTCCTAACATTACAGTATATGTCACCTGGAAGATATCATGTTTTTTTTTGGATGCTTCAGTTTGCTTAAGTGACATACGCCGTCCAATCGAGGCACGACTTCATGCATATGCTTTGGTGAGTATTATTCGGTCCCCTGAATTCTAAACAAACAGCCCTCCAGTGACCACCATATGTCTTTTTACATTTTTGTACCGGACTAAAAACGAAAACCAAATTCAAGTTTATTTCTAACCTACTATAGTGGAGTGCATACCACAATAAATTCTGTAATTTATAATAGCCAAAAATGTACAGTAGGTCACACACTTGCTGCTTACCTTCAGTTGGATGCCCGGTTCCGCCACAGCTCTGAACGGGTTGGCCTGCCAATAGATCTGCTCCACCTGCTTCCACATGACCACGTAGAAACTGGAGCTGTCCTGGTACCCAAAAATGAATCCTGCGTAGTCGTCGTCCGTGACTGTGTTGACGTGAAATGTTCCTTCGAAATCGACACCACTGAAAGCGGTGTAACCTGGCAGGGAAGAAGTTCAATGTTCTCTTGTCAGTCTCAGTGCACTGCGGTTTTTGAAAGTGACAACGGATATTTTTTTAGAAACATCTATTCGGTATTGCAAGCAGTCTGTTCAATAAAGAAGCTGCTTTGTCCACCTGATTTTGTGCACGGCCCATTTTTTAGCTGATGGAGGACCAATCGTTTTTGTGAGAACATTTGAATTTATTTGAATCCCAAACGTTTTGCACCTTCTAAAACAGTGTTCTTAACCTGGGTTCAATCGAATACTAGGGGTTCGGTGAGTCGGCCTCAGAGGTTCGATGGAGCCTCCGCCGCGGAGGTCAAGACATAAATAAAAACTTCTCTCTATCGGCGTATTATGGATACCCTCAAACAATGTCCCCTCTAATTTTCCATATGAGTGAGAAAACACAAAAACTCCTTGAGCATTCGGTGGAGCACATGTGAGTGACGTCAGGCGTGCACATGCACTGTGGCCACACCAGCAGCACACCAGTCCCAAACCTGACTAAATAACAAGTTAAATGTTTTATTATTATAATCATTATAATCCAAGAGATTGTTTTCTAATATAAGTGTTTTGGCCCACTTACAATGACAATAACAAAAAATATTGTTTTTCATGTGCTGTGTACTAGTATTGTATGTCTTGGGTGGGGTTCCTGCTTTGGAAATAATTTGTACCACTTTCAGATATCGCATTTAGTGGGAACTAAATGCGATATCTGATAACTACTTGGGGCGGTATAGCTCGGTTGGGGCGGTATAGCTCGGTTGGTAGAGTGGCCACGCCACGCAGGTTCAATCCCCGCTTCCGCCATCCTAGTCACTGCCGTTGTGTCCTTGGGCAAGACACTTTACCCACCTGCTTCCAGTGCCACCCACACTGGTTTAAATGTAACTTAGATATTGGGTTTCACTATGTAAAGCGCTTTGAGTCACTAGAGAAAAAGCGCTATATAAATATAATTCACTTCACTTCACTAAAACATTCACATGTTGCACAATGAGATGTAAACATGGGATCATTTGTACATTCCTGTAAGTTTCTGTTTGTAAAATATATCTTTATTATTAGTATTTCTTTAATATAATAACATCATTTCATGATTAATATTTACAAATTAAGATTAAATTAAGAATTGTATATATTTTTTTCACTAAAGAAGGGTTCGGTGAATGCGCATATGAAACTAGTGGGGTTCGGTACCTCCAACAAGGTTACGAACCACTGTTCTAAAACTTCTGACACAAAACCCAAGCCCTGACGGAAGCTGCTTAATTGGACCATTGCTGGAGCCTATCCGGATGGACCATTGCTATTCTAAAAAAAGGTAGTTTAGCTATGAGCTAGTAGCAGCCATTACAATATCAATAAATCTTCAGTTCCTACATAAAGAAGGTGGGCGAGGGCAACAGTGTCTGTTACAAAGACTGCGCAAATTCTCCATAACTACGGTCCTCATTCGGAAGAAGACACAGCATCATGATGCAACGGATTCTTTAGCGTCGTCATTCGTGAGTATCAATATTTAATATGTAACGAGTGTGTGTGTGCAATGTAACTCCCGTAATAATCGAGAGAACCATAGCTGCTATTGTCATAACCTGTGTTGCCATTCACTCTGTTGGTCAGCTGTGCTTTATTCCAGTGCCCATGTATGGTGTTGATTACACTCCAGCAATTAACCCTTTCATATCCCCTGCGGAAGTAAAACGCCAGTTTTCCTAACCCTCACCACTCCAGTACGTGTTGCTGCTACAGTAGTTCTTTCCTGAGACCTTGTTTTGTGAGCTACTTCCTTGGGCCATCTCCGCTATCACATTGTGAGTATTACTGCCGTGTCTTTTCGTTTTCTAGCCTACATTACTTTTGTTTTGCAACCTGTACACCTCAGACCTACCTACACATGAATTCCGACATACCCAGAAAGCAGATATCTACGAAGGTGTACGTTTTGTTCTCGGCAAATATCCAGCTTTATATTAGATAGACATCCACTTTTAAGTCGAGGAACACGTTCTTACCAACAGCCAACCCAGGATCACTGTTCATTGTCTGGACAATCTCTCTTCCCTGCACAGTAGATAAAAAAAACATGTCATTCATAGTCTTTGCTTTATCAGGTATGATTTTTTTTTTAATCCTTCGAAATGGTGTATAATACCAAGTAAAAGTCACCTGGTCCAGCACTACCCAGTTGGGGTCGATCTGAGCGTCGCCCTCAGGATCTAAGACCACAGTCTGGTACTCCCTGAAGTCAGTGAGCGTGACCTCAGCGTTTTCAGGACAAACGTCAATGGTGTCAATAATAGTGTCGTTGTCGAAATCCCTTTCGCACACATTACCTATGCCGTTACCTGGATAGGGTACAAAGGTTTGGATTTATCGATACAAAAATGTGAGAATGATTGTTTTGTTTCTCACCTGCAGTGTTACCTACCATCAGAGTCCTCCTGCTGGGGGTTCGGGATTAAACGGCAGTTATCAGGACCCGGTGGCAGTAGGTCAGGAATGCCATCGTTGTCGTCGTCTTCATCACACTCGTCTCCCTTGCCGTCCTTGTCGGTGTCCAGCTGGGAGCTGTTGATGACGGCTGGGCAGTTGTCTCGAGAGTCTTGGTGACCGTCGCCATCGCTGGGTGAGAGGGTCTTTGATTGGCATGTGCAAGATGCAGGCCGCACTTAGAGGACTTCACTTTACCTGTCTTTGTTGGTGTCACAAGGATCTCCGATAAGATCGTTGTCCGCATCCAACTGCGGAGCAGAGGAAGAAACAGCAGGTTTATTCAAAAAGTTGATAAAAGTTCAAGTAATCGTACAAAATCATTTAAGTCAACGCAAAAATGTTCTAATGTAAATTTGCCGCTAAACCCTATGAAAAGTTAACCACTAACTTCCTGATGTGTGTGTTGTTGGTCGATCTATGCACAAACAAATCGTCCGATACTGATCGAGGCCATTCGATCGGCACATCCCTACTTTTATCTACATGCAACCCACCTGGATCGGCCTATTTCACACCAGGATCCACAGATTTATAGTCAAGAGCGCTCACCAACAAGTTAAAAGATCACATTGGTGCCGTGACCCGGATGAAAGTGAGGTATAGGAGGGTGAATGTAATGAATGGCAGCTGTGTAAAAGTAGCTTCCATGATGCCTCAAGAGTAGCACTGGACAACGAGCTGACACAGGGTATCCGCGGGGTCCTAAAAAGTCTAAAAAAGTCTTAAATCGAAACGTCTAAGATTATCCTAAAATCTAATAAAAGGTCTTAAATACGATTTTGAGAGGTCTTAAAAATCTATTGACGTTACTTTTATTTAAAACATGCATAGACTTCAGTCTCGCTTTGAAATGTTTCGATTTTTGAGGACGCTATAACGTAACTACACAGCGGAACTAAGTGTGCTGCCCGGTCAGAAGTTATAGTTTGGCAATTTTTTTAGTCTGACTTCCAAACAAATCTTGGCTCACAGCAGAGAGCATACTTGCCAACCTTGAGACCTCCGATTTCAGGAGGTGGGGGGAGGGGGGTGGGGTGGGCGTGGTTGGGGCGGGGGCGTGGTTAAGAGGGGAGGAGTATATTTATAGCTAGAATTCACCAAGTCAAGTATTTCATATATATATATATATATATATATATATATATATATATATATATATATATATATATATATATATATAAGAAATACTTGACTTTCAGTGAATTCTAGCTATATATATATATATATATATTTATTTTATTATATAATATGTATATATAAATAAAAGAAATACTTTGAATTTCAGTGTTCATTTATTTACACATATACACACACATAACACTCATCTACTCATTGTTGAGTTAAGGGTTGAATTGTCCATCCTTGTTCTATTCTCTGTCACTATTTTTCTAACCATGCTGAACACCCTCTCTGATGATGCATTGATGTGTGGCACGCACAAAAGTGCTTTCATCAAATGCATTAGAGTCTGGAATCTTCCATCTCTCCCTAGCATGGCCCAAAACCGGTCAATCTTTGCTTCCTGAGGAAGATCTTCAGTGCTAAGCACTTGGTAGTCCACTACTTCTTCCGGAGGCTATCCAGGTCCAATCGCAGCTGCAGCTTGGAACTTACAAGCTGTTATGAGAGTAGCGTATGTGTGTGTGTGGCCCTTTAATAGGTGAGCATGTGAGGTGAGTGACGTCAGTGGTGTGGGCGAGAGAAGAGAGGGAGCGGTAGCGTGAGTGCGGGCGGGGACTCGTTTGTTTTGTGTTGGATTGGCTGTGTGCAAGCAATCAATAAAGCAAAATTTGCAACTAATCGCCGGACTCAGGCAGGAAAGGTGCAACAAAGCGTATTTCTTCATCTTACTCGTCGTCGGCGTCGCCATGGCTGTATCTTCCTCGTTCTTCTGCTTCGTCTCCTTGTTGTGTGCGCAGTTGTGCACTGCACTCTCTAAAAGCCGTATATGTTATTGATGTTATAGATAGCAGTATTGTCCTGTTTAAGAGTGTCACAACATTGCTGTTTACGGCAGACAAACTGCTTTACGGTATACAAAAACATGACTGCTGTTGTTGTGTGTTGTTACCACGCTGGGAGGACGTTAATGAAACTGCCTAACAATATACCCACATAAGAAACCAAGAACTCGCCCTCGATCATTCTACAGTTATAATGTGATTGGGCAGGCACACTGTTTATATCGTGGGAAAGCGGACTCAGGTCCGCATGGAGCTGGAGGGGGCGTGGCCTCCAGCTCCGCCTGAATTTCGGGAGAAAATTTGTCCCGGGTGGTTTTCGGGAGAGGTGCTGAATTTCGGGAGTCTCTCGGAAAATCCGGGGGGGGTTAGTGATTTTAGTTAAGCGTTTTGTATTCCAATGTGTAAGAGCGGTGAATATATTCATATACTTTGCAAGTAATTCCGGGCCTCCAATTTTCCTTTGTCTTTTGTACTTTTTTGCTTCTATTGATGTCAAATGGGTCTTAAATTGTATTGATTATGGTCCTAAAAAAGTCTTAAAAAGTCTTAAATGTGGCTTGTTGAAACCAGCAGAGACCCTGTGACAGCAAGGGTCTTTTAGCTGCACTTAACTCTCATTCACTGGACTGATCAACAAGCCTCAAAACAGTTACATATAAATTACTTTCACTACATAAATTACATATTTAAAAATAAATCAACGCAAAATGAGGTTTTAAAGTAGTGTAAACAAAGCGATCTCTGACCTGGTCTGGATTGGGGATGTAAGGGCAGCTGTCGCAGGCGTCTCCAACACCGTCACCATCACGATCTTTCTGGTCGGTGTTGTGAGCCCGTTTGCAGTTATCCAGGTGATTGGGGATCCCTGCAATAAATACGGTAAATAGCTTAAAAACTTTCATGAGTACTCATTTAAACACACAGAGTACCGACCATCCCCGTCGATATCCTCATCACACTCATCACCAAAGCGGTCCACATCGGTGTCCTTTTGGTCGTTGTTTTTGATCCCACGGCAGTTGTCGCAAGCGTCACCGAAGTCGTCCTCGTCGACGTTCCTTTGGTCCACGTTGGGCACGAGCACGCAGTTATCCTGCAGAGGAGGACACGGGATTGGTCGTAGTAGTAAATAGGTGTACTCCAGTTAAGTATTTCAAAGAGTTCAGTCATACGAAGTACAGTACAGGCCAAAAGGTTGGACACGCCTTCTCATTTCAATGCGTTTTCTTTATTTTCATGACTATTTACATTGTAGATTGTCACTGAAGGCGTCAAAACTATGACGCCTGTGAAGTGAAAACCCTCTCAGGTGACTGCCTCTTGAAGCTCATGGAGAGAATGCCAAGAGTGTGCAAAGCCGTAATCAGAGCAAAGGGTGGCTATTTTGAAGAAACTAGAATAAAAAACATGTTGTCAGTTATTTCACTCCATATGTGTTCATTCCTAGTTTTGATGCCTTCAATGTAAATAGTCATGAAAATAAAGAAAGTGCATTGAATGAGAAGGTGTGTCCAAGCTTTTGGCCTGTACTGTAGTTTTCTCTATGTTAAATTAAATGAACCTGTGTGTTGGGGATCCCATCCCCATCTGCATCATCATCACAAGCATCCCCAATTCCATCACGATCCGCATCTTCCTGACCAGAGTTGGGCACAGTGAGACAATTATCCTGCAAATGAAATGGGAACAAAGAACTTGTTTAAAAACAAAACAAAAAAACTTTTGTAATTTGTTTTCTGGCGCACATAAAACCGACTCACTTTGGCGCAGTTTCTCTCGGGACAATTCAGCCTCTCGTCTGGAAAACCGTCAATGTCGATGTCGGGTCCACACAGCAAGCCGTTGCCAGCCCAACCGACTCCACACTGAGAAGATGCCAAATGTTTTATCGGTTTTGTTCACGATGTTTGTTTACTTGTCCAAATAAAGTTTAAAAAGTTATATAGTCACAGACACACACACTAGGTGTGGTGAAATTACTCTCTGCATTTGACCCATCCCCATGTTCACCCCCTGGGAAGTGAGGGGAGCAGTGAGCAGCAGCGGTGACCGCGCTCGGGAATAATTTTTGGTGATTTAACCCCCAATTCCAACCCTTGATGCTGGGAGGCGATGGGTCCCATTTTTATACTTTTTCTTCTCCAAACATATTGCTGGGTATTGTGCCCAAACAGCTAAATTTTTGTATCATCTGACATCACATGGACAAAGATAAGACCTTCTGGAGGAAAATTCTGTGGTCGGATGAAACAAAAATTTAGCTGTTTGGCCACTAGGGATGATGTTTGATAAGACATTATCGAGTTCGAGCCCATTATCGAATCCTCTTCTCGAACCGATTCCTTATCGATTCTCTTATCGAATCCAGATAGGTTGTTGTATATGGAAAAAAACACAATATTTGGTTTAACAAAAGCTCACGTTTATTTTATAAGAAAAAAATAAAATTAATTAATTAATATTGACTGTTACCCTCCTAAAAAAATAAAATAAATAAATATTGACTGTTGTTACCCAAAGTATATTAAGTGAGATTTTTCAGAAAAATAAATATATACAGTAACACAAAAACAACCTGTCTCTGTGATCACTAAAGGTGAATAGCCATGCCTTGAGGCATTTTTTCCGGTCCATTATTTTTGCTGCTTGTGTGACATCACAGGAAATGACGTCGCTGAGCTACATCATTTCCTGTGATGTCCCACAGGGCATTTCTTCAGGGACAGGATTCGTTCCCAGGTATTCGAATAAAGAACCAACTCTTTTTCTTTACTATAGTGGTCTCGATAACGGGAACCGGTTCTCAAAAAGGGATTTGAGTCCACGGAATCGGTTATTTTCTTATCGAACGGTTCTTTTCTTATCGAACAACCGGGAGAACCGGTTTCGAACATCATCCCTATTGGCCACAATACCCAGCAATATGTTTGGAGGAGTAAAAGTGAGGCCCTTAATCCCAGGAACACCATCATACCGTCAAGCATGGTGGTGGTAGCCTTATCCTCTGTGCCTTTTTTTTCTGCCAATGGAGCTGGTGCTTTACAGAGAGTAAATGGTGCAATGAAAAAGGAGGATTACCTCCAAATTTTTCAGGACAACCTAAAATCATCAGCTCGTAGGTTGGGTCTTGGGCGCAGTTGGGTGTTCCAACAGGACAATGACCCCAAACACATGTCAAAAATGGTAAAGGAATGGCTAAATCAGGAGGTTTTAGAATGGCCTTCCCAAATTCCTGACTTAACGTGTGGACAATGCTGAAGAAACAAGTCCATGTCAGAAAACCAACAAATTTAGCTGAACTGCACCAATTTTGTCAAGAGGAGTGGTAAAAAATTCAACCAGAAGCTTGTGGATGGCTACCAAAAGCGCCTTATTGCAGTGAAACTTGCCAAGGGACATGTAACCAAATATTAACATTGCTGTACGTATACTTTTGACCCAACAGATTTGGTCACATTTTCAGTAGACCCATAATAAATTCATAAAAGAACCAAACTTCATGAATTATTTTTGTGAACAACAAGTATGTGCTCCAATCACTCTATCACAAAAAAAATAAGAGTTGTAGAAATGATTGGAAACTCAAGACAGCCATGACATTATGTTCTTTACAAGTGTATGTAAACTTTTGATCGCGACTGTATATGTACTATAAAAGGTTTTAAACAAAGTCTCAGTTTTCGCCAAAGGTCTGTTGGATCTTTGATATATGTGTGTCTCTAAAGAAGTGTCTTGTCAGTGACTTAAACTTGAATTTGCTCACCTGACATTCGATCTTGCCATCTCGATGGGCGATACACTTGGCGCTGCCATGGCAGGGGTTGGGTTGGCCGTTTCCACATGCCCTCTCAGGCTTGCAGCCGAGTCGCTGGTCACCCACGTAACCCTGCCTACAGGGGCCACACCTGAACGAGCCCTGACAGTATAACACTCAACATCAGTTCATTGGTTTTCTACCAGCACTTTGGGCAAGTAAAATCAAGCAAGATGTCACACTCGCATTATATCGGAATATAATACAGTGGTACCTCAACGTAAAGCCCCACTTAAAGGGGAACATTATCACCAGACCTATGTAAGCGTCAATATATACCTTGATGTTGCAGAAAAAAGACCATATATTTTTTTAACCGATTTCCGAACTCTAAATGGGTGAATTTTGGCGAATTAAACGCCTTTCTAATATTCGCTCTCGGAGCGATGACGTCACAACGTGACGTCACATCGGGAAGCAATCCGCCATTTTCTCAAACACCGAGTCAAATCTGCTCTGTTATTTTCCGTTTTTTCGACTGTTTTCCGTACCTTGGAGACATCATGCCTCGTCGGTGTGTTGTCGGAGGGTGTAACAACATGAACAGGGACGGTTGCACCAGTGGTCCAAAGATGCGAAAGTGGCAAGAAATTGGACGTTTGTTCCGCACACTTTACCGACGAAAGCTATGCTACGACAGAGATGGCAAGAATGTGTGGATATCCTGCGACACTCAAAGCAGATGCATTTCCAACGATAAAGTCAAAGAAATCTGCCGCCAGACCCCCATTGAATCTGCAATTCAGGGACAAAGGACCTCGGTAGCACGGCAAGCAATGGCGGCAGTTTGTTCCCGCAGACGAGCGAGCTAAACCCCCTGGATGTCTTGGCTCACACCGTCCCTTATGCCACCGAAGATGATCAAGAGAAGAATATCGACCCTAGCTTCCCTGGCCTGCTGACATCAACTCCAAAACTGGACAGATCAGCTTTCAGGAAAAGAGCGCGGATGAGGGTATGTCTACAGAATATATTAATTGATGAAAATTGGTCTGTCTGCACTCTCAAAGTGCATGTTGTTGCCAAATGTATTTCATATGCTGCAAACCTAGTTCATAGTTGTTAGTTTCCTTTAATGCCAAACAAACACATACCAATCGTTGGTTAGAAGGCGATCGCCGAATTCGTCCTCGCTTTCTCCCGTGTCGCTGGCTGTCGTGTCGTTTTCGTCGGTTTCGCTTGCATACGGTTCAAACCGATATGGCTCAATAGCTTCGGTTTCTTCTTCAATTTCGTTTTCGCTACCTGCCTCCACACTACAACCATCCGTTTCAAAACATGCGTAATCTGTTGAATCGCTGAAGCCGCTGAAATCCGAGTCTGAATCCGAGCTAATGTCGCTATAGCTTGCTGTTCTTTCCGCCATGTTTGTTTGTGTTGGCTTCACTATGTGACGTCACAGGAAAATGGACGGGTGTTTATAAAATCAGGCACTTTGAAGCTTTTTTTAGGGATATTGCGTGATGGGTAAAATTCTGAAAAAAACTTCGAAAAATATAATAAGCCACTGGGAACTGATTTTTAATGGTTTTAACCATTCTGAAATTGTGATAATGTTCCCCTTTAAGAACTTTCACTTTTAGGTGATTTTGGCGGTGCGATATTTTTTTGCCAGAAGGCCACATTTCCCATGCGGACTAGCACATTTAGTGTCAAACTGACATGATGTCCGTCCTAATATTGGCAGAAATATTACTGGCCATGCTGATGTTGAATAGCAGACACTATCAAGAAATGATCTTTGATTGCGCTACAAACGTGACGCTGCTACCAAGAATGTATCGGAGCGGATGCAGTTCTGAAGCAAAGAAAGACAAACGGGAGAGTTTTTTCCAAGAAAGTAGTGTGGTGGCTATTTATTGCTACCGCGCAAATTTCCCACAGCTAACATTAGAATTGTCATTTTGATTTGAGCATCGAAAGACGGAAATCGATGTGCCGCCTGAAAACTCAAAAAAGAAGTGCAATTACCGTATTTTTCAGAGTATAAGTCGCTCAGGAGTATAAGTCGCACCGGCCGAAAATGCATAATAAAGAAGGAAAATGAGCTAAATAATATTATTTGATATTTTATGGTAATATGTTGATAATTTCACACAAGTCGCTCCTGAGTATAAACTATGAAAAAAACTGCGACTTATAGTCCGAAAAATACGGTACTGCTAACATGGCAGAAGCTCCAAAACAACCAATGAAACAAAAAGTTTTGTCTGTGGAGACAAAAAAAAAGGAGCTTGAATGACAGTCAGTATCAACATTGCCCCGACTTTCACTCGCTGGCGTGAGCTCAAAAATGAGGGACTTTCGGTCGATGCCGCCTTGACTATGTTCCTGCTAAACCAGTTAAAAACTGGTCAATGTTGATACTGACTGTCCTTTAAGCTCCTTTTTTCTTTTCTTTTTTGTCTCCACAGACAAAATTTTTTGTTTCTTTGGTCAGTATCAACATTGACCAGTTTTTAACTGGTTTAGCAGGAACATAGTCAAGGCAGCGAGTGAAAGTCGTGGCAATGTTGATACTGACTGTCCTTTAAGCTCCTTTTTTTTTTGTCTTTTTTTTTGTCTCCACAGACAAAACTTTTTGTTTCTTTGGTTGTTTTGGAGCTTCTGCCATGTTAGCAGTAATTGCACCAAAGCGTTCTTCTTTGTCAGGTTCAAACGCTGATGACATCTATTAAACAAGACAAGAAGCAAGGAATCAAACAGAGACAGAATTCAATTTGGCTCAGTGAGGAGAGACGCCTGGACACTAGTGTCTCAGCACGCTCTGCCAAAAGATTGCACGCCTCCTTCTTTTATTTGGACCTTCCCTGACCACATGGCAACAGCTGCTTCCAAAGGGACGGAGTCGGAAACAGCCATCGCCTTTGATTACAAAACAGTTCAAAAGAAAAGGTCGGTTCAAAAAAGAGGTTTGTAAAAGAGTTCAAAAAAGCGGTGCCTGGAGGGGAGTCAGGCCCTGCTTCCTCTCCGCTTTGTAGTTCTTGGGTCAAGACAATATCTTTCTGTTGATTACAATACATGAAAGAAACAGAACACCTTCATGTTGCTTCCCATCCTACACAGTCGAGTTTTACAAGCCTTCTTCTTGGTAGGTTGAAAGACAGATTTTGGTCTTCTCGCCGGGAACTCATTTCAACACAAAGTTTTTGTGATAACTTAGATAAAATTGTTCTAACATTCTTCTTCTTTTTTGAGGTTTCAGGCGGCACGTAGGCGTTCACATCGACTTCCGTCTTCATAACGAATGGGGAAACGGGGAGTGACGTATGCCGTAAAGCAAGTCAGCACATTTGTAGTGTTTTGTGTGGGCCCCCCTCCTGAAAGTTGCTTAGTGCCACTAAAAGCGATACAGGCCATGTCAGAGGTGTCATTCAACTAGTTGTAATCCAATGTATCATCCCAAAAATTATGAAAACAATATATGAATGTTGATTAGTTACTTAGTGCTGCTTTAAGTGTTCTGAGATAAGAGCTGTCCCTTGGCTAATTGTTATGCTTTAAGTTACAAACCCCGTTTCCATATGAGTTGGGAAATTGTGTTAGATGTAAATATAAACGGAATACAATGATTTGCAAATCATTTTCAACCCATATTCAGTTGAATATGCTACAAGACAACATATTTGATGTTCAAACTGATAAACTTTTTTTTTTTTGCAAATAATCATTAACTTTAGAATTTGATGCCAGCAACATGTGACAAAGAAGTTGGGAAAGGTGGCAATAAATACTGATAAAGTTGAGGAATGCTCATCAAACACTTATTTGGAACATCCCACAGGTGAACAGGCAAATTGGGAACAGGTGGGTGCCATGATTGGGTATAAAACGTGGATTCCATGAAATGCTCAGTCATTCACAAACAAGGATGGGGCGAGGGTCACCACTTTGTCAACAAATGCGTGAGCAAATTGTTGAACAGTTTAAGAAAAACCTTTCTCAACCAGCTATTGCAAGGAATTTAGGGATTTCACCATCTACAATCCGTAATATCATCAAAGGGTTCAGAGAATCTGGAGAAATCACTGCACGTAAGCAGCTAAGCCCGTGACCTTCGATCCCTCAGGCTGTACTGCATCAACAAGCGACATCAGTGTGTAAAGGATATCACCACATGGGCTCAGGAACACTTCAGAAACCCACTGTCAGTAACTACAGTTGGTCGCTACATATGTAAGTGCAAGTTAAAACTCTCCTATGCAAGGCGAAAACCGTTTATCAACAACACCCAGAAACGCCATCGGCTTCGCTGGGCCTGAGCTCATCTAAGATGGACTGATACAAAGTGGAAAAGTGTTCTGTGGTCTGACGAGTCCACATTTCAAATTGTTTTTGGAAACTGTGGACGTCGTGTCCTCCGGACCAAAGAGGAAAAGAACCATCCGGATTGTTATAGGCGCAAAGTTGAAAAGCCAGCATCTGTGATGGTCTGGGGGTGTATTAGTGCCCAAGACATGGGTAACTTACACATCTGTGAAGGCGCCATTAATGCTGAAAGGTACATACAGGTTTTGGAACAACATATGTTGCCATACAAGCAATGTTACCATGGACGCCCCTGCTTATTTCAGCAGGACAATGCCAAGTCATGCCCTTTCCCAACTACTTTGTCACGTGTTGCAGCCATGAAATTCTAAGTAAATTATTGTTTGCAAAAAATAATAAAGTTTATGAGTTTGAACATCAAATATCTTGTCTTTGTAGTGCATTCAATTGAATATGAGTTGAAAAGAGTTTGCAAATCATTGTATTTCGTTTATATTTACATCTAACACAATTTCCCAACTCATATGGAAACGGGGTTTGTACAAGTAAAAATCTGAGTTACAAGCATGGAAAATGCCACAGTTAACTTCTTAAAATCCGCACAATATATCTACTCTTACTCGCGAGCATTAGCTATGGAAAGAGAGTGTGAAGGACAGAGGTTGAGATTCATTGAATTAAAGAAAGAAATCATCAAAAATATGAGAGAGCGTGTCGCCAACTTGGCAAAGCAATTTGAGCGTATCACTGCTAGTGTGCACCATGCTGAGGTATGAGTATAACGCCAACCGAGAATGATAAAATAATATCTAAACGGCTGACATTGATCCATGAAAGTATGGAAAAGCTGCTGATGGTGTGTTTGACGGAAAAGCAGTTGAGAAGACATTCTGTGGAAAGGTAAATGCTGCACATTATTAGTACATTTCTTCATAAAACTACTGTAGTTGTTTGTAGTACATTGTTCTGTTTCTATACAATGTTTCTTACCTAAATGTGTTTTAAGTTAAGAGCTCCGTCACAAAACCTCGTAAGTTAAGGCAGTGTTTTTCAACCTTTTTTGAGCCAAGGCACATTGCAGAAATCATTCAAAAAATGAAACTCAGTTGACAGTAAAAAGTTGTTGTTGCAATTGTTGGATATGACTTTAAACCATAACCAACCATGCATCACTATAGCTCTTGTCTCAAAGTAGGTGTACTGTCACCACCTGTCACATCACGCCGTGACTTGTTTTGAGTTTTTTGCTTTTTTCCAGTGTGTAGTGTTTTAGTTCTTGTCTTGCGCTCCTATTTTGGTGGCTTTTTGTCTTTTTTTGGTGTTTTCCTGTAGCAGTTTCATGTCTTCCTTTGAGCGATATTTCCCGCATCTACTTTGTTTTAGCAATCAAGAATATTTCGGTTGTTTTTATCCTTCTTAGTGGGGACATTGTTGATTGTCATGTCATGTTCGGATGTACATTGTGGACGCCGTCTTTGCTCCACAGTAAGTCTTTGCTGTTGTCCAGCATTCTGTTTTTGTTTACTTTGTAGCCAGTTCAGTTTTAGTTTTGTTCTGCATAGCCTTCCCTAAGCTTCAATTCCTTTTCTTAAGGGCACTCACGTTTATTTTTAGTTTACCTTTTTACCTGCACGCTGCCTCCCGCTGTTTCCGACATCTACAAAGCAATTAGCTACCGGCTGCCACCTACTGATATGGAAGAGTATTACACAGTTACTTTGCCAAGCTCTAAACAGCACCGACACTCAACAACAACACATCATTTGCAGACTATAATTACTGGTTTGCAAAAAATATTTTTAACCCAAATAGGTGAAATTACATAATCTCCCACGACACACCAGATTTTGATTTGACTGTTTTTACTTTGAGCCATTTTCAAACTTTATCATAGATTTTCAGCCTATAATGTGTGCATCTTGATGACACAATTCTAGCAAATGCATGAGTTGGATACCTTGAATGACATTTTTGCCTGCTGATCCACATTAGGATTGTTCACCCCTCGGTAATTTTAGCTGTTCATTGGCCGTCCTTTTCTTATGTTACGGTCATTTCTTGAATGACTTCAAATCGCACAAAATGTAATACTGAATCCATACTCACTGGAGTGTTCATGCAGATGGAGTTCTGTACACAACCACCATTGTTGGGGTTGTCACACTCATTGATGTCCGTGCACACCTTTATAGTAAGACAGACAACCAAAAAGTAGAATCACAAGTAGAATTGTTGTCTCTCAAAACAAACATGTCTCATAGTTGTTTAATAGAAACAACAATGCACATATTTGCAGGATGCCGTCAACCTTTTGGATTTCAACACGATGCAAGAGTTTAGGCTGTTTTTCTCACACAATCGTCATTAAAACACAGTAATGAAGTTGTTTACCTGTTTGTTTGCAGTGGCGTACGCCAGGCCGAAACCATATGCCTGAGGCCCGGTGTATCCTGAGGGACAGGAACCACAACGGAAGCCTGGGGAGGTGTTGATGCACCGCACACCCCTGTAGCACGGTAACACAGAACACTGCAAACAACACGTAAATACAGTAAATAGGTTGTATTATTAGAAATATTGTAGATACCCGACCTCGGATAAGCGGAAGAAGATGGATGGATAGATATACTGTCTGACATCAGGATGCTCTGCCTATGCATAAAATGTAGTGGAATGGATGGATACTGTGGAGAATGCATATATGTTTAAGAGTTATTTCTTGATTCATAGTCATGTTTAAAGAATCTAGTGTTTTTCCATTTGTACTCTTTCTATGTCCGCAAGTAAACTGTGTGTGTTACCTTGAAGGCTTGCAATGTAGGAGTTGGAATACTCCCTTATATCTTATCTGTAGTAGAACAATGAGCCTGTGTTCCTTTCTGGAGAGGGTGGGGGCTTTCTTCGTATGCAAGAAGTTGTCTCTTCCGTTTGAATGTTAGACCAATTCGAGAAGCCGGTATGAATGTATTGGTGTGGGCTGGTCTCCTGAAGCTTTAGTAAAACTTGATAATATTCCTATTCTGTCTTGATGGTCCTTCTTACTCTGCATATATGTCTTCTGAAAGAACTTGGGATTGACCAGTGACTTTAATTCCCTGAGAGAGAATACTGGCCAGACGCAACAGTACTGAATTTGATACTTTTATAGGTACTGACTGAATCCGAATTTAATACCTTTGTTGCGTGTGACGTCACGTCTGGTTTCAGACTCAAAGACGAAGCGGGGAAACGAGCACTCGTAGCGGACGCAGACAGACTTTTGCAATATTCCATGCCAACAAAGCAAGTATGCCTTGTAGAAAACGCTCAGACGTAGAGTAAGGCTCCACTTGTTTAAAAGGTGCTCGCTCAATGCTAATTTACATTGGAAATGCCATAGACATGCTACTGATTAGCATTCGCCATTTATACATGCTATTTCAAAACCTCCAAATTAGGTAATGAAAACTATAACTAAGATGCACATTACAATCAAACAGCTGATGTGTAATAAGTAGAGATGTCCGATAATATCGGCCGATAAATGCTTTCAAATGTAATATCGGAAATTATCGGTATCATTGGTTTTTTTTATCGGTATCGTTTTGTTTTTTTTAGTTTTTGTTTTAATTTATTTTTATTAAATCAACATAAAAAACACAAGATACACTTACAATTAGTGCACCAACCCAAAAAACCTCCCTCCCCCATTTACACTCATTCACACAAAAGGGTTGTTTCTTTCTGTTATTAATATTCTGATTCCTACATTATATATCAATATATATCAATACAGTCTGCAAGGGATACAGTCCGTAAGCACACATGATTGTGCGTGCTGCTGGTCCACTAATAGTACTAACCTTTAACAGTTAATTTGACTCATTTTTATGAATTACTAGTTTCTATGTAGCTGTTTTTATATTGTTTTACTTTCTTTTTTATTCAAGAAAATGTTTTTAATGTATTTTTTTTATTTTTTAAAAAGGACCTTATCTTCACCATACCTGGTTGTCCAAATTAGGCATAATAATGTGTTAATTCCATGACTGTATATATCTGTATCAGTTGATATCGGTATCGGTAATTAAAGAGTTGGACAATATCGGAATATTGGATATCGGCAAAAAGCCATTATCGGACATCCCTAGCAATAGGTACAATACTTACAGTATAAACACTTTTTAGGGCACAACAAAAGACTAGCCGGCTCCTTGACTAGGCAACTAGGCAGTCTAGACGCTACTGCCATCTAACGTTTTTGGAATTGCAACTGCATGGGAAATCGACTCTAAAATATTTGCAAAAGGGATTCAGAATTGCCTCCACGCATACCTCGTCCACGTCAGTGCAGTGGGTGCCGTTGCCCTCCATGCCGTCTGGACAGGGCCCACATCTTGGACCGCGAGGCGTCTCCATGCACCTCACCCCAGGGTAGCAGGGGTTGGGCGTACAGGAAGGACGAGGCAGCCCCGCTCCCATCCCTGAGCAGTGAGAAACTCGCGTGACTCCCCAGCAGCCCACACGTGCAGCAAAATACAGTGACAATACACCTCGTGGTCGTATGACGTCGTCATACCGACAGTGTAGCGTATTCGGTCATGATGATGATGATAATGACTCACCACAGGCGTCACACTCCATCACAGTATTCTTTAGGAATACTATCTCTTTAATCTGTAATATGCAAATACAGTCGTTAGTTAATACAGTTTCACTTAGAAATAAAATATGCTGTTAACCCTGTGATGCATGAATTAGGATCACACCTAGTTACACTGCAAAAACTGAAATCTAAGTAAGATTAAATATCTCAAATAAGGGTGATATTTGCTTATTTTCTGTCTGATAAGATAATTCTTCTCACTAAGTTTTACTTGTTTTAAGGGTTTTGGTCCTAAATGATCTCAGTAAGATATTACAGCTTGTTGCTGAGATTTGATGACCTATATTGAGTAAAACATGCTTGAAACTAGAATATCAACTGTTGCAAAGCTGTGTCAACACTCACAAGTATAAAACTACTTTTTTAAAGTAATCATTTCTTACTTCAAGCATGAAAAAAAAAATCATGATGCCGAGCGCATATCATTATGTCTCTTTTTTTTTTCTACCAAGAAAAGTGCACTTGTTATTAGTGAGAATATACTTATTTTAAGGCATTTTTAGGTTCATTGAGGTTAGCTAATTTTACTTGTTTTGGAAAGTCTTGACAAGCCGAGTTTTCTTGTTCTATTGGCAGATAATTTTGCTTAGTTCAAATAAAATACCCCTAATTTTTTTTTTTTTTCTTCTTGTTTTTGAACAAGGATTTGTTTTCATTGCTTTTTAGGCATGAAAAAAATTCACTTTCATATTCCTAAAAATATATATCTTTTTAAGGAGTTGTTCAAATGTCCACCAAGGTCGGGGGTCGGCAACGCGCGGCTATCGAGCCATCAACCGGCTATTTGGCGCTGACCTAGTGGCTCCCTGGAGCTTTTTCAAAAATGGATGAAAATGGAAAAAGATAAGGAAAAAATATATTTTTTATTTTAATATGGTTTCTGTAGGAGGACAAACATGACACAAACCTTCCTAATTGTTAGAAATTCCACTGTTTGTACTAAACATGCTTCACTGCATTTTGTCCTTCCAATTTCGGAAGTCCTTGAACGCACCGTAGTTTGTTAACATGTACAACTTTCCCTGATGCTGCCACAGAAAGAGGTGTTTTATGCCACGCCTTCTTCGTCTCTATTTGTCCATCAAACGTTTTATGCTGTGCGTGAATGCACAATGGTGAGCTTTGTTGATGTTATTGACTTGTGTGGAGTGCTAATCAGACATATTTGGTCACTGCGTGACTGCAAGCTAATTGATGCTAAAATGCTATTGATGCTAGCTGTATGCGCAGAATGCATCATTATGCCTCGTATTTTAGGTATATTTGAGGTAGTTTTATTTGCAGTTTCCGTTTTATTTGCAGTTTCCGTTTCATTCAACTTGAGCACACACATCTATACCTTTGGCCATTCTAAGCCAGTAATTTCCAGGAGTTATCACACTCTCTGAAAAGCCTCCGTTGTAGTAATGTTTTCCAATGTTGTAAAAATGTGTAGAATAAATATTACATTTCAACATTTCTGCCAACGAAGATTTGCGTCAGCCTGAGACACATAATCATTTTGATAGTAGGCTAATATAGCTAATATAGACACTTACGTCATGTGTTGCCTTCATTTTAACACTTATATAAGGCTCTACATTTTTTTGCGGCTCCAGACAGATTTTGTTTTGTATTTTTGGTCCAATATGGCTCTTTCAACATTTTGGGTTGCCGACCCCTGACTAAGGTGAACAACATGTGTTAGCACATGTGACAAACTCAAGGCCTGAGGGCCAGATCTGGCCTGCCACATCATTTTAACATGTATTCTATACATTAACATATTAAAAAAAGCAAACAAAAAACGTCTGCTTGTCACCCTGACCTATGATTTCAAAGCAAGCTATCCGTCAATTTGTATGTAAAAAAAAAAGTAATAATCAAATGCACAGGTAAATAATAATAATAAGTACACATTAAAATGTATATATGTTCACTGTTACAAATGGCTCTAACTACAATCTGGCCATCAATTAAAACAATTTGTATTTGTTTAGTAAGAGGTTTAATTTAAAGAAAAAAATGAACAAATTCAAATGTTTCTTATGTTTATTTGTAATTATCTTTAACAATGTCTTCACACATTTATAATCTTCCAATATTGTTGAATGTTGTTCAAAAACAGGGAAGTTCCTGACTTCAGAAATACCTTTTTTTTTTTTTTTTTTTAAATAACATGATGGGGCTAATATGCACAAATTATCGCTACCTTCTAATAAAAACAAAATGTAGTACTTTTTATTATGAACATAGATTCATTAACTCGAAGACCTTTATGAAGAAAACAAACAAGGAACCCAGATTTCCCTTGCCCGGACGCGGGTCACCGGGGCCCCCCTCTGGAGCCAGGCCCGGAGGTGGGGCACGATGGCGAGCGCCATGGGGCCCGGCCAGGCACAGCCCAAAGAGGCAACGTGGGTCCCCCCTCCAATGGGCTCACCACCCATAGCAGGGGTCATAGAGGTCGGGTGCGATGTGAGCTGGGCGGCAGCCGAGGGCAGGGCACTTGGCGGTCCGATCCTCGGCTACAGAAGCTAGCTCTTGGGACGTGGAACGTCACCTCGCTGGGGGGGAAGGAGCCTGAGCTAGTGCGCGAGGTGGAGAAGTTCCGGCTAGATATAGTCGGACTCACTTCGACGCACAGCAAGGGCTCTGGAACCAGTTCTCTCGAGAGGGGCTGGACTCTCTTCCACTCTGGCGTTGCCGGCAGTGAGAGGCGACGGGCTGGGGTTGCAATTCTTGTTTACCCCCGGCTCAGAGCCTGTACGTTGGAGTTCAACCCGGTGGACGAGAGGGTAGCTTCCCTCCGCCTTCAGGTGGTGGAACGGGTCCTGACTGTGGTTTGTGCTTACGCGCCAAACCGCAGCTCAGAGTACCCACCCTTTTTGGATTCACTTGAGGGAGTACTTGAGAGTGCTCCCCCGGGTGATTCCCTCGTTCTACTGGGGGACTTCAATGCTCATGTTGGCAGCGACAGTGAAACCTGGAGAGGCGTGATTGGGAAGAATGGCTGCCCGGATCTGAACCCCAGCGGTGTTTTGTTATTGGACTTTTGTGCCCGTCACAGATTGTCCATAACGAACACCATGTTCAAACATAAGGGTGTCCATATGTGCACTTGGCACCAGGACACCCTAAGCCGCAGTTCCATGATCGACTTTGTAGTTGTGTCATCGGATTTGCGGCCTCATGTTTTGGACACTCGGGTGAAGAGAGGGGCGGAGCTTTCTACCGATCACCACCTGGTGGTGAGTTGGCTGCGATGGTGGGGGAGGATGCCGGACAGACCTGGCAGGCCCAAACGCATTGTGAGGGTTTGCTGGGAACGTCTGGCAGAGTCTTCTGTCAGAGAGAGTTTCAATTCCCACCTCCGGAAGAACTTTGAACATGTCACGAGGGAGGTGCTGGACATTGAGTCCGAATGGACCATGTTCCGCGCCTCTATTGTCGAGGCGGCTGATTGGAGCTGTGGCTGCAAGGTAGTTGGTGCTTGTCGTGGCGGTAATCCTAGAACCCGTTGGTGGACACCGGCGGTGAGGGATGCCGTCAAGCTGAAGAAGGAGTCCTATCGGGTTCTTTTGGCTCATAGGACTCCTGAGGCAGCGGACAAGTACCGACAGGCCAAGCGGTGTGCGGCTTCAGCGGTCGCAGAGGCAAAAACTCGGACATGGGAGGAGTTCGGTGAGGCCATGGAAAACGACTTCTGGACGGCTTCGGAAGGGGAAGCAGTGCACTATCAACACCGTGTATGGCGAGGATGGTGTTCTGCTGACCTCGACTGCGGATGTTGTGGATCGGTGGAGGGAATACTTCGAAGACCTCCTCAATCCCACCAACACGTCTTCCTATGAGGAAGCAGTGCCTGGGGAGTCTGTGGTGGGCTCTCCTATTTCTGGGGCTGAGGTTGCTGAGGTAGTTAAAAAGCTCCTCGGTGGCAAGGCCCCGGGGGTAGATGAGATCCGCCCGGAGTTCCTTAAGGCTCTGGATAATGTGGGGCTGTCTTGGTTGACAAGACTCTGCAGCATCGCGTGGGCATCGGGGGCGGTACCACTGGATTGGCAGACCGGGGTGGTGGTTCCTCTCTTTAAGAAGGGGAACCGGAGGGTGTGTTCTAACTATCGTAGGATCACACTCCTCAGCCTTCCCGGTAAGGTCTATTCAGGTGTACTGGAGAGGAGGCTACGCCGGATAGTCGAACCTCGGATTCAGGAGGAACAGTGTGGTTTTCGTCCTGGTCGTGGAACTGTGGACCAGCTCTATACTCTCGGCAGGGTCCTTGAGGGTGCATGGGAGTTTGCCCAACCAGTCTACATGTGTTTTGTGGACTTGGAGAAGGCATTCGACCGTGTCCCTCGGGAAGTCCTGTGGGGAGTGCTCAGAGAGTACGGGGTATCGGACTGTCTGATTGTGGCGGTCCGCTCCCTGTATGATCAGTGCCAGAGCTTGGTCCGCATTGCCGGTAGTAAGTCGGACACGTTTCCAGTGAGGGTTGGACTCCGCCAAGGCTGCCCTTTGTCACCGATTCTGTTCATAACTTTTATGGACAGAATTTCTAGGCGCAGTCAAGGTGTTGAGGGGATCTGGTTTGGTGGCTGCAGGATTAGGTCTCTGCTTTTTGCAGATGATGTGGTCCTGATGGCTTCATCTGGCCAGGATCTTCAGCTCTCACTGGATCGGTTCGCAGCTGAGTGTGAAGCGACTGGGATGAGAATCAGCACCTCCAAGTCCGAGTCCATGGTTCTCGCCCGGAAAAGGGTGGAGTGCCATCTCCGGGTTGGGGAGGAGATCTTGCCCCAAGTGGAGGAGTTCAAGTACCTCGGAGTCTTGTTCACGAGTGAGGGAAGAGTGGATCGTGAGATCCACAGGCGGATCGGTGCGGCGTCTTCAGTAATGCGGACGCTGTATCGATCCGTTGTGGTGAAGAAGGAGCTGAGCCGAAAGGCAAAGCTCTCAATTTACCGGTCGATCTACGTTCCCATCCTCACCTATGGTCATGAGCTTTGGGTTATGACCGAAAGGACAAGATCACGGGTACAAGCGGCCGAAATGAGTTTCCTCCGCCGGGTGGCAGGGCTCTCCCTTAGAGATAGGGTGAGAAGCTCTGTCATCCGGGGGGAGCTCAAAGTAAAGCCGCTGCTCCTCCACATCGAGAGGAGCCAGATGAGGTGGTTCGGGCATCTGGTCAGGATGCCACCCGAACGCCTCCCTAGGGAGGTGTTTAGGGCACGTCCGACCGGTAGGAGGCCGCGGGGAAGACCCAGGACACGTTGGGAAGACTATGTCTCCCGGCTGGCCTGGGAATGCCTCGGGGTCCCACAGGAAGAGCTGGACGAAGTGGCTGGGGAGAGGGAAGTCTGGGCTTCCCTGCTTAGGCTGCTGCCCCCGCGACCTGACCTCGGATAAGCGGAAGAAGATGGATGGATGGATGGATGGATAGATGGATAGATTCATTAATTTGAAGCCAAAGCAGCAAAGTTGCAACAATACTACTTGGAGGGCCTAATGGGCCACAATTAACTAAATAAATATTTAAATAATTACTTAAATATGCCATTAATTAATTATAATTGGAATTTTATACAAAATGTGTTATTAAATGTGTCAGTTTATGTAATGTAAAATAAAATGTAATAATTTATAAATGTAATTAATTATAGATATCATTATTTCATGATTTAATTTATTATTTAATTAATTAATTGAACTTTTAAGTAACTTTTTAAAGATATATTATTCATTTATTTAGTTTTGGCCCTCCATAATACTGCACACACATTGCAGTAAAAATATAGCCACACTGCAAAAAGTCAGTGTTCAAAAACAAGAAAAAAAAATACAAAAATGAGGGGTATTTTATTTGAACTAAGCAAAATTATCTGCCAATAGAACAAGAAAATTTGGCTTGTCAAGACTTTCCAAAACAAGTAAAATTAGCTAACCTCAATGAACCCCAAAATAACTTAAAATAAGTATATTCTCATTAATAACAACTGTACTACTATATGAGTACGTATTTTCTATTGTTTCATTGAAAATAAAACAGCAATGTCCATTTGGCTGTCATCTGTTTTAATATGAGACACAATTGTGTCAAAGTCATGATTTTTTTTTTTTACATGCTTGAAATAAGAAATGATTACTTTAAAAAAGTAGTTTTATACTTGTGAGTGTTGATGACACAGCTTTGCAACAGTTGATATTCTAGTTTCAAGCATGTTTTACTCAATATAGGTCATCAAATCTCAGCAACAAGCTGTAATATCATACAGAGATCATTTAGGACCAAAACCCTTAAAACAAGTAAAACACTCTAACATAAAATCTGATTAGTGAGAAGAATTATCTTATCAGACAGAAAATAAGCAAATATCACCCTTATTTGAGATATTTAATCTTACTTAGATTTCAGTTTTTGCAGTGCAGCGATGCCTGATGTCCAATTTAGTGAACATATGATCGCAGTTTTCTCAAATCACAAACTCCATACTCAATAAAAATCAATTTGAACAATTATACTACCCTTTATGTGTTGCTATTTATAGAATAAAAGCAATGGGCAAATATTACTCCCATGCACTGCACTTCTTCTGCATGTCTGTTGGCCGTTTTTTTTTTTTTTTAATGTTTTGTTTTTGCAAAGTTTTTGGGTGCAATTTGACCAATAAAAGTTGTGCACATAGGGGAAAACATATTTTAATTAGCTGTCCAGTGTAGTGGGCACAATGCATCACAGGGATGATTGTTGTGATAGGTGAAAACATTCGTATAATATTTGATATCATTTTAAATATTGGCTTACCTGTTGTTTCATCAGCTCTTTTATCTCGGACAGGACAAGGTTAGTCATTTTTATCTGACTTATAATTTCGCCATCTGCAATTGAAAATAAATACGTTAACTGTCTAAGGAAAAACAAGTCAGCATCAATTTTATTTATACAAAACGTATAAATAAACATTTCATGTATTTGTGGCGGCCCGCCAAGGATACGATTGGCGCTATCTGTTACCCTCGCTTTTATAAACACATTATATAAAGGCTTGTCGTTCTAACTCCGTCCAGCAGATGGCATTGCAACTCTGCTATGACACACGTCATATGCCAGAGGATGTGTTGTTAACTTAAAGGGAAACTGCATTTTTTATTTTTTTTTATTTTGCATATCATTCACCATCATTATGAGGTGAAAAGACATGTATTTTTAAACGTAAATAAAAGTCAGCTTACAAAGGAGTCAATGGGAAGTCCTCTAAATAACCATCTAAAAATTGCCAGCAATACTCTATTTACATTTCATGACCTGAATATTAACCAAGTATTAATGATATTGTTATTATAAGCGCTAACACAGACAAACAATTTTTAGCGGCGCCGTGAGCAGAGAGAGCTAACCGGGCTTGTGCTACTATATTGACATCATCGGCTGGTGAGCTGCTTTATCGCCTTGGCGCCGGTGAAAGTCTATTCTAGGACGTAAATAAAGCCTCTTGCCTTGATAGTAGAAGGATGAGGACATAATCCGACAGGTTGGTCAACTTTGGCAACCAATTTAGACTTTAACTTTGCCCAAGGCTAATGTGAGACAAGAACTAACATGTTTCCCTTTTCTGTGCATTCTACATTGTAAAACACTGCTAGTAAGAAGCGGCTAACAGTACAGGTAATGGGAATAAAATCTAATCCACCTAAAAAACCCTCTAAAAATCTCCAAAAACATTTTATATACATGCTAGCCTTGTCAGTGGCGTATGAGTCCACGTATGCGCGTGGGAGCCGCATGCAGGAGTCCTAATAGCTGACATTCCTGCCACCTACGCATTCGCTACATTTTAAAGAGCAGACAGAGATGCCGCGATGGCAGTGTGTGCATGATGGATTCTCCAGATACAAACTTTTTTTTATCAGGTTTTTTTCATATCCCAGGGAGAAGCAGTGGTCGTGCTGATGTTAAACCTAATGGGATGTCCACGAAAACACAAACAATTCTTGTTTTTAAACATTAATTCAAAATATCCCTTTTTTTAATGACATGTTAAAAAAATAGGATCTAAATAAAAATGTGTTGAACGCTTGCCTCAGCCGCAGGTGCTCACTGTTTCTCTTGTCCAAATGTCGCACTGAGTTGCAGGACAGGGAGACTGCATGTAAATGAACTGTGTGTGTGTGTATATATACTGTATGCAATATTTCTATATACATATATACTTATATGTATACATGTGTATATATATATACAGGTACGTACAAACCCCGTTTCCATATGAGTTGGGAAATTGTGTTAGATGTAAATATAAAGGGAATACAATGATTTGCAAATCCTTTTCAACCCATATTCAGTTGAATGCACTACAAAGACAAGATGTTTAGATGTTCAAACTCATAAACTTTTTTTTTTTTTGCAAATAATAATTAACTTAGAATTTCATGGCTGCAACACGTGCCAAAGTAGTTAGGAAAGGGCATGTTCACCACTGTGTTACATCACCTTTTCTTTTAACAACACTCAATAAACGATTGGGAACTGAGGAAACTAATTGTTGAAGCTTTGAAAGTGGAATTCTTTCCCATTCTTGTTTTATGTAGAGCTTCAGTCCGGGGTCTCCGCTGTCGTATTTTACGCTTCATAATGCGCCACACATTTTCGATGGGAGACAGGTCTGGACTGCAGACGGGCCGGGAAAGTACCCGCACTCTTTTTTTACGAAGCCACGCTGTTGTAACACATGCTGAATGTGGCTTGGCATTGTCTTGCTGAAATAAGCAGGGGCGTCCATGAAAGACGGCGCTTAGATGGCAGCATATGTTGTTCCAAAACCTGTATGTACCTTTCAGCATTAATGGTGCCTTCACAGATGTGTAAGTTACCCATGCCTTGGGCACTAATGCACCCCCATACCATCATAGATGCTGGCTTTTGAACTTTGCGTCGATAACAGTCTGGATGGTTCGCTTCCCCTTTGGTCCGGATGACACGAAAACAATTTGAAATGTGGACTCGCCAGACCACAGAACACTTTCCCACTTTGTATGAGTCCATCTTAGATGATCTCGGGCCAGGAAAGCCGGCGGCCGGTGGATGTTGTTGATGAATGGCTTTCGCTTTGCATAGTAGAGCTTTAACTTGCACTTACAGATATAGCGACGAACTCTATTAAGTGACAGTGGTTTTTTGAAGTGTTCCTGAGCCCATGTGGTGATATCCTTTAGAGATTGATGTCGGTTTTTGATACAGTGCCATCTGAGGGATCGAAGGTCACGATCATTCAATGTTGGTTTCTGGCCATGCCGCTTACGTGGAGTGATTTCTCCAGATTCTCTGAACCTTTTGATGATATTATGGACCGTAGATGTTGAAATCCCTAAATTTCTTGCAATTGCACTTTGAGAAACGTTGTTCTTAAACTGTTTGACTATTTGCTGTGTACCTCGCCCCATCCTTTCTTGTGAAAGACTGAGCATTTTTTGGGAAGCTGTTTTTATACCCAATCATGGCACCCACCTGTTCCCAATTAGCCTGCACACCTGTGGGATGTTCCAAATAAGTGTTTGATGAGCATTCCTCAACTTTATCAGTATTCATTGCCACCTTTCCCAACTTCTTTGTCACGTGTTGCTGGCATCAAATTCTAAAGTCAGAAAAACAAATATATACAGTAACACAAAAACAACCTGTCTCTGTGATCACTATAGTTGTAGAAATAATAATGTAGTGTTAAATAAAATCAGTCCCTTGGGCACAAAACTGAAAATACAGCTCTCCAAAAAGTGCACTTCTGCTGCTATTGGAACATACTAACTACACACACTATGACAGTAAGAACACCACAGTCATCAATCAACATTTCTTCCCCCCTTACATGAGAGCGAAGCCTGGCAATAATTGCATATTGCCTGTTCTGCCCTCACTATACGTGTTGAGATTATACAGCTTGGCAGACAGCTAACAAACAATCCAAAGCAGATTAATCCATTTAGGCTCTTTATTGTTGTTGATCTTTCTTTGTCTTTTCCTATCTTTACTTTTGTCTTGCACTGGACTGTTATTTTTTTATTTTTTTAACTGAAATACACACAATGACAAATGTATAAGCTATGTGCTTCAATTAACATACTGAAATGTAATACACAATATGTAAATATTAGCTTCACACAAATATACAGTACTATCATCAAACAAATACTTGTGAGTGTTGAAACTATTTCAATGGTGGAAATATACGACTGGCAGCCATTTTAAGTCCTCAAAACATCCATTGAAACCGTGCACAAAAATCATTTTTCAATAAACAGCTTAGTATCAAACTTTCCACCTTAATATTGAGTTACATAAACAAGTTAAACAGTTTACTTACAGACTTATCTTTTCTAAGGCTAACACAACTTGTCTACTTCTCGATTGTCTCAACCCGGAAGAGCCCAAACTAATGACGCATAGTATTTTCATATCGCCACAAGGTGTCAGTAAGAGTCTACAATCAAATGGGCGTAACATTGCAGGTCCCACAGGGCATTTCCTGTATGTGGGAAGGGATTCGTTCCCAGGGATTCGAATAAAGAACCAACTCTTTTTCTTTACTATAGTGGCTTCGATAACGGTAACCGGTTCTCAAAAAGGGATTCGAGTCCATAGAATCGGTTCTTTTCTTATCGAACAACCGGGAGGACCGATTTCGAACATCATCCCTACTGTTCTAAAGCATTTATTAGTAACCAGCAAGAAGGTATATTTTTGATGTGATGGATGTAAACACAGGTCTTCTTCTTATTTTAGTTTTCTGGCCGGTTTTAGCCATAACTTATAAGGTGCATAGCGCCACTTACTGCACCGGAATATGTAGCTTTGGCTCATCATGTACAGTATATCTTCTATACCTTATTATTATTAATTATAATGAATACATGAATATGTATATATATATATATATATATATATATATATATATATATATATATATATATATATATATATATATATATACATGTATATATATATATATATATATATATATATATAAATAAGCGGTAGAAAATGGATGGATATATATATATATATATATATATACATATATATATATATATATATATATATGTATATGTATACCTACACACACACCCCATAAAATTCATAAACCGAGGTCACAACACTGGAAGTATATTACAGCATCCTAGGGGGCGTGGCTACAGGATAGACTTGCCAGATGGGAAACGTTTTCTGAATTCTTTGCAAGCATGTTATAGAATTGTACATTACATTTTCAATGATAATAATGTTAGTAAATTATCTACTAAAAAAAATAAAAAATGATGTGGTACATTACAAAGACAGCCAAAAGAGGTTAGCAGATGAGGATAAATCTAAAGGTAAAATATAGTGTAGAAATGCACTCAATTGCCAGGAATGTAGTCTTGAATTTCAAAATGTTCTTTAGGGGTTTGTGTGGCAGCACTTTGTGTTCGTCTTTTTTTCATCAGTTTTTCTTCCTTTTTTTTCCTCAAAGGGTGCTAACATGCCTGCAAACGGTGATTTTTATTGTAATATTGTAATTGTGATTTTATAGACAAGGTAGGCTGTTGGTAGCATCCTCCGGTTTGACATCAAAACGTCATCATCATTACCGTGACTACATTGACAACGCTCTGTGTGACCGAGATGTCACTTAAAAGCACGATTAAAGGCCTACTGAAACCCACTACTACCGACCACGCAGTCTGATAGTTTGTATATCAATGATGAAATCTTAACATTGCAACACATGCCAATACGGCCGGGTTAGCTTACTAAAGTGCAATTTTAAATTTCGCGCAAAATATCCTGCTGAAAAAGTCTCGGTATGATGACGCCGGCGCGTGACGTCACGGATTGTAGAGGACATTTTGGGACAGCATGGTGGCCAGCTATTAAGTCGTCTGTTTTCATCGCAAAATTCCACAGTATTCTGGACATCTGTGTTGGTGAATCTTTTGCAATTTGTTCAATGAACAATGGAGACAGCAAAGAAGAAAGCTGTAGGTGGGAAGCGGTGTATTGCGGCCGACTTCAGCAACACAAACACGGCCGGTGTTTCATTGTTTACATTCCCGGAAGATGACAGTCAAGCTTTACCATTAGCCTGTGGAGAACTGGGACAACAGAGAGTCGTCCCAGGAGGACTTTGAGTTGGATACACAGACACGGTACCGTGAGTATGCATGCAGCTGCGGCTTCCAAACATTTGATCGCTTGCCCGTACGTGCGTGCCGCTATGTGCATGTCACGTACGTAACTTTGGGGACTTTGGGGAAATATATGTGCTGTATGAACTTTGGGGAGGTGAACGGTACTTTGGGCTGTGGGATTGAGTGTGTTGTGCAGGTGTTTGAGTTGTATTGGCGGGTTATATGGACGGGAAGGGGGAGGTGTTTGTTATGCGGGATTAATTTGTGGCATATTAAATATAAGCCTGGTTGTGTTGTGGCTAATAGAGTATATATATATGTCTTGTGTTTATTTACTGTTTTAGTCATTCCCAGCTGAATATCAGGTCCCACCCGCCTCTCACAGCATCTTCCCTATCTGAATCGCTCCCACTGCCCTCTAGTCCTTCACTCTCACTTTCCTCATCCACGAATCTTTCATCCTCGCTCAAATTAATGGGGAAATCGTCGCTTTCTCGGTCCGAATCGCTCTCGCTGCTGGTGGCCATGATTGTAAACAATGTGCAGATGTGAGGAGCTCCACAACCTGTGACATCACGCGCATATCGTCTGCTACTTCCGGTACAGGCAAGGCTTTTTTTATCAGCGATCAAAAGTTGCGAACTTTATCGTCGATTTTCTCTACTAAATCCTTTCAGCAAAAATATGGCAATATTGCAAAATGATTAAGTATGACTCATAGAATGGACCTGCTAGCCCCGTTTGAATAAGAAAATCGCATTTCAGTAGGCCTTTAACTACGCTGCTACTAACGGCGTTCTGAAGACAAGACTGGGTTCGTACGGTCACGGAAAACCTGGAAAAGTCATGGAATTTTGAAATGCAGCCAGATTGTAGCAACATGTGTAGTAACTGTGGTGAGAACAAGTGTGCCTGTTTTTTTGAAATACCTGTACTATCTTTAATGATCCAACAAACTAATACATGGAGTTGAAACTCAAAGAATTCAAATATCGTGCAAAGGTTTGTTTATACCAATAGTTAGAGGTACAACTAATATAGGACACATGCAACACAAGATATTTCAAAACGTATTTTGATTTAATTTAGATGATTATGGCTTCCAGCCTATGTAAAACTCAAACATTTTTGAAAGTTTTGTGTTTTCAAAAACTGGTAAGCCACGATAAATATTATAACAAATAAAAGCTTGACATATCTCACTTTGTATATAATGAGTTTATATCACATTTTAGTTTCACATTTGAAGTTAAATTGCTGAAATGAATGAACTTTTACACCAAATGCATTTTTTAGTATCACCAACAGTAGGAAGGGGATTTAAATGGCCCTATTCCCGACACATGAAACGTGACGAAATGGGGGAAGCACTATTCACTTTGGCTGCCAGATGGCAGTAGGGTGCTGAATATCTTAAAGCCCTACTTAGTAACTTTTAATTTTGGTTGATTTTGGCGGCGCCAGTGGACCAAAGCGGTAGTGTTTTGCCAGAAGAAGACCACATTTCCTATGAGGACTAGCGCATATAGCGTCATACTGACATGTCCGCTGTAATATTGGCACAAATATTATGTCTCTAATGGCCATGTTGATGTTAAACCGCTGACACTATCAAAAAATGATCTTGGATTGCGCTACAAACATGACGCTACTACCAAGAATGTATCGGGGTGGATGCAGGTCCGAAGCAAAGAAAGACCGGCGGGAGATTTTTTTCAAAGGAAGTAGTGTGGAACTATAACACTTGTTGCTATTTATTGCTACCATGCACATTTCCGATAGCAAACATTAGCATTATCACTTTGATTTGAGCATCGAAAGTCACTTATTAGTCCAGCAGGAACAGAACCGAGGCAGCATCGGCCTGAAACCCCTCGTCTTTGAGCTCAAGCCAGCGAGTGAAAGCCGTGGCAATGTTGATACCGACTGTCCCTTTAAGCTCCTTTTTTTCTATTTTTTGGTCTCCACAGACAAAACTTTTCGTTTCTTTGGTTGTTTTTTAGTTCCGGCCATGATAGCAGTTATTGCACATAGACGTTCTTCTTCTTTTTGTTTTCTGGCGGCACGTAAGTCAGCACATTTGTAATTTTTTTGTATGGCAGGGTTCCTGCCACCCTCCTCAATGTCGCAAAGTGCCACTAAAAGCGTGCCACTAAAAGCGTCCTCAGGCCATGACAGAGGTGTCATTCAACTCGTTGTAAGTCAATGTATCATCCCAAAAGTATTATAAATATTGTGTGAAGTATTGAAAAGTTACTTAGTGCTCCTTTAAAATGTTTTTTTGTGGCAATTCCAACTTTGACCACAGCGTCAGTTGCTATGTAGGGTGGCGCTTTCCATCATTTTCAGCAGACTGCATTGCAAAATGATTAACCCCTCTTTCTCTCTCTCACGTGAGATCCACCCAGGAATTGGGGCCATGTGAATCCCTTCCCTACTGTATAGTGTTGTTTGGCAAAAGCCTTAATCGCCATTTGTGCATAATTTGTCATGATTAGTTTTCGCTGGTGTCATTGAGATACAATAACTTATTATGATCATGCAAATGCAGGGTTTTTGGAGAAGTCATGGAAAATCATAGATATAAAAAGTGTATTAACCCTGCAAGAAGCAAGTGACCCAAAGACCTCAACTTCCCCTCTGACCACCATCTGTTCCCCCAGTGGAGTCGTAAAAGTGTAAAATCAAAGACAATGTGTTCTTCTCGTTAGTAGCTACTCTATTTACTGAATAAATAGCACTTCAGAGAGAAAATAGACTTGTTATGTTACTGTAACTCATTTTACTGTCAAAGTGTCCAAAGTGCCATTTTCGGCCAGCAGACAGTTTTTTTATTGTCCCTCGACATGTTCCAAAAAAAGATATGAATGTGTTATTATTGAGGTACCGTATGTTAGACATAACACTGACAAATAGATTTGCTTCGTCACTTATAACAGTGGTCCCCAACCACCGGGCCACGGCCCGGTACCGGTCCGTGGATCGATTGGTACCGGGCCGCACAATAAATAAAAAAAATAAAAAATATTGTTTTTATTTTTATTAAATCAACATAAAAAACACAAGATATACTTACAATTAGTGCACCAACCCAAATAACCTCCCTCCCCCATTCACACTCATTTGCAAAAAAGCGTTGTTTCTTTCTCAATCAATCAATGTTTATTTATATAGCCCTAAATCACAAGTGTCTCAAAGGGCTGCACAAGCCACAACGACATCCTCGGTACAGAGCCCACATAAAGGCAAGGAAAAACTCACCCCAGTGGGACATCGATGTGAATGACTATGAGAAACCTTGGAGAGGACTGCATATGTGTCTGACATATTCTGTTATTAATATTCTGGTTCCTACATTATATATCAATATAGATCAATACAGTCTGCAGGGATACAGTCCGTTAGCACGCATGATTGTATTTTATTATGATAAAAAAAATTAAATACAAAAAATATAAATGAATACCATACGCCCCCCCCCCCCCCCCCCCCCCACCCCCCACCCCCCCGGTCCGTGGGACAAATTTTCAAGCATTGACCGGTCCGCAGTTACAAAAAGGTTGGGGACTACTGACTTATAACACAAGAGTTGAGATAACAGCACAGTCGTTCCTTATCTTTTCGGACATGACCGCGATAAACACATTTCCCAAAGTAGAAATGTAATATTTTCAGCATGAAGCATAAAAAAGAGGGTTTACGACATTCTAAATACAGTATTTTCCGGACCATAGGGCGCAGCGGAGTATATAATATCGGCGCACTGCCGATGAATGGTCTATTTTTTTTATCTTTTTTCATATATTAGGCGCACTGCATTATAAGGTGCATTAAAGGAGTCATATTATTAGTACAGATGTCCGATAATGGCTTTTTTGCCGATATCTGATATTCCGATATTGTCCAACTCTTAATTACCAATTCCGATATCAACCGATACCGATCTACACAGTCGTGGAATTAACACATTATTATGCCTAATTTTGTTGTGATGCCCCACTGAATGCATTAAACAATGTAACAAGGTTTTCCAAAATAAATCAACTCAAATTATGGAAAAAAGTGCCAACATGGCACTGCCATATTTATTATTGAAGTCACAAAGTGCATTATTTTTTTTAACATGCCTCAAAACAGCAGTTTGGAATTTGTGACATGAGCATGAGGAGGTTGGGGTGGGTTGGGGGGTGTATATTGTAGCGTCCCGGAAGAGTTAGTGCTGCAAGGGGTTCTGGGTATTTGTTCTGTTGTGTTTATGTTGTGTTACGGTGCGGATGTTCTCCCGAAATGTGTTTGTCATTCTTGTTTGGTGTGGGTTCACAGTGTGGCGCATATTTGTAACAGTGTTAAAGTTGTTTATACGGCCACCCTCAGTGTGACCTGTATGGCTGTTGACCGAGTATGCCTTGCATTCACTTATGTTTGTGTGAAAAGCCGTAGATATTATGTGATTGGGCCGGCACGCACAGGCAGTGCCTTTAAGGTTTTTTGGCGCTCTGTACTTCTCCCTACGTCCGTGTACCACTCCGTACAGCGCCATTTTAAAAAGTCATAAATGTTACTTTTTGAAACCGATACCGATAATTTCCGATATTACATTTTAAAGCATTTATCGGCCGATAACATCGGAAGCCCGATATTATCGGACATCTCTAATTATTATTATGTTTTTCTAAATGTAAAACACTTCCTTGTGGTCTACATAACATGTAATGGTAGTTCTTTGGCCACAATGTTGCATAGATTATGTTTAACAGATCATCTTCAAGTCACTTTCTGACAGTCGCTTCCAGATGCGCCGTTTTGTGGGCGGTCTTATTTACGTGGCTCACCTTCGACAGCATCTTCTCCGCGTCATCTGTGTTGTAGCGGTGTAGCGTGCAAGGACGGGAGTGGAAGACGTGTCAAAAGATGGAGCTAACTGTTTTAATGACATTTGGACTTTACTTAAATCAATAACGGAGCAGCATCTCCTCATTCGGAAACAACCACACCGGAACTCTAATAACTAAAGTTTCTTGGGTGAATGATGTAAACTCACTATACCGGTATGTTTTAGCGCTCTCATGGCGAGTTTAGTGACAGATATAAGTAAGAACTTAACACTATTTTATAATACAAATGGCAACAGCAGAGGATGAATGTCCCATAACAAGAAGATAGAGAAAAAGAAGGTTATCGATGCGCACAGTTTTTTTATTTATTTATGCAGATCCCAAATACAGATCAGCAGGTACCAGAAGGTAAGAAACGTTTCTTTTGCATAATATTGCGAAACAAAACGCCAGATAATATGTCTTACCTTATACACACACCATAATAATACTTGTATGTTTAATGCGCCAACAATCCTTCAAGCGGTGCGGCTTCATAGCTTACCAAAGTCGTACTAAAACATTTTGATGGATTTTTGAGCGCCTTGTGTCATGTTCTATATTTTCAATGGGACTTTTACAATGTTGGTGTTGTTTACTTGAGACCCATCATAGTGCAGTCTACACACATCTCTTATGTTTGACTGCCATCTACTGGTCACACTTATCATTACACCATGTACCAAATTAAATAGCTTTCGAGGTGGGTATGCTCAACCAAAAGTATTCCTTACATTAGGCGCACGGGGTTATAAGGTGCACTGTTGAGTTTGGGGGAAAAAAAGGATTTTAAGTGCGCGTTATAGTCCGGAAAATACGATATGTTCTTTTAGCATTACAAGAGCCCTTTAGACATGAAATAACACCCTTTTAGTATTGCTGCCTGAGGCTGAGCCAATCAGTGGCCGGGATACTGAACAGCACACACTGATTGGTTTAGTCTCTTCTAGTGGCCAATACTACTGTAGTATTGACATTTTTAGTTTAGTTAGCCATTTTTATGCTTCAAAATGCTTAATTTAGGCCTAAAGTGTTGTAGAATACGCTCTTTAAAACACTTTTTAACAACACGTGATACAGTAATTGAAGCGTGATATGACGAGGGATGACTAAAGATTTTTTTTTTTCTTATAATAGCTTAGCATATACCATCTTAAATGTACAGAACGTGTCAAAGTGACTCCTCTACAGTAGTGATTCTCAAACTGTGGTGTTTTTTTTTGATTGATTGATTGATTGATTGAGACTTTTATTAGTCGATTGCACAGTACAGTACATATTCCGTACAATTGACAACTAAATGGTAACACCCGAATAAGTTTTTCAACTTGTTTAAGTCGAGGTCCACAGGCTCTATCTTGCAAAAAAAAAAATCACTTGATTAAAGTACAGTGTTTTATTTTCTTCTATTCAAACACAGTGTTGCTGTTCAAACTGTGTGTAATGTTACAGTGGCCAAAAATATATTTCTGCATCGTTTTTAATGAATACTTAGGCTTACTGCGCTTACTATTTTAATGTTGGTCATTGTGCTGTTATGTTTTTTTAAGGTGGTACTTGGTGGGTTTTGTATTTTAAACAAATGGGATTTTTTTTTCAATAAATAAGGGAAATTCTGCGGGATTAATTATAGTTCTAAAGTCAAATCACCGGCCTCAACAAGGATGGTTTTAAAAGAAAAGGAACATGAAAACAAGTCCAATTTATACTGTACAAGAGGCTCCCGTGATGAAAGTGGACAAAGACTCCAGTGATGTCCCAATACTTTTGTCTACTGTGCCCATGTTTTATTTTACTATTAACTTCTGTTTAAACTTGTGTGAGCATTGAGAATTGAATTATATATGTTCTGTTAATAACTCTTCTATTATAGCTACATTTGCATTATATTCACCAGCATTGCGAAATTAATTCTGTTTGACTCTAGAGATTTAACGGCAATCAGAGTGGATTTTTGTTCTAAATTGAAGCCCAATACAATTAGATTCAATGTAAATAAAAGACGTGTTATTTTGACGGTGCCAAAAGTAATCATCACGTCTAAATTCTGAAAGTTTTTTGTCTTACCTCTTTGTCCTGCAGCCCCGCCAATGCAAAGCCAGCAGGTCAGCACCAGAAAGCGAAACATGTCGCGCTCTTCTGCGACCCTCCTGCGAAAAAACCTGCCTTAGAGTGAGTCTCACTATTTCTTCCCCCTGCTTAGAGGCGTTTGTACCCCACACCCCTTTCCAAATAAAAACAACAACATGACCACCACTAGCAGCAGCAGCAACCCCCACTTCCCAAACTTCCATCCCAATCCTCCAAGCTCGGCCCCCTCTGCAGGAATTCCGAGCAATGATAAAACACAGTTTTTTCTTGAACAAAATAGTCATCCTCTTAGAATAATGGATTAAAAAAAAGGTTTTTGCCCACATAATGGTTATAATATGTAATATGTTAAGGTAAACATGTCCAAAGTGTGGCCCACGAAAAACAAACATGTGAAATGTAATGAGGAAAAAGTTGCAATTTCTACTCCAATAACACGAAGCTGCCATGAAGGCAGTTTTTTTCTTTAAAACTGTCATTGTTAAAAAAAAAATTAAATTAAATTATGAATCACTGACCAATTCAAGGCTCCAATTACTTCACATCAAACATTCCACTTTCAAATATTGCATAATGGGGGATATGGCATATTTTGTGTTTGACAACGTTTTCTTTGACAAAAAAGGGATAAAACCAACATAAAAAATTATGAAAATGTATAATCCACGGATAGATGTGAAGTTGATCTGGAAAATTAAGCGTTGAAAGTAAAAAAAGTAAAAAAAAAAAAAGCATGACTTATTTTTAACATTTTTATGAGTGGATCCCCAAAAATGTTTCTTTACGCTGTCTTCAAATCTAAACATCAAACATGGATATGATCAGCTGGACTCTCGACGCAATTGACAAAGTATTTTCGACGAGAAAAAGAGGCTCTGGGGAGCCTGGCTGCCCTGATGGAACCATTGCTGCGGGGTACGTGAGAGACTCCTGGGATGAATGGAGAATCATGTGCCTCTCAGTCCTTTCCATCGAGGACGTGGAAGACATCTACCTATTTGGAACCGTGATCGCGGGGCACCTGTTGATTGGGCTGGGCATTGCTCTGGTGTATCGTCAAATTCGGAACATGCTCTCCCTGAGAGAGCATGAGGAGGTTGAGGTGGGCGGGGTTGGGGGGCGAAGGGTTGAGATGGAGGGGGGGGGGTAGGGGGTATCAAGGGGGGTATATTGTCATGTCCCGGAAGAGTTAGTGCTGCAAGGGGTACAGGGTAATTTTTCTGTTGTGGTAATGTTGTGTTTCGGTGCGAATGTTCTCCCGAAATGTGTTTGTCATTCTTGTTTGGTGTGGGTTCACAGTGTGGCGCATATTTGTAACAGTGTTAAAGTTGTTTATACGACCACCCTCAGTGTGACCTGTATGGCTGTTGACCAAGTATGCTTGCATTCACTTGTGTGAAAAGCCGTAGATATTATGTGATCGGGCCGGCACGCAAAGGCAGTGCCTTTAAGGTTTATTGGCGCTCTGTACTTCTCCCTACGTCCGTGTACCACTCCGTACAGCGGCGTTTTAAAAAGTCATACATTTTACTTTTTGAAACCGATACCGATAATTTCCGATATTACATTTTAAGGCATTTATCGGCCGATAATATCGGCAGTCCGGTATTATCGGACATCTCTATTCTCAATGAAACATCAACGTTTTGGTGTTGCTTACTTACGGGTACTTGCTCGCGTCATTTATTTAGCAGACGTCAACCTGCAGTCCACACGAGTCTCTTACGTGTGACTGCCATCTACTGGTCACACTTATCATTACACCATATACCAAATCAAATTGCTTCGAGGTCGGTAAGCACAACCAGAATTATTCCACACATTAAGCACAACGGGTTATAAGGCGCACTGTTGACTTTTGAGAAAATGAAAGGATTTTATGTGCGCTTTATAGTCCGAAAAATAAGGTAAGCAGCAGTAGTTTCCTTGATATAAATTAATTACTTCTAGAAAAAAAACCCACTACAAACCAGTTTTTTGAACGTCATTTCAAGTTGCGACTGCTTCCGCCCTGAGACTGGAAGGTCGCGAGTTCAAACCCGGGCCGAGTCATACCAAAGACTATAAAAATGGGACCCATTACCTTCCTGCTTGGCACTCAGCATCAAGGGTCGGAATTGGGGGTTGAATCACCTAATGATTCATTAGTGCGGCCACCGCTGCTGCTCACTGCTCCCCTCACCTCCCAGTGGGTGAACATGGGGATGGGTCAAATGCAGAGGATAATTTCACCACACTTAGTGTGTGTGTGACTATCGTTGGGACTTTAACTTTTAACTTTAACTTTTCAAAGGGCCATAAATCTAATTTCTGTTATACACACTTAGCCCCACTTAAAGTAATGTATTACCACATTGCTTATATTATTGGATATTAATACTTATTATTGATAGTATTATTATAGTTATTTTACTTGACGTGCTTGTTTTTGAATCTACTTCCTCAATTAAATGGCCAGTTGATATCAAAAATGTGCAAATAAAACAAGTTGTACGCAGAAACCTCGTTAGGGACAAATAATTCAGAAACAAAAATTAGAACCGACAATTTAGAGGTAGAAATAAAAGTTGTCTGTTTTCTTTGACTGTTAGATACCTCACAAGTGTGTTTGCACATGGAAAACATCCTGTTGTCTAGTTTTGTGTGTGTGTGTGTGTGATGGGCTGAGCAGATGTTGCTAACATTTTTTTGCTCTTGATCACGGTGATCATCTCTCAGCTTGTAATAGAGGCGGGCGATACTACAAATTTTGGTATGTTATATTTCCTGGTCAGCCTATTCATTAAGTGGAGCAGTGCTGCCACCTAGCTGGAGTTTTCAGACACGCCATACAGTCGCTAGTAGTGCTCTACCAATGTTCAGTACCTTTGTGTGTGTTAATGTGTTCATAAATGTTGATTGTTTGATAATTGTTATGCCCATTTGATTGTAGACTCTTACTGACACCTTGTGGCGATAGGAAAATACTACGCTTCATTTGTTTGGGCACTTCCGGGTTGACGATGTCGGTTCAGTTCATGAGACAATTGAGAAGTAGACAAGTTGTGTTAGCTCTTACAAGCCTTGGAAAAGATAAGTCTGTAAGTAAACTGTTTAACTTGTTTATGTAACTCAATATTAAGGTGGAAAGTGGTTAAATATGATAGTAAGATGTTTATTGTGCAGTGTTTTAATGGATGTTTTGAGGACTTAAAATGGCTGCCAGTCGTATATTTACACCATCGAAATAGTTTCAACACTCAGCAGTATTTGTTTGATGATAGTACTGTATATTTGTGTAAAGCTAATATTTACATATTGTGTATTACATTTCAGTATGTTATTTGAATCACATAGCTTATACATTTGTCATTGTGTGTATTTCAGTTTTACAAAAATAAAAGTCCAGTGCAAGACAAAAGTAAAGATAGGAAAAGACAAAGCAAGATCAACAACAATAAATAGCCTAAATGGATTCATCTGCTTGGGAACTTTATTAGACGTCTAGGATTGTTTGTTAGCTGTCTGCCTGGCTGTATAACCTCAACACATATAGTGAGGGCAGAACAATAATAAAACCTAAAAAAAACATTTAACATATTTTTATCCATCCATCCATCCATCCATCTTCTTCCGCTTATCCGAGGTCGGGTCGCGGGGGCAGCAGCCTAAGCAGGGAAGCCCAGACTTCCCTCTCCCCAGCCACTTTGTCCAGCTCCTCCCGGGGGATCCCGAGGCGTTCCCAGGCCAGCCGGGAGACATAGTCTTCCCAACGTGTCCTGGGTCTTCCTCGTGGCCTCCTACCGGTCGGACGTGCCCCAAACACCTCCCTAGGGAGGCGCTCGGGTGGCATCCTGACCAGATGCCCGAACCACCTCATCTGGCTCCTCTCGATGTGGAGGAGCAGCGGCTTTACTTTGAGCTCCCCCCGGATGACAGAGCTTCTCACCCTATCTCTAAGGGAGAGCCCCGCCACCCGGCGGAGGAAACTCATTTCGGCCGCTTGTACCCGTGATCTTGTCCTTTCGGTCATAACCCAAAGCTCATGACCATAGGTGAGGATGGGAACGTAGATCGACCGGTAAATTGAGAGCTTTGCCTTCCGGTTCAGCTCCTTCTTCACCACAACGGATCGATACAGCGTCCGCATTACTGAAGACGCCGCACCGATCCGCCTGTCGATCTCACGATCCACTCTTCCCTCACTCGTGAATATTTATATATAACATATTTTTAGTTTCATGATAAATAACTGCCGTCCAGCTCTTGATTTCTTACACTGAGTCTCATTTGCAAGTATTATATAGCAGACTTTGCACGCAGTTGCAATTCCAAGACATTAGATGGCAGTAGTGTATTGACTACAAGTGTATCAAGAGAGTATGGACAACTCGGTTTCAAAGTAGCAAACATGGCGCCCTGTAGTCACATACGGGGCTGTTGACCAATCATTGAGGATATCCTCTGGCCATACTCTCCCTGATTGGTCAAAAACCTTGACTACAGGGCGCCATGTTTGCTCCCAACTTTGAGACCGAGTTAGCTATACTCTCTCTATACACGACTATGGACTATGGTGTGTTGCCTTAGCCCGGAAGTAATCTTTGCCATTAAGTTGAATGAGCCAGTCTTGTCTTTTGTTGCGTCCTAGAAAGTGTTTATACTGTAAGTGTTGTACTTATTACACACCAGCCGTTCGATTGTAAGATGCATCTTTGATTTAATTTTCCTGGCCATGTAAAATCGCTAATGCGCAGCATGTATATGGCATATCCAATTAAAATTAGCATCGAGCTAGTGCATTTTAAAAAGTCCCTTTACTTTTGCTTGCTTTGTTTTCATGGAAAATTGCAACATTACCTAAAGGCAGTTTGCTATGAATACGCCCATCAAGTACCGTATTTTTCGGACTATAAGTCACAGTTTTTTTCATAGTTTGGCCGGGGGTGCGACTTATACTCAGGAGCGACTTATGTTTGAAATTATTAACACATTACCGTAAAATATCAAATAATATTATTTGGCTCATTCACGTAAGAGACTAGACGTATAAGATTTCATGGGATTTAGCGATTAGGAGTGACAGATTGTTTGGTAAATGTATAGCATGTTCTATATGTTATAGTTATTTGAATGACTCTTACCATAATATGTTACGTTAACATACCAGGCACGTTCTCAGTTGGTTATTTATGCCTCATATAACGTACACTTATTCAGCCTGTTGTTCACTATTCTTTATTTATTTTAAATTGCCTTTCAAATGTCTGTTGTTGGTGTTGGGTTTTATCAAATAAATGTCCCCAAAAAATGCGACTTATACTCCAGTGCGACTTATATATGTTTTTTTCCTTCTTTATTATGCATTTTCGGCCGGAGCGACTTATACTCCAAAAAATGCGGTATTTGAACTAGTGCTGAGTCTGCAATTGTACGTGACGTCACGTGGAATAAAGTTATCGAAATAACAGAATTCGCTTGCCACCTCTAAAAGTACCGAATTTGGTACCCATCCCGAGTTATTTCCCATCCGGCAACCATTCGGTGTCCTTCAGTGAATAAAAACAACCAGGACAAAACATTTCTTTTCATTTTATTCAAATTCGTAGATTACTCATCAGCTTTAAAGTCAAAAGTTATTCTTTCGCAGAATACTTTCTCCACATGTGTCTGATTTCAAAATTTCTTTCTGCTCTGAGACAAGTGAACTGGACTCAAAGAGGACCACTGACACTCCGGTAATGGACCATGCGGTGCCAGAAAGTGGACACCCACACAGAGTGGAGCATGGATGGGAATAATAAAAATAGCTTTAAAATGTCCAGGGAGGGTGGAGTAGTGGATGGTTGTATTTACACAGTCCTTGGAAAATGTAAATTAAAAAAAACGCACCGTTGGGCTCGACTAGAAAGCGCCTCTTTCGCTGGCGAGGAAAATAGAGGCTTAATCAAGTGGAGGCCATGTTGGCGAGTCAGACGCAGTTCCGTCGTTGCTATGGCGCTGCTTTGTTTTTCTACTCTGCTTTCTTGGCCTTCCTCTTGCGAGCGCCTTCGCTCAGCTCCTCCTTGCTTTTGAGCGATGACGGGACTGCTGCTGCCGGGGGATGATGATGATGATGGTCTTCCTCAGAGCCGCCCAGTGGGGAGCCAAAGAGCAGATGGCAAACCCAAGACTCGATGAGAGCAAAGGGGGAGCCGTGAGAGTGTCGGGCAGTCATCCACACCTGGAAGATGGTGACACATTATTTTGTTATTAACTGCAAGAAAATCATCATACCACCCTATTCTACTCTCAGACACTAGGGGGCATATTTACATGCAATCATAGTGTGTGAATGTTGTCTGTCTATCTGTGTTGGCCCTGCGATGAGGTGGCGACTTGTCCAGGGTGTACCCCGCCTTCCGCCCGATTGTAGCTGAGATAGGCTCCAGCGCCCCCCGCGACCCCAAAAAGGGAATAAGCGGTAGAAAATGGATGGATGGGCATAGGCGCCGATCTACATTTCTGCTAGTGGCTGGTCAGTGTGTGTGTATTAGTGTTGTCCCGATACCAATATTTTGGTACCGGTACCAAAAGTATTTCGGTACTTTTCAAAATAAAGGGCACCACAAAAAATTTCACTATTGGCTTTATTTTAACCAAAAAAATCTTAGGGTACATTAAACTTATGTTTCTTATTGCAATTTAGTCCTTAAATAAAATAGTGAACATACAAGACAACTTGTCTTTTAGTAGTAAGTAAACAAACAAAGGCTCCTAATTTGTTTGCTGACGTATGCAGTAACTTATTGTGTAATTTGTCATTCTATTATTTTGTCAAAATTATAAAGAACAAGTGGTAAAAAATGAATTATTAACCTACTTAATATCTGGTTACTTTCTCGTTTAACATGTTCTATCTACACTTCTGTTCAAATGTAATAATCACTTATTCTTCTGTTGTTTGATACTTTACATTAGTTTTGGATAGGGATGTCCGATAATGGCTTTTTGCCGATATCCGATATTCCGATATTGTCCAACTCTTTAATTACCGATACCGATATCAACCGATACCGATATATGCAGTCGTGGAATTAATACATTATTATGCCAAATTTGGACAACCAGGTATGGTGAAGATAAGGTAATTTAAAAAAAATAAAATAAAATAAGATAAATAAATTAAAAACATTTTCTTGAATAAAAAAGAAAGTAAAACAATATAAAAACAGCTACATAGAAACTAGTAATTAATGAAAATGAGTAAAATTAACTGTTAAGGTTAGTACTATTAGTGGACCAGCAGCACGCACAATCATGTGTGCTTACGGACTGTATCCCTTGCAGACTGTATTGATATATATTGATATATAATGTAGGAAGCAGAATATTAATAACAGAGAGAAACAACCCTTTTGTGTGAATGAGTGTAAATGGGGTAGGGAGTTTTTTTTTTGGGGTTGGTGCACTAATTGTAAGTGTATCTTGTGTTTTTTATGTTTATTTAATAAAAAAAAAAATTAAAAACGATACTGATAATAAAAAAAATGATACCGATAATTTTCCGATATTACATTTTAACGCATTTATCGGCCGATAATATCGGACATCTCTAGTTTTGGATGATACCACAAATTTGGGTATCAATCTGATACCAAGTAGTTACAAGATCATACATTGGCCATATTTAAAGTTTAATGTGTCCAGGGACATATTTTCTGAGTTTATAAATTTAAAAAAACGAAAGAAGATTGTGTGATGTTAAAAAAATATCGATGTAATCATAGTAGTATCGACTAGATACGCTATTCTACGTGGTATCATTACAGTGGATGTTAGGTGTAGATCCACCAATGGCATTGGTTTATATTGTAGCGTCCCAGAAGAGTTGGTGCTGCAGGGAATTCTGGGGATTTGTTCTGGAGTATTTATGTTGTGTTGCGGTGCAAATATTCTTCCAAAATGTGTTTGTCGTTGTTATTTAGTGTGTTTTCACTATATGGCACATGTTTATGACAGTGTTGGCATTGTTCATACTGCCACCCTTAGTGTGACATGTATGGCTGTTGAGTAAGTATGTACTTCATTCGCTCGTGTGTAATGTGTTCAAAGTTGGTGGTAGCGGGGGTGTATATTGTAGTGTAAAGAAAGAGATAGTGCTGCAAGGGGTTCTGGGTATTTGTTCTGTTGTGTTTATGTTGTGTTACGGTGGGGATGTTCTCCCAAAATGTGTTTTTCATTCTTGTTTGGTGTTGGTTCACAGTGTGGCGCATATTTGTAACAGTGTTAAAGTTGTTTATACGGCAACCCTCAGTGTGACCTGTATGGCTGTTGATCAAGTATGCCTTGCATTCGCTTATGTGTGTGTAAAAGCCGCATATATTATGTGACTGGGCCGGCACGCTGTTTGTATGGAGGAAAAGCGGACGTGACGACGGGTTGTAGAGGACGCTAAAGGCAATATTGTTGTCCGGTGGAAAATCGGGAGAAATTCGGGAGAATGGTTGCCGGGAGATTTTCGGGAGGGGCACTGAAAGTCTCCCGGGAAAATCGGGAGGATTGGCAAGTATGACTTAGACGCACGTTACAATCAAACAGCTGGTGTGCAATAAGTACAATACTTACAGTATAATCACTTTGTAGGATGTAACAAAAAACTAGATTCAGCTGAATGTGAAACACTACTTCCTATCCAGGCAACACAGTCTATACATTACTGCCATCTAGCGTCTTGGAATTGCAACTACATGCAAAATCTGCTATATATTACTGCAAACGAGACTCAGAAGTGTAAGAAATCAAGATATAATAACTGGACAGCACGTGTATCAATACCAGCTCACTGTTAAAAGTTAATTAAAGCAATTAAAATTGTATAACTAAACAAATTAACATTTATAAACGCACAAATAATCAAAAAAAGTACCGAAAATTAGCATCGTTGAGTACAGTGCACGCAGTGACTTCCTGTTCAGTGTGAAGTAAGTAAGCTTCAAAATAAAAGCACGGCGGTGTTAACCCTGGATTTTACCAGAGCTGCGACTACAGGGACATAACATAACTTTTTCATAACATGGTCACTACTGCCTAGTTTCTCTTGTTATATTCTTATTTTACTGTTATATTTGTTATTCTCATTGTTGCTTTCTATTTTTATTCTTATTGTAATATTTTTCTATTTTGTTTCCATTTATACCCCCATTATTTACTTTTGACTTTTGAAATTCGATCTCAATTTTGTACACTGCTGCAGGAATTTTAATTTTCCTGAGGGAACTCTCCTGAAGGAATCAGTAAAGTACTATCTATCTATCTATAACTACGGTCGAGTTACACAGCATTACAACGTGCACACAGTGACTTCCTGTTCAGTGCAAAGTAAGTAAGCTTAAAAAAGCCCCACACGCAACGACCACAGCCACACAGCTACGTGAGCATTACACAGCCTTACAACATGTGCACAGGGACTTCCTGTTCAGTGTGAGGTAAATAACCTTCAAAATAAAAGCACAGCGTTAATTAACCCCAGATTTTACCAGCGCAGCGACAACAGCCCCATAACTACGGTCGAGTTACACAGCATTACAACGTGCACACAGTGACTTCCTGTTTATTATTTGTAAATAATGTAAATAATTCGATGTATATACTCTGATGATTAACTTATGTGATTATGCTGATAGTATATATTTGTACCATGAATTGATTAACGTGGACCCCGACTTAAACAAGTTGAAAAACTTATTGGGGTGTTAACTTTTAGTGGTCAATTGTACGGAATATGTACTGTACTGTGCAATCTACTAATAAAAGTTTCAAACAATTAATCAAGCGCAAAGTAAGTACGCTTCAAAACAACAGCACACAGCGACATGATGACAGTGGAGTTACAAAGCATTATGTGCACACAGGGACTTCCTGTTCAGAACAAAGTAACCTTCAGAATTAAAGCATGGCAGAATCAACCCTGGATTTTACCAGAGCAACGACCACATCGACGTAAACCGTGTGCCACTGTACTAACCAATGTGGTCCTTAACTCAGCCGGCTTTACTATATCCTCTTGACAAAATGTACCCAAATGAACATTTTGCTATATGTCCTGTCTCAAAAAGCATTTTCTGACCTTGCTTGTGGCCATGAAGAGGGTGAAGGCGACGATGAGGACGCCCTTGGACACCGGCAGCCAGTGAGCCTCCTGCATGGTGAAGAGGATGGCTCCATACAGACTAGCTTTGGTAGGGCTGGAAAAAAATAAACATTAGTGCAGTAAACCATTTCATTTTAGCACACCTTGTCTTGATGCATGATAAAGCATGTTGCACAGATTATTTGTAATATCTTCTAACAAGACCAACAGCAAAAAAAAATTAAAATATCGATCTAATCACTTTAGTATTTTCTATATGCTGTAAAAAAAAATGTTTTACAGTAAAATACCGGCAGCTGTGTTTGCCAGGAATTCACCGTAAAACAAATTAGAGTAAATTTTTTTTGTCAACCTTTCCCCAGATGCATGTCTATGGAGGTGGGAGGAAGCTGAAGTTCCCTGCAATCACGGGGAGAACATGCAAATTCCACACAGAAAGACCCCCTAGCCCGGGAATCGAACCCAAGACCTTCTCACCGTTAGGTACAAACGCTTACTACTGCGCCACCTTGCTGCCCTGTTATCAATACTAGTATCTGCAAAATGCCTATTTTTGAGACATGTGAGCGATACTTGAGGATTTTAACTTGAAAGTATTTGTACAACCTTTCACTGGACAACTCACAACATGGTTTTCCGCAACATGTTCCTTTAAGTGAGCTATTAAAAATTAGCCTGCGTATCTCTTAAATAGCTGCTTGCAACCAGTTCCAGTTCCGGAATGTATTTTACGGTAAATTCCTAACAACCACAGCTGACAGAATTTTACTGTAAATTCTTTAGTTTTTTTGTAAACAGGTTAACAATATATCAATTGTTATATTGATATATATCTTCTTTGTTACAGGTCCCAAGTTCTGGAACGATCTCCCTCTCCATGTGAGACAGGCCCCTTCTTTGGCTATTTTTAAGACCCTTCTTAAAACCCATTTTTATTCATTGGCTTTTAACCCAGCATGAGACTCTAAACTGTTTTTAACTTTTAACTATTTTAACGGTTTTTAACTTTTTAACTGCTTTTTATCTAACAAATTGTTCTTAGGGTAATTTGTATTTGCTTTTTCAATGTGTATTTTACTTCTGTTTTAAATGTTATTTTTTAGTCTGTCTTTTGCCTCTATTTCTTTGTGGTGTTCAGCCCTTTGTTCTTCAACTGTGCTTGTTTTTAAAGGGATTTATAAATAAAGTTGGTATGGTATAGTATGGTATATCAGTTTTTTTCATAGTAAATTTGTCATGTCTGTGATCATGTTTTGTTTAGTTATGTTTTGCTTGGTTTTTGGACACTTTTTAGTTCCTGTTTTCACTCCCTTGCTTTGTCACCATAGCAACCATTAGTTTCACGTGGTTCACATCCTCATGTCACGCACCTGTCTCACGTTTTCACCTGCTGTCACTAATCATGTCACTATTATTTAAGCTTCCAGTTGCCAGGCTGTCTTTCTGGCGACATCACTCTGCTTCATGCCGTGTTTACGGTTTCATGCTTAGTTCACGCTGCTTGTTTCATAGTCCATGCTGCCCTGTTCACGTCACCGCAAGTAAGTTTTGTTTATTAATGCCACAGTTAGTGTTTTTGTTTCATGTTCACAGTTAATTGTCTTTGTGCTAGTCTTTGGTTTCATTAGTCAAGTTTGTTTTCCGCCATTGTGCGCGCCTTTTGTTTGCTTCTTTTTTTGTAGTTATAGTGTTAAAATAAAAGAGGTCATTACCTTCACGCCATGTCCGGTCCAAGTTCACTTGCATCTCGGGAAAACAAAACCCTCACAGTCCACGTATTGACAAAATTACCATAAGCAAAAACGGTTATAAACTGTAAAATTAACGAATTCAACATACCGTAATGTGTCATACATCGTGACTGTATTTTTTTTTACAATGAATTCCTGGCAACCACAGCTGCCCGTATTTTACTGTAAATTGTGCTGATTTTCATTTTAGTGTTATCGATAGTATCGACATCTGGATCGATCATCTGTCTCGAAGCTTAAGCGGTTAGCATCTTGTGTCGTCCTGTTCGGTGTCTACGGGTTGCCTGCTTGGCCATTACTTTTCCTCTCGTCCTCCAGTGGTAATGGTACGTGAAAGAAACAGTTTATTTTGGTGGTGAGGTTTAGTATCTTAGAAGTGGCTTCACACTATGGATAGACGGCGCGTTCGTTGCAGCTTGCTCTTAAATCCAAGGCGATGTCCTGGCACGACACGCACCCTCTTGGAATTCATGCGACCCCTGCATGTGTGTAATGAGGAATATGGAAATACAATTGTGTCATACCGAGTGTGCATACCTTTTGAAGGAATCTTTCACACGAGTGCAATCGTTAGCATGTTAACATTGGGACAAAGATGTGGTAAATATGGGCAGCTTATCAGCCGATCGCAGATCTAATGATCGGGATTAGGACATCTCTAGATGCAATAGGCTAAAAATCCTACAACTTCCAAAGCATTTGTTGTGGTGATTTTGAAAAACACAACAATTACAGCAGAACACAAATACAGTGGAACCTCGATATATGAACACCCAATTATGTGAACTTTTCCTTTCACGAACCTCAGACCGATTAAAAATGTTTTGTTGTCTGTTTGCTACTTGATGTGCTTTTCAAGTGTTTTTTTGGCCTTTTTACAGCATTTTTTTGTAGCTTTGATAGGTCAAAAAGACTACAAACAAAGCAAAATATGTATGGTTTGGAAACATCCAGGAAGTATCCCCAGCGTCTTTCTTCTGCTGCACACAAAGAAGATTACCCAACGGGGTAAAGTCGATTTTTTTTTCAAAATTCCAAATCATTGTAGCGACCTGGCTGTTAAAGTTAAGGCGTGTTGTTGTTTCAAACTGTGAGTGCACCACAGGGCTAGTGACAGTGTGTGTGCGTGTCGGCAGGACGACTGAGAATGAGGACAGTTCAGCTCGTTGTCCTTTTGACTTTGTTAAATCGAAAGTTGACCCATCACCCCCTTGTTATGTTTGTTTGATATTCAGTACTGTACGGTGCTTTATATTGTGTTTAGAGCATGTTGTGGTTCCTGTACCATTAGTCGTATGCCAAAGAATCACTTGATTATAGTCCAGTGTTTTATTTATTTCCTATATTCCAACTCCGTGTTACTGATCAAACTGTGTGTAACGTAACATTGGCCAAAAATATTAAATATACTTGTTAAATGAAACCACCGCCTCGTTTCAATGACTACTTAGGCCTACCACGCTACTGTAATTTAATGTTGGAAAGCAAAGTTTTTTTTCTGATGTGGTACTTGGTGAAAAAAGTTTGAGAACCACTGGTTTAGAGTGAACTTACCGATTATTCACGTTTACAATATTATTATTATCATTATTATTATAGTCATTTAATTCAGTCCCAGGGGGATCCATATCACAGAAGAAAAACATACTACAACGATAAAAAACTAATACAATTTTAATAAAATAAATAAAAACTTGTATTTAAAAAAAAACACTCCACAATATTCAACATTGTTTCTTATTTGTGTCAATATACGAACGTCTCTAAATACGAACCCTGTTCAAGAACAAAGTTCACACATCGTGGTTCCACTGTACTACTACTGGATCATAACTATGTTAACTATAAACAGGTAACTTTAGAAACTTTTTACAAAACAAAGCAAATCTGGGAAAATTACACTGACTCCCAGCATGCACTGCGGTACTTT